>NC_086448.1:635230937-635570937 GCF_028390025.1 Pseudophryne corroboree
GACAAAGTAAACCAAACACTCAACCAAACCAACCACTTAAACAGAGTGAAAATAATAAGAATTTACTTACCGATAATTCTATTTCTCATAGTCCGTAGTGGATGCTGGGGACTCCGTAAGGACCATGGGGAATAGCGGCTCCGCAGGAGACTGGGCACATCTAAAAGAAAGCTTTAGGACTATCTGGTGTGCACTGGCTCCTCCCCCTATGACCCTCCTCCAAGCCTCAGTTAGGATACTGTGCCCGGACGAGCGTACACAATAAGGAAGGATTTTAAATCCCGGGTAAGACTCATACCAGCCACACCAATCACACCGTATAACCTGTGATCTGAACCCAGTTAACAGCATGATAACAGAGGAGCCTCTGAAAGATGGCTCACAACAATAATAACCCGATTTTTGTAACAATAACTATGTACAAGTATTGCAGACAATCCGCACTTGGGATGGGCGCCCAGCATCCACTACGGACTATGAGAAATAGAATTATCGGTAAGTAAATTCTTATTTTCTCTAACGTCCTAAGTGGATGCTGGGGACTCCGTAAGGACCATGGGGATTATACCAAAGCTCCCAAACGGGCGGGAGAGTGCGGATGACTCTGCAGCACCAAATGAGAGAACTCCAGGTCCTCCTCAGCCAGGATATCAATTTTGTAGAATTTTACAAACGTATTTGCTCCTGACCAAGTAGCTGCTCGGCAAAGTTGTAAAGCCGAGACCCCTCGGGCAGCCGCCCAAGATGAGCCCACCTTCCTTGTGGAGTGGGCATTTACAGATTTTTGGCTGTGGCAGGCCTGCCACAGAATGTGCAAGCTGAATTGTACTACAAATCCAACGAGCAATAGTCTGCTTAGAAGCAGGAGCACCCAGCTTGTTGGGTGCATACAGGATAAACAGCGAGTCAGATTTCCTGACTCCAGCCCTCCTGGAAACATATATTTTCAGGGCCCTGACAACGTCTAGCAACTTGGAGTCCTCCAAGTCCCTAGTAGCCGCAGGCACCACAAATAGGTTGGTTCAGGTGAAACGCTGAAACCACCTTAGGGAGAAACTGAGGACGAGTCCTCAATTCCGCCCTGTCCGAATGGAACATCAGATAAGGGCTTTTTCAGGATAAAGCCGCCAATTCTGACACGCGCCTGGCCCAGGCCAGGGCCAACAGCATGACCACTTTCCATGTGAGATATTTTAACTCCACAGATTTAAGTGGTTCAAACCAATGTGACTTTTGGAACCCAAAACTACACTGAGATCCCAAAGTGCCACTGGAGGCACAAAAGGAGGCTGTATATGCAGTACCCCTTTTTACAAACGTCTGAACTTCAGGGACTGAAGCTAGTTCTTTTTGGAAGAAAATTGACAGGGCCGAAATTTGAACCTTAATGGACCCCAATTTCAAGCCCATAGACACTCCTGTTTGCAGGAAATGTAGGAATCGACCCAGTTGAATTTCCACCGTCGGGCCTTACTGGCCTCGCACCACGCAACATATTTTCGCCAATTGCGGTGATAATGTTTTTGCGGTTACATCCTTCCTGGCTTTGATCAGGATAGGGATGACTTCATCCGGAATGCCTTTTTTTCCTTCAGGATCCGGCGTTCAACAGCCATGCCGTCAAACGCAGCCGCGGTAAGTCTTGGAACAGACAGGGTCCTTGCTGGAGCAGGTCCCTTCTTAGAGGTAGAGGCCACGGATCCTCCGTGAGCATCTCTTGAAGTTCCGGTTACCAAGTCCTTCTTGGCCAATCCGGAGCCACGAATATAGTGCTTACTCCTCTCCATCTTATCAATCTCAGTACCTTGGGTATGAGAGGCAGAGGAGGGAACACATACCCTGACTGGTACACCCACGGTGTTACCAGAGCGTCTACAGCTATTGCCTGAGGGTCCCTGGACCTGGCGCAATACCTGTCGAGTTTTTCCCAACGGTTTATAATCATGTGGAAGACTTCTGGGTGAAGTCCCCACTCTCCCGGGTGGAGGTCGTGCTGAGGAAGTCTGCTTCCCAGTTGTCCACTCCCGGAATGAATACTGCTGACAGTGCTATCACATGATTTTCCGCCCAGCGAAGAATCCTTGCAGCTTCTGCCATTGCCCTCCTGCTTCTTGTGCCACCCTGTCTGTTTACGTGGGCGACTGCCGTGATGTTGTCCGACTGGATCAACACCGGCTGACCTTGAAGCAGAGGTCTTGCTAAGCTTAGAGCATTGTAAATGTCCCTTAGCTTTATTTATGTGAAGTGATGTCTCCAGGCTTGACCATAAGTCCTGGATATTCCTTCCCTGTGTGACTGCTCCCCAGCCTCGCAGGCTGGCATCCGTGGTTACCAGGACCCAGTCCTGAATGCCGAATCTGCGGCCCTCTAGAAGATGAGCACTCTGCAACCACCACAGGAGGGACCCCTTGTCCTTGGTGACGGGGTTATCCGCTGATGCATCTGAAGATGCGACCCGGACAATTTGTCCAGCAGGTCCCACTGGAAAGTTCTTGCGTGGAATCTGCCGAATGGGATTGCTTCGTAGGAAGCCACCATTTTACCCAGAACCCTTGTGCATTGATGCACTGAGACTTGGCTCGGTTTTAGGAGGTTCCTGACTAGCTCGGATAACTCCCTGGCTTTCTCCTCCGGGAGAAACACCTTTTTCTGGACTGTGTCCAGGATCATCCCTAGGAACAGAAGACAAGTCGTCGGAACCAGCTGCGATTTTGGAATATTGAGAATCCAACCGTGCTGCAGCAACACTACCTGAGATAGTGCTACACCGACCTCCAACTGTTCCCTGGATCTTACCCTTATCAGGGAATTGTCCAAGTAAGGGATAACTAAAATTCCCTTCCTTTGAAGGAATATCATCATTTCGGCCATTACCTTGGTAAAGACCCGGGGTGCCGTGGACCATCCATACGGCAGCGTCTGAACTGATAGTGACAGTTCTGTACCATAAACCTGAGGTACCCTTGGTGAGAAGGGTAAATTTTGACATGAAGGTAAGCATCCTCGATGTCCCGAGACATCATGTAGTCCCCTTCTTCCAGGTTCGCAATCACTGCTCTGAGTGACTCAATCTTGAATTTGAACCTCTGTATGTAAGTGTTCAAAGATTTTAGATTTAGAATCGGTCTCACCGAGCCGTCCGGCTTCGGTACCACAACAGTGTGGAATAATACCCCGTTCCCTGTTGCAGGAGGGGTATCTTGATTATCACCTGCTGGGAATACAGCTTGTGAATGGCTTCCAAAACTGTCTCCCTGTCAGAAGGAGACATCGGTAAAGCCGACTTTAGGAAACGGCGAGGGGGAGACGTCTCGAATTCTAATTTGTACCCCTGAGATATCACCTGAAGGATCCAGGGGTCTACTTGCGAGTGAGCCCACTGCGCGCTGAAATTCATTGAGACGGGCCCCCCACCGTGCCTGATTCTGCTTGTAAAGCCCCAGCGTATACTGTGGGCTTGGCAGAGGCGGGAGAGGGCTTCTGTTCCTGGGAACTGGCTGATTTCTGCAGCCTTTTTCCTCTCTCTCTGTCACGGGGCAGAAATGAGGAACCTTTTGCCCGCTTATCCACGAAAAGACTGCGCCTGATAATACGGCGCTGTCACGATCCGGGTATCTGGACGCCATTTCTTACCCATCAGATGCCTCCTAAGGCTGGCTCAGCGCTCCAGGACCGGATCCCATCTGTTATCCTGATGTGTACATTCCTGTTTCCTCTCCTGTCACTCTGGGACGCTGTCACAGTAAACGCCATATTACACCTGGCATGGCGTCTCCCGCGGCCTCCGCCGCCGTCCCTGAACTTCTGCATGCAGAGTGTCTGAGTGGCGATTACGTCAGCCGCGGCCTCCGCTGTGTCCGCGTGGTTGGATGTGCATCTGTCAGCCTGGCGCCTCCTGTCTCCGGTGGCCGGCGCCGCCATTACTGTTTTCATTACCACATGGATTACAAACCAAACTTCCCTCCAAGTGTCTGCATGGGCGCAGCCATCTTGGATTCTGTCAGCTGATCATTTCCACCAATCTGTTGTCAGTATTGATAATCTGCATAATTGCCTAGCCAATCCCTTCCTTGCTGCAGGTATAAATACACTGTGCCTGAGCAAGGAAGGCGTCAGTGCTTTGGTTGTCAAACCTAGTTCCTGTTTGTCTCTCTCCTGTGATTGTCTTCCAGGTTCCAGCTCCTGTCTCAAGACTTCCACCATAGAGACCCGCACCAGCATTCCACCTGCGGTGTAGCCTGACTCTCCAATCCATTGTGGATTCATCTGTTTCCAGCTACAACATTACCTGCTTCCAGCTCAGCTTCCAGCAGAGTACAGCTTCCCTTAAAGGGCCGGTGTCCTTTCTACACTTTACCACTCTCCACCGGTATTATTATTTCTCCGCTCTCAAGTTCTACATTTCAGTTCATATTTCATCGCTCCCAAGTTCATTTATTATTTAACTGGTTCCAGCCAGTATCCACTCCGTGCTAACAACAGTCTGGTTCCAGCCAGTATCCACAGCAGCTGTTTTATCTTCAGCAACCCAGCTTTTCCTGGAACACCAGCTGGCACAATCCTGGGTTATCTCCATTGCTACAGTCGGGCCTGGTAAGGACTTTCCATCTAGAAGATCATAAGAACTATCTCACACTACCAGTGCCCTGTGGCTCCTGCCATCCTGTAGTACCCAGGAACTGTATTTATTCTTTGCTGACTTTTACGTTTTCTTTTACTGCTGCTGTGTTGCGGAGTTGTCATAATAAACATCATTGACTTTTATCCAAGTTGTCGTGGTCACGCCTTCGGGCAGTTATTATTCATGTTACTTACATGTCCAGGGGTCTGATACAACCTCCCAGGTTCCGGTACATCTCAGCCCCTACAACTGAGGCTGCCTCCCGTCAGCTCAGGCCCTCAGTTGTGACAGGCGTCTTCTCATGTTGAGAGGCGACCTGGGGTACAAACGTGGATTTCCCAGCTGTTGCCGTGGCCACCAGGTCTGAAAGACTGACCCCAAATAACTCCTCCCCTTAATAAGGCAATACTTCCAAATGCCGTTTGGAATACGCATCACCTGACCACTGACGTGTCCATAACCCTCTACTGGTAGAAATGGACAACGCACTTAGACTTGATGCCAGTCGGCAAATATTCCGCTGTGCATCACGCATATATAGAAATGCATCTTTTAAATGCTCTATAGGCAAAAATATACTGTCCCTATCTAGGGTATCAATATTTTCAGTCAGGGAATCCGACCATGCCAACCCAGCACTGCACATCCAGGCTGAGGCGATTGCTGGTCGCAGTATAACACCAGTATGTGTGTAAATACATTTTAGGATACCCTCCTGCTTTCTATCAGCAGGATCCTTAAGGGCGGCTATCTCAGGAGAGGATAGAGCCCTTACAAGCGTGTGAGCGCTTTATCCACCCTAGGGGGTGTTTCCCAACGCACCCTAACCTCTGGCGGGAAAGGATATAATGCCAATAACATTTTAGAAATTATCAGTTGTTATCGGGGGAAACCCACGCATCATCACACACCTCATTTAATTTCTCAGATTCAGGAAAACTACAGGTAGTTTTTCCTCACCGAACATAATACCCCTTTTTGGTGGTACTCGTATTATCAGAAATGTGTAAAACATTTTTCATTGCCTCAATCATGTAACGTGTGGCCCTACTGGAAGTCACATTTGTCTCTTCACCGTCGATACTGGAGTCAGTATCCGTGTCGGCGTCTATATCTGCCATCTGAGGTAACGGGCGCTTTAGAGCCCCTGACGGCCTATGAGACGTCTGGACAGGCACAAGCTGAGTAGCCGGCTGTCTCATGTCAACAACTGTCTTTTATACAGAGCTGACACTGTCACGTAATTTCTTCCAACAGTTCATCCGCTCAGGTGTCGACCCCCTAGGGGGTGACATCACTATTACAGGCAATCTGCTCCGTCTCCACATAATTTTTCTCCTCATACATGTCGACACAAAAGTACCGACATACAGCACACACACAGGGAATGCTCTGATAGAGGACAGGACCCCACTAGCCCTTTGGGGAGACAGAGGGAGAGTTTGCCAGCACACACCAGAGCGCTATATATATACAGGGATAACCTTATATAAGTGTTTTTCCCCTTATAGCTGCTGTATAGTTAATACTGCGCCTAATTTGTGCCCCCCTCTCTTTTTTAACCCTTTCTGTAGTGTAGTGACTGCAGGGGAGAGCCAGGGAGCTTCCCTCCAACGGAGCTGTGAGGGAAAATGGCGCCAGTGTGCTGAGGAGGTAGGCTCCGCCCCCTTATCGGCGGCCTTATCTCCCGTTTTTTTATGTATTTTGGCAGGGGTTAAATGCATCCATATAGCCCAGGAGCTATATGTGATGCATTTTTTGCCATCCAAGGTGTTTATTATTGCGTCTCAGGGCGCCCCCCCCAGCGCCCTGCACCCTCAGTGACCGGAGTGTGAAGTGTGCTGAGAGCAATGGCGCACAGCTGCAGTGCTGTGCGCTACCTTGTTGAAGACAGGACGTCTTCTGCCGCCGATTTTCCGGACCTCTTCTGCCTTCTGGCTCTGTAAGGGGGCCGGCGGCGCGGCTCTGGGACCCATCCAAGCTGGGCCTGTGATCGTCCCTCTGGAGCTAATGTCCAGTAGCCTAAGAAGCCCAATCCACTCTGCACGCAGGTGAGTTCGCTTCTTCTCCCCTTAGTCCCTCGATGCAGTGAGCCTGTTGCCAGCAGGTCTCACTGAAAATAAAAAACCTAAACTAAAACTTTCACTAAGAAGCTCAGGAGAGCCCCTAGTGTGCACCCTTCTCGTTCGGGCACAGAGATCTAACTGAGGCTTGGAGGAGGGTCATAGGGGGAGGAGCCAGTGCACACCAGATAGTCCTAAAGCTTTCTTTTAGATGTGCCCAGTCTCCTGCGGAGCCGCTATTCCCCATGGTCCTTACGGAGTCCCCAGCATCCACTTAGGACGTTAGAGAAAAGTAGTTTAAGCCAAACCATGGAAACGCATTGTCCTCCAGATGGATTCAGAAGAATGGATTTAATGGTGAGAAACAAAAATCCTTTCTTCTCCCCAACTGCAATTTAGGGGACATGGTATAAGATGGGTATGTTCCAGAGCTGCAACTACGGAATGGTACGCCCAGACAAGTCTGTGCGCTACAATTTTCAACCAAAATTTGTGATTATAGCTATGAGACTATTCCATTCTAGTCAACTGGAATAGCCTCAAAGCGGTATACACTACTTGTAAGAGAACAGAACAACAATCTGTCCTCTGAATAGGCAAGATTTTATCCTCTGTAAGAAAATCTGTGTGACATCTGCTATTGAAATTGTGATAGGATAAAGTTGGATTTTACAAAATGTATCACCCAACCATGCTCTCCAATATCTCCGTGGTCAGCTGCTGGATGGGTCCGCAGAAGAGTGGTTGATCTCACTTTTATCAGAAGATTATCCAGGTACAGAACAACCATCACCCCCTTTGACTGCAAAAGCACCATGACCTTGGTGAACACCATCAGATACACGACCATTACCTTTGAAAACACCCTCAGAGAAATGGCCATGACCTTAGTGAACACCATCAGAGATATGGCCCTGACCTTGGTGAACATCCCCAGTGACATGGCCAGGACCTTGGTGAACATCCTCAGAGACAATGCCATGATCTTGGTGAACACCATCAGAGACATTGCCATGACCTTGGTGAACACCCTCAGAGACATGGCCATGACCTTGGTGAACACCCTCAGAGATATGGCCATGACCTTGGTTAACATCCTCAATGACATGGCCAGGACCCTGGTGAACACCCTCAGAGACATGGCCATGACCTTGGTGAACACCCTCAGAGACACTGCCATGACCTTGGTGAACATCCTCAGAGACATGGCCATGACCTTTGTGAACACCCTCAACATGGCCATGGAAAAAGTAACCATACAATGCTCAGTAACATAAACAGAAGAGCACAGTAAGCACTCCCCAGCCAGTCAGCATGAAAAGCCATGAGTTATAACACACTTCCCTATAACTCACTGCAGTCTGTAAGTTGGCTATAAACAATTTCTCCCACATACAAGCTCAGAACTATCCATACTTGAGCTATCAATAGGACAGCTGCACCGCCAAGCCTGGCCACAGGGAGAACACAGAAGCCATGTAGGACCCCACTGTCCCTCACCAGTCACTGGATGCTATCCACAGCACGACACTTCATCCAAGGTGAAGACTCCTACAAGCCCAGTTATCGCAATGAGTAAGACGGGGCTACCTGACTGTACCAGACCTATGCAAGGAGCCTGGTCACACACCAGAGGGTTCACAGAGTGAACCCTTCTCTAGGAAGTATCTCTTTTACCATTTTATATTAAGAAATTGCCTAATTTTATTTGCCATCTCTGATTTTTAAGTATTGTTGCATATTTAGATATCAATACAAATATTATGAACCATTCATATATATATGAGGATTTGTGCTCTATGCTAATTATTTTATTTAATGATCTATTTTGGGATTAAAGGAAACCCCCAATTTACATTGGGAGCATTTGTGTTGTTATAGAAGAAAGTTCTCAGAGGATTAAAATGGATGTTACAAACTGGTCAGTATGTTTGTCATTAACAACCTGGAACCGATGTCTTTGATTTCTCCACCAGAAATTCTCTGACCTTTTCCACCCATTGATAGAGAATGATCTCACCAAGATTTTGCCTGCAATCCCAAAAGAACATATTCAATAATTTTAGAACAATAAAACACCTTACAGACATTATGGATAGAAGGCATAGCATTCCTGTTATTCAAACACATGATGATTTAGAATACATTATTTCAGTCACCAGTTATGTAAAATATATAAACAAAATTAAATCATATACAAATTTAAAGCTAGTTTGAAACCAGTTGCATAGGGCATACTACACTCCAATGTTTTAAATGTTCCATAGCAGATGCAGATATTATGCAATATCTTTGATACAAACTTTTTGGACTGATGTGCAAGCCTACATTAACAACGGTTTGGGCATGCCTTTTACGGTCCATATGTCCTGGGCGTTTTGGAACCATAATGTCCCTTAAACTTCATCTCCGAGAGCAAAAGGAGTAAGGTTGCTGTTAGTTCACATAGCAGCAGCTTAAAAAAAATAATTTGGACTATTCCTATTTCTCTTATGCTACCCCGTTCAGCATATTTATACCAGATGGATTGGATGTAATGCTCTTTTGATGTAGAATCCTAAGCAGAAAGAGTCTTTGCAATTTGGCTGCCCTATTTAGTCACCTATTTAGCTACTAAAGAATATGTTAGAAAAGCAGTCACATGGTGCAATATGTAGCTAAAGGATATCCCCGTTTTAGGTTGGACTATTATTACATCTTTCTGTGCTGTGTGTTTTTCTCTTTATAAAAACATAGAAAATAAAACAATTTTGATTCTTTAGATCAGGGTGGACAATAAGCGGCCCTACAGCTACTGTTGAACTACACATCCCAGCATGCCCTGCCACAGTTTTAGAATGCCCTAATTCAGGCCTGGCCAACCTGTGGCTCTCCAGCTGTTGTAAAACTACTGGTCCCATCATGCCTTGCAACAATTTTACTATTAGGAAATGCTAAAACTGTGGCAGGGCATGCTGGGATGCGTAGTTTCACAACATCTGGAGAGCCACAGGTTGGCCAGGCCTGCCCTAATTGCTAGATTGTGGCAGGGCATGCTGGGATGAGTAATCCCACAGCAGCTGGAGGGATGCTTATTGCCCACCCCTGCATTAGATAATGAGGCTGCCATTTTCTACTAGACAACTAGTTGCAATAATGTACGTAATATAGATCTTTAAGGTAAACTAAGAAAAATATGAATATACTGTATGAAGTCTGTGTGCACAGCCCTAAAGACTGAAGGAACACTATTCTTATAAGACATGTAACCTCTCATTGCTTCAGTAATTTGGTGATAAATGTGTGTTCTGGCTTTAATTAGCCATGTCTTTATGCATACATACCTTAATAATGAATATAATAAAACAAAATAAAACATACATTGCGAGCTTGTTACGCAATGATTATAGGGGCCTGATCCTGAGCTGCAGTGGGCGCAATTGTGACAAGTCCTATGCGACTATAAGTCTGTATTCTGAGTCATACGCATATATGACATCGCACCAACTCTAGTCCTCCGGCCTCAAGATAAGCCGTTGTCACCACTAATGCCATGCTAGGTGTAGAAGATATGACAGATAATGTATGTGCTGTGATTATACAAGAATAGGACTCAAATCTGACTACATGCTCATGTGATATTTATCTTGCGCATGAACTCCCCATTGCTGCCCATAAGTCACCCAGTAACACCCATTCAGGCACCAGTAACACCCATTCAGGCATCACAGAGATAAGACTGAGGGGCAGATGTACTAAGCTCTGGTGAGTGATAAAGTGGAGAGAGATAAAAGTACCAACCAATCAGCTCCTGTTATTTTTCAGCCGGTAACATGGCAGGTAGCAGCTGATTGACTGGTACTTTATCTCTCTCCAATGCTTAGTACATCTCCCCCTAAGATATGTATGAGTCATAATCACTGAATCGTGATATAAGATGCACATCCACTGTTCGCTAGATATCTCTAGGTGCAGCCCCATTCAGACTTGTGTGCAACTCTGAATCGGCCCTTCGGTTTTTTGTTCTCTGGGAGCTAGCCATCCAGACAGAAGACTGCATACACCTAGCTTTATACTGCAAACTCTAAGAGAGAGGGAATTTGGCAAATGATCATACATAAGACAGTGGTTATACTGTAGTTTAGCAAAGATCTGGTCTCTATTGGGTTGGCTGTATTAGTATCACTTTGTATGTCATCCCAAATTACTACTAACAATTGTTCTGTTTACTCAAAAAGTATTCTAAATTGCTCGCCCACTGATCGTACCTGTGAGAGCTCAACTACTCGAAACACAGTGTTAGGGCTAATTCTTATTTGTGCCTGTAAGCACATGGTGACAGAGGAGGTTAATTTACCGACTTGCAGCTTAATGTCAACATGGTACTACGGTTAAAGCATTGTAACTGGGTCAGCATTGTAACTTTTTGCTTTACCATCATGTCTAAGGTTATAGTGCCGATACAGTTCCAAAGCTTTAAACAACATTACAACTGTCAGCAAATCATACCAATCTTCGCAACAGTATTACCTATAATTAACATAGGGGGTCATTCCGAGTTGTTCGCTCGTTATTTTTTTCTCGCAACGGAGCGATTAGTCGCTAATGCGCATGCGTAATGTCCGCAGTGCGACTGCGCCAAGTAAATTTGCTATGCAGTTAGGTATTTTACTCACGGCATTACGAGGTTTTTTCTTCGTTCTGGTGTTCGTAATGTGATTGACAGGAAGTGGGTGTTTCTGGGCGGAAACTGGCCGTTTTATGGGTGTGTGCGAAAAAACGCTACCGTTTCTGGGAAAAACGCGGGAGTGGCTGGAGAAACGGAGGAGTGTCTGGCCGAACGCTGGGTGTGTTTGTGACGTCAAACCAGGAACGAAACTGACTGAACTGATCGCAGATGCCGAGTAAGTGTGGAGCTACTCAGAAACTGCTAAGAAGTGTCTATTCGCAATTTTGCTATTCTTTCGTTCGCAATTTTGATAAGCTAAGATTCACTCCCAGTAGGCGGCGGCTTAGCGTGTGCAAAGCTGCTAAAAGCAGCTTGCGAGCGAACAACTCGGAATGACCCCCATATTTGTGAAATGTGCAATGCACTTTTTACACGTCTCATGTTTCCGCTTGATAAAATGCATTCACTTTCTTTTACAGGTGGAAAAAAATAAGAATTGACTTACCGATAATTCTATTTCTCATAGTCCGTAGTGGATGCTGGGGACTCCGAAAGGACCATGGGGAATAGCGGCTCCGCAGGAGACTGGGCACAAAGTAAAAGCTTTAGGACTAGCTGGTGTGCACTGGCTCCTCCCCCTATGACCCTCCTCCAAGCCTCAGTTAGGATACTGTGCCCGGACGAGCGTACACAATAAGGAAGGATTTTGAATCCCGGGTAAGACTCATACCAGCCACACCATTCACACCGTACAACTTGTGATCTGAACCCAGTTAACAGCATGATAACAGAAGGAGCCTCTGAAAAGACGGCTCACAACAACAATAACCCGATTTTTGTAACAATAACTATGTACAAGTAATGCAGACAATCCGCACTTGGGATGGGCGCCCAGCATCCACTACGGACTATGAGAAATAGAATTATTGGTAAGTAAATTCTTATTTTCTCTAACGTCCTAGTGGATGCTGGGGACTCCGAAAGGACCATGGGGATTACACCAAAGCTCCCAAACGGGCGGGAGAGTGCGGATGACTCTGCAGCACCGAATGAGAGAACTCCAGGTCCTCCTCAGCCAGGGTATCAAATTTGTAGAATTTAGCAAACGTGTTTGCCCCTGACCAAGTAGCTGCTCGGCAAAGTTGTAAAGCCGAGACCCCTCGGGCAGCCGCCCAAGATGAGCCCACTTTCCGTGTGGAATGGGCTTTTACAGATTTTGGCTGTGGCAGGCCTGCCACAGAATGTGCAAGCTGAATTGTACTACAAATCCAACGAGCAATCGTCTGCTTAGAAGCAGGAGCACCCAGCTTGTTGGGTGCATACAGGATAAACAGCGAATCAGATTTTCTGACTCCAGCCGTCCTGGAAACATATATTTTCAGGGCCCTGACTACGTCCAGCAACTTGGAATCCTCCAAGTCCCTAGTAGCTGCAGGCACCACAATAGGCTGGTTTAAGTGAAATGCTGAAACCACCTTAGGAAGAAATTGAGGACGAGTCCTCAATTCTGCCCTGTCCGTATGAAAAATTAGGTAAGGGCTTTTATAGGATAAAGCCGCCAATTCTGAGACACGCCTGGCTGAAGCCAGGGCTAACAGCACTACCACTTTCCATGTGAGATATTTTAAATCCACAGTGGTGAGTGGTTCAAACCAATGTGATTTTAGGAATCCCAAAACTACATTGAGATCCCAAGGTGCCACTGGAGGCACAAAAGGAGGCTGTATATGCAGTACTCCCTTGACAAACGTCTGAACTTCAGGAACAGAAGCCAGTTCTTTTTGGAAGAATATTGACAGGGCCGAAATTTGAACCTTAATGGACCCTAATTTGAGGCCCATAGACAGTCCTGTTTGCAGGAAATGCAGGAAACGACCCAGTTGAAATTCCTCTGTAGGGGCCTTCCTGGCCTCGCACCACGCAACATATTTACGCCAAATACGGTGATAATGTTGTATGGTTACATCCTTCCTGGCTTTGATCAGGGTAGGGATGACTTCATCCGGAATGCCTTTTTCCTTCAGGATCCGGCGTTCAACCGCCATGCCGTCAAACGCAGCCGCGGTAAGTCTTGGAACAGACATGGTCCCTGCTGGAGCAGGTCCTTTCTTAGAGGTAGAGGCCACGGGTCTTCCGTGAGCATCTCTTGAATTTCCGGGTACCAAGTCCTTCTTGGCCAATCCGGAGCCACGAGTATAGTCTTTACTCCTCTCCTTCTTATGATTCTCAGTACTTTTGGTATGAGAGGAAGAGGAGGGAACACATACACTGACTGGTACACCCACGGTGTTACCAGAGCGTCCACAGCTATTGCCTGAGGGTCCCTTGACCTGGCGCAATATCTGTCCAGTTTTTTGTTGAGGCGGGACGCCATCATGTCCACCTTTGGTTTTTCCCAACGGTTCACAATCATGTGGAAGACTTCTGGGTGAAGTCCCCACTCCCCCGGGTGAAGATCGTGTCTGCTGAGGAAGTCTGCTTCCCAGTTGTCCACTCCCGGAATGAACACTGCTGACAGTGCTATCACATGATTCTCCGCCCAGCGAAGAATCCTTGCCACTTCCATCATTGCCCTCCTGCTTCTTGTGCCGCCCTGTCTGTTTACGTGGGCGACTGCCGTGATGTTGTCCCACTGGATCAACACCGGCTGACCCTGAAGCAGAGGTCTTGCCTGACTTAGGGCATTGTAAATGGCCCTTAGTTCCAGGATATTTATGTGAAGTGACGTTTCCATGCTTGACCACAAGCCCTGGAAATTTCTTCCCTGTGTGACTGCTCCCCAGCCTCTCAGGCTGGCATCCGTGGTCACCAGGACCCAATCCTGAATGCCGAATCTGCGGCCCTCTAGGAGATGAGCACTCTGTAACCACCACAGGAGAGACACCCTTGTCCTTGGAGACAGGGTTATCTGCTGATGCATTTGAAGATGCGATCCGGACCATTTGTCCAGCAGATCCCACTGAAAAGTTCTTGCGTGGAATCTGCCGAATGGAATCGCTTCGTAAGAAGCCACCATCTTTCCCAGGACCCTTGTGCATTGATGTACTGACACTTGGCCTGGTCTTAGGAGGTTCCTGACTAGGTCGGATAACTCCTTGGCTTTCTCCTCCGGGAGAAACACCTTTTTCTGTACTGTGTCCAGAATCATCCCTAGGAACAGCAGACGTGTCGTCGGAATCAGCTGCGATTTTGGAATATTTAGAATCCATCCGTGCTGTCGTAGTACTACTTGAGATAGTGCTACTCCGACCTCTAACTGTTCTCTGGACCTTGCCCTTATCAGGAGATCGTCCAAGTAAGGGATAAGTAAGACGCCTTTTCTTCGAAGAAGAATCATCATTTCGGCCATTACCTTGGTAAAGACCCGGGGTGCCGTGGACAATCCAAACGGCAGCGTCTGAAACTGATAGTGACAGTTCTGTACCACAAACCTGAGGTACCCTTGGTGAGAAGGGCAAATTGGGACATGGAGGTAAGCATCCTTGATGTCCAGAGACACCATATAGTCCCCTTCTTCCAGGTTCGCTATCACTGCTCTGAGTGACTCCATCTTGAACTTGAACCTTTTTATGTAAGTGTTCAAGGATTTCAGATTTAAAATGGGTCCCACCGAGCCGTCCGGCTTCGGTACCACAAACAGCGTGGAATAATACCCCTTTCCCTGTTGTAGGAGGGGTACCTTGATTATCACCTGCTGGGAATACAGCTTGTGAATGGCTTCCAATACCGCCTCCCTTCCATATGCCGTTTGGAATCCGCATCCCCTGACCACTGTCGCGTCCATAATCCTCTTCTGGCAGAAATGGACATCGCACTTACTCTTGATGCCAGAGTGCAAATATCCCTCTGTGCATCTCGCATATATAGAAATGCATCCTTTAAATGCTCTATAGTCAATAATATATTGTCCCTGTCCAGGGTATCAATATTTTCAGTCAGGGAATCCGACCAAGCCACCCCAGCACTGCACATCCAGGCTGAGGCGATTGCTGGTCGCAGTATAATACCAGTATGTGTGTATATACTTTTAAGGATATTTTCCAGCTTCCTATCAGCTGGTTCCTTGAGGGCGGCCGTATCAGGGGACGGTAACGCCACTTGTTTTGATAAGCGTGTGAGCGCCTTATCTACGCTAGGGGGTGTTTCCCAACGCGCCCTAACCTCTGGCGGGAAAGGGTATAATGCCAATAATTTTTTAGAAATTAGCAGTTTTTTATCGGGGGAAACCCACGCTTCATCACACACCTCATTTAATTCATCTGATTCAGGAAAAACTACGGGTAGTTTTTTCACACCCCACATAATACCCTTTTTTGTGGTACTTGTAGTATCAGAAATGTTCAAAACCTCCTTCATTGCCGTGATCATGTAACGTGTGGCCCTACTGGAAAATACGTTTGTTTCCTCACCGTCGACACTGGAGTCAGTGTCCGTGTCAGTGTCTGTATCGACCTGAGGTAACGGGCGTTTTATAGCCCCTGACGGTGTTTGAGACGCCTGTACAGGTATTAACTGATTTGTGTCTCATGTCGTCAACAGTCTTTTGTAAAGTGCCGACACTATCACGTAATTCTTTCCATAAGACCATCCAGTCAGGTGTCGACTCCCTAGGGGGTGACATCACTAACAAAGGCAATTGCTCCGCCTCCACACCATTTTCCTCCTCATACATGTCGACACAGCGTACCGACACACAGCACACACACAGGGAATGCTCTGATAGAGGACAGGACCCCACTAGCCCTTTGGGGAGACAGACACACAGCACACACACAGGGAATGCTCTGATAGAGGACAGGACCCCACTAGCCCTTTGGGGAGACAGAGGGAGAGTTTGCCAGCACACACCAGAGCACTATATATATACAGGGATAACCTTATATAAGTGTTTTTCCCTAATATAGCTGCTGTATATATTAATATGCCAATTTAGTGCCCCCCCTCTCTTGTTTTACCGTTTCTGTAGTGCAGGACTGCAGGGGAGAGTCAGGGAGCCTTCCTCCAACGGAGCTGTGAGGAAAAAATGGCGCTTGTGTGCTGAGGAGATAGGCTCCGCCCCTTTTTCGGCGGCCTTTCTCCCGCTTTTTTGTGGAAAACTGGCAGGGGTTAAATACATCCATATAGCCCAGGAGCTATATGTGATGTATTTTTAGCCATTTAAGGTATTTTCATTGCGTCCCAGGGCGCCCCCCCCCAGCGCCCTGCACCCTCAGTGACCGGAGTGTGAAGTGTGCTGAGAGCAATGGCGCACAGCTGCGGTGCTGTGCGCTACCTTATTGAAGACAGGACGTCTTCTGCCGCCGATTTTCCGGACCTCTTCACTCTTCTGGCTCTGTAAGGGGGCCGGCGGCGCGGCTCCGGGACCCATCCATGGCTGGGCCTGTGATCGTCCCTCTGGAGCTAATGTCCAGTGTCCTAAGAAGCCCAATCCACTCTGCACGCAGGTGAGTTCGCTTCTTCTCCCCTTAGTCCCTCGATGCAGTGAGCCTGTTGCCAGCAGGTCTCACTGAAAATAAAAAAAACCTATTTAAACTTTTACTCTAAGCAGCTCAGGAGAGCCACCTAGATTGCACCCTTCTCGTTCGGGCACAAAATCTTAACTGAGGCTTGGAGGAGGGTCATAGGGGGAGGAGCCAGTGCACACCAGCTAGTCCTAAAGCTTTTACTTTGTGCCCAGTCTCCTGCGGAGCCGCTATTCCCCATGGTCCTTTCGGAGTCCCCAGCATCCACTAGGACGTTAGAGAAAATAAAATCAATTTCTATTTAAAGACAACATTTATGGTGTTCTCAATACTTACAAGTAAATTTCTTCCAAATGATTTGATAATGCCAAACGATCTTCGCCCCTGAGCCATGGAGCACTGCAGGAGCAGACAAAACAGAACGGTTACCTACCATATATTACTGTTCAGAAAGGGTGTCGTATCGGAGATCTACAGTTGTTAGGTAGACAGTCAATAGGTCAACACTATTTGGTCAACAGGAATTAGGTCGACAGGGTCAAAATGTCGACAGGTAAAAGGATGACACACAAAAAAAGGTTGAAACAAGTTTTTTTTTTATTGTTTTTTGGTGTCATTTTTGTATGTTTCATTATTTGTGACCCCCAATTAGTGGAAACGTGGACCCTCACAGGCTCGCTTTGCTTGCCATGCTTCGGTTTACTATTCCCAGTCGCAGTCCATGTGGATGGTAAACCAAGCAATAATTTTTGTTTTTTTTAAAAGAGGAACCCCCCAAAAAAACTTGTGTCGACCATATGTGTGTTGACCATTGCCATGTTGACCTTTTGAATCTGTCGACCTTCTGTACCTGTCTACCCTTTACCTGTCGACCTTTTGACCCTGTCAACCTATTGACTGTCTATCTAGACACGGTCTATCCATAGTCCGGAAATCGTTAAGAATGTTCAGGGTATTTTGCAATATTCATTAGGTTATTCTGTATACTCTCATTATAATGAATCTTTGTAGAGAGGTGCCAGTGTACAAAGCACTGGATGGAATGGGGTCAATATGTCGACACCATATGGTCAACAGGTACAAAAGGTCGACAGATAAAAAGTCAACAGGGTCAAAAGGTTGACATGACAATGGTCGACACAAAAATGGTCTGGAAGTTTTGTGGGGGTTTTTTGGTCAATTCTTATATGTTTGGTAATATGTAACCACTATTAGTATTTATTATTATCCTTTATTTATATGGCGCCACAAGGGTTCTGCAGCGCCCAATTACAGCGTACATATGCACATTATCAAAACAGAAAAACAGTGACTTACAGTTGAAGACAATATAGGACAAGTACAGGGTAACTAAGCATAACTACATCAGTAGACAACGTAGAAATAGGTTTCAAGGGGGCCAAAAAACTGCAGGATTTGGGCAGTTGAGGATTATTAAAGTAAGAAAAGGATAAGCACATGAGGGAAGAGGGCCCTGCTAGTGAGAGCTTACATTCTAAAGGGGAGGGGTAGACAGACAGGGGTGACACAGATGGGGTAGACCTAGCATGGGACAGATGGTTAGGATGAGATTTGGCTGGATTTGGTGAAGAAGTGGGTCTTAAGAGCCCGTTTGAAGTTCTGTAAAGAGGTGGAGAGTCTGAGGGGGAGAGGTAAAGAATTCCAGAGAAAGGGAGCAGCACGTGAAAAATCTTGGAGATAGGAGTGGGAGGAAGTAATCAGAAGACAGGAGAGTTGGCGTGCATTAGCAGAGCGAAGAGGACGTGTGGGAGAGTAAAGGGAGATAAGGTCAGAGATGTAAATGGGAGAGGAGTGGGTGAGTGCTTTGTAAGTGAGTGTGAGAAGTTTGAATTGGATTCTGAAAGGGAAGGGCTTGTAGGAGAGGAGAGGTGGATGTAGTGCGTTTGGTGAGGAAGATGAGCCGGGCTGCAGCATTGAAGATAGATTGGAGGGGAGAGAGGTAATTGTCAGGGAGGCCAGTTAGGAGGAGATTACAGTAGTACTTGGGGGCTAGAGGAGATAGTCGTGCCATCAATAGATAGTGAGATTGTGGGAGGTGAGGTTGTGCAGGAGGGTGGGAAGATGATCAGCTCAGTCTTAGACATGTTGAGTTTAAGAAAGCGCTGGGACATCCAGGAAGAGATAGCAGAAAGACAGTTAGAGGTACGAGTTAGGAGAGCCGTGGAGAGATCAGGGGAGGAAAGGTAGATTTGAGTGTCATCAGCATAGAGGTGGTATTGGAAGTTAAAAGAACTAATGAGTTCACCTAAAGAGGACGTATAGAGAGAGAAAAGGAAAGGACCAAGAACAGAGCCTTGGGGGACACCAACAGTTAGTGGAAGTGGGGGAGAGGTAGCGTCATGAGAGGAGACAGAGAAGGAACGATCAGAGAGGTAGGAGGACAGCCAGAAGAGGGCAGTATCACGCAGACCAAGAGAGTGAAGGATTTGTAGAAGGACAGGGTGGTCCACAGTGTCAAAAGCAACAGAGAGGTCAAGAAGAATAAGCAGACAGTAGTGGCCCTTAGATTTGGCTGCATGGAGGTCATTGCAGACTTTTGTGAGAGCAGTTTCAGTGGAGTGGAGAGAACGGAAACCAGACTGGAATGGGTCAAGCAGTGAGTGAGAGGAAAGAAAGGCAGTGAGGCGATTATAGACAATACGCTCAAGAAGTTTGGAGGCAAAAGGGAGGAGAGAGATGGGTCGATAGTTGGAGAGTGTGTTTGGATCAAGGGTAGGTTTTCTAAGAATAGGGGAAACAAGAGCATGCTTGAAGGCAGAGGGAACAGTGCCTGATGAGAGGGAGAGATTGAGAAGGTGGGTAAGATGGGTTGGCAAGAATTAGTAGAAACGTATTCGCTCGCTACACTTCGGGCAAGGTGGGCCAATGCGCTTGCCACAGGTTACTATTCCCAGTCACAGTCCACGTGGATAATAAAGCAAGAAAATGTTGGGACAATAATAAGAAAAAAAACAATGTGTTGACCGTTTGTACCTGTCGACCTTAAGCACAGTCGACCTTTCATCAGTCAACCATATGGTGTCAACCTATTGCCTGTCTACCTAGACACTGTAGATCTTTAATCTGGATACCAATCCCCTCCCAATTTAATGTGTTTCTTTTATCAGCACAGTGTGTCTGGGGTATAATACTGTAAATGCCTACAGCATCATAGTGTAAAACGGAGATATTACATCATGAGTAAATGAGCAGCAGGCCTGGTCATCCTGTGTAACTGCAGGTGTGCCCTATCAGAATGACCAATGATGAAGCAACCATTCCTTAATTACAGATTTCTGTTTATTGTATTTTAGTCCCAATATTATATATTGATTTCCTCTAACAGTCCAAAATTAACTGTCTCCCAACAAAAAAATTAACTCTAGTGCAGAGGTTCCCAAACTGTGTGCCGTGGCTCCCTGGGGTGCCTCGGGACACTTGCAGGGGTGCCCTGGGTTGGTGGTCCAGGACCAATTCAAATTATTCATGGTCAATATAATAGGCAAAACCAGTGCTGGTGGCTGCCAGTCATAAAATATGTGGCCAAACAGAAGCAAATCTTGTCCCTCACCACACAACTGACCCTAAGGATGACATATAAATGCAATCTACTTAATGTAATATCTCTTTCTAAACTTCTCAATAAGAAATTTTTGGCAAAGGGGTGCCGTGAAAAAAATTCTGATATTCTAGGGCGCCGTGATTCAAAAAAGTTTGGAAACCACTGCTCTAGTGTGTATGCACGTGGTAGGGAACATAGATTGTAACCGCCATTGGGGCAGGGACTAATGTGAATGGTTAAATATTCTCTGTAAAGCGATGCAGAATATGTGTGCGCTATATAAAGAACTGGTAGTAATAATAATAATAATAATAATACTGTGGCTACAGCTATACATCTGAAGCTAAACATTATTATACTATAATCGCTGAACTGAAAGCTATCCTGTTTGAAAGGGGGGAGGGGCAGTGGCGCACGCAGGGGGGTTTCCAGTTGCACAGAAACCCCTGTTCACAACCAAATAAACTATAAAACCTGAGGAAAAAGAAAAAGAAAACCCTTCCTTTTGTGATGTACAGTATAGCAGTCCTTGTAAGAGCTCTGTATGAGCAAAAAACACCATTCTGCTAACTAGATCCTGCATAACACTTTGCTGTAATTCTGTGACGCACAGATAAGTCTCTTATACCCTTTTTCTACTGCAGCAAAAACCTGGGTTATTCAGGGTCTACCTGGGTTGTGGCTCAGTGTAAAAGGGTTTTTGAAAAATAACCCGGGAATCTGACCCTGGTAGCTATCAGGGTCAGACCTGGGTATAGCCCCTTTCACATCTCCAATGCCGGATCCCACCCGGAAAACTGGAAACAGGTCCTTCCCGGGTGGGATCCGGCATTGGAGCCTAAGCGCTGTCTTCCCAACCCGACAATATGCTGGGCCGGTTGCCATAGCGGCGGGGAAAAGAGCCGGCAGCGGCGGCGCTGGGATATGAGCTCATCTCTGTGCCGCCTCTCCCTATGTAGTAAACGGATCCCTAGTTGCATCAACCCGGTATTCAACCCGGGAATAACCCTTCTTATAACCCTTCTTATAACCCGGGTTAAATTACCGGGTAGACGACCCAGGAATTCTCCAAGGCCCCTTTCACATCGCACAGTGACCCCTGTCGACCCGACAATATGTCGGGTCGATACCGGGTTATTTTTGCGATGTGAAAGGGGTAAGAGTGCAGTATAAACAGTGCAACCTGGGTTATGCTTAAAAGCTATATAGGCAGCTTATATTTATGCTTAAAAGCTGCCTATTGGCTGTGTATGCAGAGGTACGCCTAAAGGGAGTGTCTGTGGGTGACATGCAGGGTAGACACGGGGTCAGTGTAAATGGGGCTGACCCAGGAATAACCTGGGTCCAAGGTGCAGTGTAAACAAGGTATGACCCAGGTCTGACCTGGGTTGGAAAAGGGACCAGAAACGCGGTTTGGACCAGAGTTTTTGGTGGAAAAGTGGTATTAGTCTAGCTCTGCCTGCTACACTGCGGTCCTGAGGAGGACCGCCATCAGAAAGAACCAGCCAAAGTCAACAGTAAAGAGGTGCTGCAAGTAAGCAGTTCCAGGTGATGGTAAACTTGCCCGGCGTTGGCATCAACTAATCTCCTTCAACTGGTACACATTGGCACTTAAAGTAGGTGAGTTCCTGGTGGCACAGTATTTCTAGTAAGAGTGGTCAATTACGGCACATGACTGAGTAGCAGAGGAAGCCACTCTGTCACAACTGTAGCATATCAATGCTTATAGTTACTATGGGGCAGATGTATTAAGCCTGTAGAAGGCATAAGGAAGTGATAAACCAGTGTTAACTGCAAGGTGATAACGCACCAGCCAATCGGCTCATAACTGTCAATTTACATATTGGAGCTGATTGGATGGTGCGTTATCACCTTGCATTTATCACTGCTTTATCACTTCTTTATGCCTTCTCCAGGCTTAATACATCTACCCCTATATTACATAGACAGTGGAACCGGACAACATGGGGATGGAAAAAAGATATAGGTCTCTCTCTCTATAGAGATATATATATATATATATATATATATATATGCCAAATTGTCTATTGCAATGCTCTGACCATTGCTCTGAATTTTGTTTGGAAGTGGTTAAACACTTTAAGGTTACTCATGTCCACGACACATTGCTCTCAGCAGCTCATAACAATCAAGTAAAAGAACTTACTTAAGTTGATAAAGAGGAGGTGCAGCAGCTGGGTATTCTGGAGGTATAATCACCTAGCACAAAGAGAATATTATATTATTATTATTATCATCCTTTATTTATATGGCGCCACAAGGGATCCGCAGCTCCCATTACACAGTACATAATCAAATGAGCAAACAAGAAAACAGCACTTACAGCTCAAGACAATATAGGACAGGTATAGAAAACCCGGGGTTAGGTGCCATCAAAGGGAGTATGGAGTATATGATAGTGTAAGTAAGAGAAGGAAAGGCACATGAGGAAAGAAGTCCCTGCTCTTGCGAGCTTACAATCTAGACGGTGAAGGGCTAACAGACCGGGGTGACACAGAAGGGGTAGACAGTGAGCATAGACAAGAGGGTTATGATGAGATTTGGCTGGGTTTAGTGAAGAAGTGTGTCTTGAGAGCCCGTTTGAAGTTTTGTAGAGAGATGGAGAGTCAGATGGGTAGAGGTAGAGAATCCAGAGATAGGGAGCAGTATGTGCAAAAAAGGAACGGTCAGAGAGGTAGGAGGACAGCCAGGTAGAGCAGTATCACGCAAACCAAGGGAGTAAAGGATTTGCAGGAGGAGAGGGTGGTTTACAGTGTCAAAAGCAGCAGAGAGGTCAAGGAGAATAAGCAGAGTAGTGGCCCCTGGATTTAGCAGCAAGGAGGTCATTGCAGACTTTCGTGAGGGCAGTTTCAGTGTAGTGCAGAGGACGGAAACCAGACTGGAAAGGGTCAAGCAGTGAGTGGGAAGAAAGAAAGAAAGTCAGTGAGGCGGTTGTAGACAATACGCTCAAGGAGTTTGGAGGCAAAAGGGTGGAGAGCGATGGGTCGGTAGTTGGAGAGATTGGTTGGATCAAGGGTAGGTTTTTTAAGAATAGGGGAGATGAGTGCATGCTTGAAGGCAGAAGGGACAGTGCCTGATGAGAGTGAGAGATTGAGTAGATGGGAACAGGCAGAAGAGAGGAAACAGAGAAGGTGGGAGGGAATAGGGTCAAGTGGGGAGGTGGAGGGGGGTGAGGACCGGATGAGGACCATGACTTCCTCTCCAGATACAGGGAAGAAAGATGTCAGAGTTGGTAGGAGGGGAGGAGAGGGGGGGGGATGTCGGGAAATGGAGGAGGGGGGTTGCTCAGGTTCTGGTGGGATGTTATGTCCTGACGAATGTAGTCAATTTTGGATGTGAAGTAGATGGCAAAGTCAAGAGCAGAAAGTGAAGAGGGGAGTCGAGGCGGGGGTGGGCAGAGGAGCGAGTTGACAGTGGTAAAGGGGTGCCAGGGGTTAGAGGATTGGGAGGAGATGAGGTTTTTGAAGTAAGATTGTTTACATCTTGGTAAGGGCAGCAAAGTAGGATGAGAGCATACATTTGTAGTGGAGGCAGTCGGCCATATTTTCCTCCACTGTCGCTCAGCGGTACGTGAGCATTTTTGCAGATATCTGGTGCATTTGGTGTGCAAGGGTTGAGATGTCGATCTGCGAGGGTAAATAGTGGTTGGTGGGGCAACAGAGTCAAGAGCAGAGGTAAGGGATGCATTGTATAGGGAAGTAGCTTGTTCTGGGCAGGAAAGAGAGAGAATAGGAGAGAGGAGTGAGTCAAACAAGGAGGATAGAGAAGTGGTGTTAATAGCCTCAATGTTACGCTTTGTGATGGTAGTCTTAGGTGGTAGAGATGGAGAAGCAGATAGAGATAGGTTAAAAGTGAGCAGGATATGGTCAGAGAGGGGGAACAGGGAGTAGGAGAAATCAGAAAGATCACAGCGGGGAGACATGACTAGATCCAGTGAGCTCCCACTCACATTGGAGGGGGAAGAGGTCCACTGGGAGAGACCAAGAGAAGAGGTGAGGTTAAGAAGTTTAGAGGCAGGTGATTTTGTGGGGTTATTGATAGGGATGTTGAAATCACCTAGGATAATGTAGGGAATGTCAGAAGAGAGGAAGTGAGGAAGCCAGGAAGCAAAGTTGTCAAGGAATTTGGAGGGCATGCCAGGGGAGCGGTAAATGACAGCTACTCGAAGATGAACAGGTTGGAAGAGGCGTGTAGCATGGACCTCAAATGTAGAGAATGTAAGGGATGGTTCTAGTAGTATGAGTAGCTAGAGGGTAGTAGGAGCCCAACACCACCATCGTGACGACCACCATGTCGGGGGTGGGGTGGGGGGGGGGGTGGTATGTGAGAACGTGAGACCCCCAGCAGAGAGAGCAGTGGGTGAAACTGTCAGAATAAAATGTATTAAACTCAAGAGAGTGAAAACCAGTGTTCTGAATGTCTATTTTGTTCCTGTTTGTAGCTAGCTTAACAGCATATGCTTCCCAGATCATCTAGCAGCATAGGTGTGTTGAGTATATGTCACACTTACAGTACTGGACTTGCAGTTTTCTGTTCGCAGCCCCGCAGGGGCCAGATCAGGCTGCGAGGGGGGGGGACACAGCAAGTTTCAGGGATTACAATGGCAACTTGCTTCCCTTGCATCTATTGGTACACTGCACACGCACTGCGATCGCACTGTGTGCGCGTTACGGTAGCTTTGCGATGCTGCTCGCAGTGAGGATTTCATTGCAGAGTCATTGACAGGAAGGGACCATTTGGGGGAGGTAATAAGGAGTGGAACCAAAAACACAGGCATGTCATGGCCATTTTTGGGTAATTTATCTGCCATCAGCTGTGATCACGTATGTACAAAAATATGGCTCCTGCGTCACTACTGCATAGCCACAGAACTACCCTAGCCTGGCTGGCGCTGAAGAGCCTCAATGCTAGGGTGGAGTGGACTGTGGAGAGCACAGTCTAGAATCCTAAGAACTCTACAGACAGACAGGTGAATGTAGAGATGTGCAGCCTGGTACTCCTCTTTGCTAGATGTGCATCCCACAGTCTCTAATGTCCACCTCCTAGAGAGCCGGGAACTGAAAGATGGGCTGAGCCACTTGCAACCCCCTCTTCTGGCAGCTGTGTGATGTCCCTCAGATCAGTCCCTACCTCTTGGACAGCGCGGGACAGATATTGCTCATTTCCAGTCTCTGCCACGCTACTGGAAAAGTGCCACAGCTATG
This sequence comes from Pseudophryne corroboree, assembly GCF_028390025.1. Classification (NCBI taxonomy): domain Eukaryota; kingdom Metazoa; phylum Chordata; class Amphibia; order Anura; family Myobatrachidae; genus Pseudophryne; species Pseudophryne corroboree. The sequence continues at coordinate 635,256,519 of NC_086448.1, forward strand.
ACAGAGTAGCTACTGCCGGGGGCCCCTGAAAGAGGGGGAGTCCGGGGGTACTCATCCCGTGCCCCCTTAAACTGGCTCTGCTAGAGGCTCAAGACTTGTCAATTGTATTCACCATTCAGCCTGATTGGGTTCAAGCTAATGCCAAAAGGGATGAAGAACGCAGCAGCACCATACACCAGCTTGGTTTATGAGCTCCTGGAATGCTTTGGTGAGGGCTTACTTGGATGTTACTGTCATTTTCTGTAAAACTTGGGGAGATTAGCCAGAGTAGGGCTGATGTGGGCAGGTCTCACAATAAGGGCAGGCAAGTAACAGATGTGGCTGTAAAGGGTACAGAACTTGGGGCACTGCATGAAGGGAGGAAGGGTTATGCCAGAACAGTGAAGGTGGTGCACAAACCAGAGACAGGTACTACAGAAAATATGAGTTTAGTGCTGTAGCAAAGCCCCTGACTGAGCACCCACTTGACAGTTAACATGAAAATAATAAAATAGATATGTAATGCCAGCCAGCCAGTTACTGCCCAGAAATGCCTATTTCACGGAACGTGCGGTCCATCAACTGAGTGGTCAGAGTTACCACCTGGCTATCCCTGCCCATGTCTGATCAGGTACTTGTGCAGTCACTGATTGCTTACTTTGACACATGCTAAAGTCCGCAAGATCCATCGGACTTGGTACCAGGCACAAAGCTGGAGACAGCTGGGGGCTGAAAGTAGAAGATTGAAGAGCTGCATGTAGCCCAATGGCCACCCATAGCCCATCATTGGTGTTAGCAGTCACCCTGCCCACATAAAAATTAGCATCACATGTCTTCAAGTCTATTAAATGCAGAAACATAATCACTCTGCTGTTCTGTATTATCATGTGTACCACACTGAACATGTATCATGTTAAAAGTAAAGGCTATACGACCATGTCCAAGCTGTGACTACAGTTGCAACTATTATTAAGGAGTCTAAAGTCCATGGGACTGTAGACAACCTCCCTGGATGCGGAGGAACATCAACTCAAGATTAAACCGGAGAAATGGTAGAAAAACCAAGGAAAGCTTCCAAAAAGATATAGGCCCTCATTCCGAGTTGATCGCACGTAGCAACTTTTTGCTCCTTGTGCGATCAACTTGACGCCGCCTATGGGGGAGTGTATTTTAGCATAGCAGGGCTGCATTCGCTTGTGCAGCCCTGCTATGCTAAAAAAGTTTCCTGCAAAACAAGACCAGGGTAAGAGTCATAGAAACTTAGAATTTGACGGCAGATAAGAACCACTTGGCCCATCTAGTCTGACCCTTTTTTTTATCCTTTAGGCAATCTCAACCCTTTTTGAACCTTAATTCTTTGTAAGGATATTCATATGCCTATCCCAAGCATGTTTAAATTGCTCTACAGTCTTAGCCTCTACCACCTCTGATGGGAGGCTATTCCACTTATCCACTACCCTTTCTGTGAAGTAATTTTTCCTTAAATTTCCCCTGAACCTCCCCCCCCTCCAGTCTTAGTGTATGTCCTCGAGTTCTAATATTTCTCTTCCTATGAAGAATGTTTCCCTCCTGAACTTTGTTAAGACTCTTGATATATTTGAAAGTTTCTCTCATGTCGTAAGAGTTGTGCGACGGATCCAGCGACGAAGGTCCCGGGATTGACGTCAGACATCCGCCCTCCAAACGCCTGGATCCGCCTGTGTTCGCCTTGAAAACGGTGAGTATCTGCCCCAGAACACCTCCCGCCTCTCAGTCTTCATGCGATCGCCGCTGCGATCACTTACTGTGCTGGCGGCGTCGCTGCCCAGCGACCGCTGTCGCTGGGCAATGAAGCACGTGCGCATTTCTGGCGCCACACAGCCGCAGTCCCGACCCGTTCGCACTGCAGCGAAGAACCGCTGCGTGCGAACGGGTCGGAATGACTCCCATAAGCTGAACTCCAAGGTCAAGTTATGCCAGTGTCTGATCGCACCATCTGACATGTTTAAGTGACAGTAGACCATGAGGAGCTGAAAAAACAACATAGAAAAGCCAGACTGGAATTTGGTAAAGTGCATATTGATGCAATGCTTGCAGGAGAAGGTTTACTGGACAGAAGAGTTAAAACTGGAGCTTTTCAGCAAGTCATATCAGCTCTATATTCACAGAAGAAGAAATTATGCTTTTAACGTAAAGAACATCATACCTACTGTGAAACATGGAGGAGGTTTGATTATTTATTTAGACTGCTTTGCTGTGTCTGGCACGGGGTGCGCTGAATCTATGCAAGGTGCAATGACATCTCATGACCAGCAAGGCATTTCAGAGCAAAACAAACTGCCCAGTGTCAGTAAGCTTTCTCTCAGTCTCAGGTCATGGCTTATCCAACAGGATAATGACCCAAAACACACAGCTACAGTAAAAGCAGGAATTTCTAAGGTCAAAACATTGGACTATTCTAAAAACTGACCTGAATCCTATTCAATATCAAAGGAAAAGAGTTGAAACATCTAGTCTGGAGTGGAGCTGGATTAAAAGGAAGGGGGGGGGGGGTAAATTACCCTGGGACCCCCTTGCAAGACCACATTTGTTTTTCAGAGATGGAGACAGCCTTGTCTCCATCTCTGCATCGCAGGCATAGCTGAAGCAGCTCCCCAGCTGGCGACTGCACCCCTCACAGAGCTCTTATCACCAGAGCTTTCCGCTTTGGAAACATTGTTGCTAAATCACACATACACAGCTGGAGCTGCTTACCACCAGGCGCAGCAGCTCAGCTCACATGGATCCCCTCCTCCTCCTCCTCTCTCTTGGGGGGGGGGCTGTTTCACCACAGGTGATGGCAATCATACATTACCAGGAAAGTCCAGGAACAGAGCATTTTCTCCCTCATGGAGAGGGTCAGGTAGGCAAGTATGGTGTATAGGTAGGTAGGTATGGTGTGAGTGTAGGCATGTTGAGTGTAAGTATGCATGCTATGTGTGCGATTGTAGGAAAGTCGTGTGGTACTGTGTGAACATTGTGTGTATGTATGCTGGGTGTGACAGTATGTTTACTGTGTGTGACTGTATGGCATGTGTGTTGTGTATATGTATGTATAGTGTGTGTGTGTAGGTAATGCCATGTGTGACTGTGTTGTGTGTGTGTGTGTGTTTGTGTATGTGTATATATATATATATATATATATGTGTATGTATGCTGAGTGTGTGTGTTGTGCATACGTTTGCTGTGTGTTTGTGTGTGTGGATGACGTATTCAAAATATATATAGAAATATATATGTGTATCTGGGGGCCCCCTTGATTTAAGTAATCCAGGCCCCCCGAAGCGTTAATCTGGCCCTGGTCTGGAGAAGGCACTCATCAACCCTGAGACAGCTGGGGCAAACTACCTGTTGGCAGATGCAGAAGTCTCATTGACAGCTAGAGAAATCGCCTGATTGCAGGGACTGCCTCTGAAGGTTGTACAACAAAATATTAGGTTAAGGGTCCCATCATTTTCAGCCATGCCTTTTTCATTTGTTTTATTACTTCAAATATTCTGTTGATCAAATGCAGTCTATTTTATATTAAATATGTAATAAAACAGTGATGGATGTCAATAACTTTTGTCAGTTTCAAGTTGTTTTAAAGAATAATCTGAGTTTTTCTTTTATCAAGGAAGGGTACCAACAAATGTGTCCCTGTCTGTAAATATGCTAATTTTTATTGAATCAGATTTTTTTCTGTGTTAACAATATAATCGTAAATGTGATTTACTGAAGAACAACGATAAACAATTGCCTTTTCTTTGCTACCTGTAAACAAAGTGTCCATTGTGGCTGGTCGGACGAGTTGGAGATTTTGATACAAAATATTCTTGCAGCTTCATCTATTACACACCAGTCATCCCCATAGATAGAAGATAACGCTTCAATCTCATCAATCTAAAACATAAAATAAGTGTAATGAAAATAGATTCTCAACCTCAAACTAGTATCAGAAAACAGGTAGATATTATGTGATCACCTGAAAATGACACATAGCTTCCATGTCTATGCTGTTTTATCAAAAGCTAAGCAAACTTTGTATAAATGTATTTAAATGTGGATGCTGTGGCATGCATCATCAATAAGTGAGACTTCTTATTGCTCCCGACCTCCAGAAAACATTATCTTAGAAAAACAATACTGAGTGTCTCTGTGTGCTGTCACTAAAAAACACTGCACAGTGTACCACTGCTTTAAAACCCTCCACCACTGAGGCTGTCAGAACATGACCAATAATGATTATCAAACGTTGGTGGTCGATTAAAAACCCTAAGCCAGAGGTACTCAAACGCGTTCCTCAAGACACCCCAATGGTCCAGGTTTTAAGAATATCCATGTTTGGCCCCAGGTGACATAATTAGTACTTCAGTCAATTTGATTTAACCATCTGTGCTGACCTTTGGATACACTTACTATCTTCACTGTAAACCCTAATTTTAGTAAATATACCCTTAGAACTCAACACAGCACAGGAACACTCAGGGCCGGATTAAGGTCCACATTGGCCTGGAGCTGAAAATGATCAAGGACCTATTGTGAGAAGTTGAGGTGTTGCTAATGCTGTGTGGGTTTGCCAGTGCCATGTGAACATGTACATTCCCTAGACCAGTGATTTTCAACCTTTTTCCATTCGGGGCACGCCGAACAAAATTCTAAAATTGCCAAGGCACACCATCAGTACCCCATGAACAACCCCCCCCCCCCCCCCCCCCCCCCCCCCCCACATATTGTCCCCCCACAGCAATTACACACATCCCCCCCCCCCCCACAGTAATTCAGTAATTACACATATTGTCCCGCCACATTAATTGCACGTATTGTCCCCCACAGTAATTACACATATCATCCCCGCCCAGCAATTACACACATTGGCCCCCCCACACACACAGTAATTACACACATGGGCCCCCCACAGTTATTACACATATTGGCCCCCACATTAATTCTGCACACTGTTCACACAGCTATTACTGTAAAATTCATACAAATACACTGGACCATACCTGTAAGGTTTCAGTATCACTTTTGCTTTTGCCTCTCCCTCCCTCAGCGTCAGCCGGCAGGGGTTAATGCAGCCGTGAGCAGTGAGGTGCAGCAGGGAGCAGCACTTTGCTGGCGGCTGGCAGGCAGGGGTTAATGCAGCCGTAAGCAGTGAGGAGCAGTAGGGAGCAGCACTTGCCTGGCGACGGCAGCGGCAGGCGGGCAGCCGGGCGGGTGGACAGGCGATGTGTCACGCTGCGTGGCCAAAGTTCACCAGTGTGATGACGGGCAGCGCGTCTCTGGCGGCACATCTGAAAGCCACTGGCGGCACACCAGTGTGCCGCGGCACAGTGGTTGAAAACCACTGCCCTAGACTATAAGCTCCAATGTCTCCCAAAATACGTTAAAGTAGAAAAACTGCATCACTATGTGAGGAAATAAGAAATATAAATTTAATTCTAAAGGTGCATACACACGGTGAGATTCGGACTTATCCGATTCTCACCGTGCGACAGGGGGCCGGGTCGGCACTTAGCCAGTATCGCAAGCACATAATGAGTGTGCTTGCGATGCTGGCTATGTGCGATGTCAATCCTGACTATCTCTTCTATAGAGATAGTCAGGATTGACTTGCCTGCACAGCCTATTTTTTCGGCCGATGCCGACCGCGCGGGGCCGCGCATCGGCATCGGCATCGGATCGGGATCGCAAGGTGACAGTCACCTTGCGATCTGCACTATATTTTCTTCCGATTCTGACTATATAGTCAGAATCGGAAGAAAATATCGTACCGTGTGTACACACCTTTAGGATTTATGGCAACCATGTGACCATTTGGGCAGTTATTCATGATAATGCTGTCATGGTGATGGGCCTATTTTTTTCTGGGGCCTGGAGCTCCATCCGCCCCATTTTTAATCTGGCCCTGGGAACACTAGATCTTAGGCCAAATGTACCAGTTTGTAATTTGCGGGAGCCAGCAATTCCAGTGCTATAGTTCCTAGATTTTAAGTTGCATTTAATTACTGTTTAGCCACTTAACTGACGATTTATTTAGCTAAAAACGCTCCGAAATTGTCAGGGTTTTTTTCTGAGTGAATTAGGTGAAGAACATGAATTTAAATCTATCCCAAACGATTTTAGTAAAAAAAAAATATATATAATAAGATTTTAAACCTACCGGTAAATCTTTTTCTCCTAGTCCGTAGAGGATGCTGGGGACTCCGTAAGGACCATGGGGTATAGACGGGCTCCGCAGGAGACATGGGCACTATAAAGAACTTTTAGTATGGGTGTGCACTGGCTCCTCCCTCTATGCCCCTCCTCCAGACCTCAGTTAGAGAAACTGTGCCCAGAGGAGATGGACAACATGAGGAAAGGATTTTGTTAATCTAAGGGCAAGATTCATACCAGCCCACACCATCCACACCGTATAACCTGGAATATACGCAACCAGTTAACAGTATGAACAAAACAGTATCAGCTAAAGACTGGTCTCAACTGTAAGATAACCCTTATGTAAGCAACAACTATATACAAGCCTTGCAGATTTTGTCCGCACTGGGATGGGCGCCCAGCATCCTCTACGGACTAGGAGAAAAAGATTTACCGGTATGTATTAAAATCCTATTTTGTCCTTCGTCCTAGAGGATGCTGGGGACTCCAGAAGGACCATGGGGTTTATACCAAAGCTCCAGACCGGGCGGGAGAGTGCGGACGACTCTGCAGCACCGACTGAGCAAACGCAAGGTCCTCATCAGCCAGGGTATCAAACCTATAGAACTTTGCAAAAGTGTTTGAACCTGACTAAGTAGCTGCTCGGCAAAGCTGTAAAGCCGAGACGCCTCGGGCAGCCGCCCAAGAAGAGCCCACCTTCCTAGTGGAATGGGCCTTTACCGAATTTGGTAACGGCAATCCTGCCATAGAATGAGCCTGCTGAATCGTGTTACAGATCCAGCGAGCAATAGTCTGCTTCGAAGCAGGAGCGCCAACTTGTTGGCTGCATACAGGACAAACAGTGCATCTGTTTTCCTAACCCGAGCCGTCCTGGCTACATAGATTTTTAAGGCCCTGACTACATCCAGGGACTTGGAATCCTCCAAGTCACCCGTAGCCACAGGCACCACATTAGGTTGGTTCATATGAAATGAAGAACCACCTTAGGCAAAAATTGAGGACGAGTCCTCAACTCTGCTCTATCCACAAGGAAAATCAAATAGGGGCTCTTGTGAGACAAGGCCGCCAATTCGGACACCCGCCTTGCAGATGCCAAGGCCAACAACATGACCACCTTCCAAGTGAGAAATTTTAATTCAACCGTTTGAAGAGGTTCAAACCAGTGAGACTTCAGGAACCGTAACACCACGTTAAAGTCCCATGGTGCCACTGGGGGCACAAAAGGAGGCTGGATGTGCAGCACTCCCTTTACAAAAGTCTGGACTTCTGGGAGAGAAGCCAATTCCTTCTGAAAGAAAATAGACAGGGCCGAAATCTGTACCTTAATGGAGCCTAATTTTAGGCCCATATCCACTCCTGTCTGTAGAAAGTGGAGAAAACGGCCCAGATGGAAATCTTCCGTAGGAGCATTCTTGGCTTCACACCAAGAAACATACTTCCTCCAGATACGGTGATGTTTCGCCGTCACCTCCTTCCTAGCCTTTATCAGAGTAGGGATGACTTCCTCCGGAATACCTTTCCCAGCTAGGATTCGGTGTTCAACCGCCATGCCGTCAAACGTAACCGCGGTAAGTCTTAGAACACGCAGGGCCCCTGTTGCAACAGGTCCTCCCTGAGAGGAAGAGGCCATGGATCTTCTGTGAGCATCTCCTGAAGATCTGAATACCAGGCCCTTCGAGGCCAATCTGGAACAATGAGTATTGTTTTCACTCTTTTTTTGTCTTATGATTCTCAATATTTTTGAGATGAGAGGAAGAGGGGGGAACACATAGACCGACTGAAACACCCATGGTGTCACCAGGGCGTCCACCGCTACTGCCTGAGGGTCCCTTGACCTGGCACAATACCTCCGATGTTTCTTGTTGAGGTGGGACGCCATCATATCTATGTGAGGAATTCCCCAAAGACTTGTTATCTCTGTAAAAACTTCTTGATGAAGTCCCCACTCTCCTGGATGGAGATCGTGTCTGCTGAGGAAGTCTGCTTCCCAGTTGTCCACTCACGGAATGAAGACCGCTGACAGAGCGCTTAGGTGATTCTCCGCCCAGCGAAGAATCCTGGTGGCTTCCGCCATTGCCACTCTGCTCCTTGTCCCGCCTTGGCGGTTTACATGAGCCACGGCTGTGACGTTGTCTGATTGAATCAGAACCGGTAGGTCGCGAAGAAGATTCTCCGCTTGTCGTAGGCTGTTGTATATGGCCCTCAATTCCAGTAAGTTGATGTGTAGATAAACCTCCTGGCTTGACCATAGCCCCTGAAAATTTCTTCCTTGTGTGACTGCTCCCCATCCTCGGAGGCTCGTGTTCGTGGTCACCAGAACCCAGTCTTGAATGCCGAACCTGCGACCCTCTAGAAGGTGAGCACTTTGCAGCCACCACAGGAGAGAACTGAACTGAACTGTATAAAACTGGCGGGGGATTTTTATCATTACTGCCTCCGCAGCCTATATACATATAAATGCCAGACTTAGAGGTTTATATTGCTGCCCAGGGCGCCTCCCCTGCGCCCTGCACCCATCCGTGCCTGCTACTGTGTGTTGTGTGTGGGAGCAATGGCGCGCAGCACTACCGCTGCGCGCTTACCTCAGGGAAAATCTGAAGTCTTCTGCCGCCTTAGAAGTCTTCTTTTCTTCTTATACTCACCCAGCTTCTATCTTCCGGCTCTGTGAGGAGGACGGCGGCGCGGCTCTGGGACGAACGGCGAGGGGAGACCTGCGTTCCGACTCCCTCTGGAGCTAATGGTGTCCAGTAGCCTAAGAAGCAGAGCCTATCACTTAAGTAGGTCTGCTTCTCTCTCCTCAGTCCCACGATGCAGGGAGCCTGTTGCCAGCAGTGCTCCCTGAAAATAAAAAAACCTAACAAAATTATTTTTCAGAGAAACTCAGGAGAGCTCCCCTGTAATGCACCCAATCTCCTCTGGGCACAGGATCCAACTGAGGTCTGGAGGAGGGGCATAGAGGGAGGAGCCAGTGCACACCCATACTAAAAGTTCTTTATAGGTGCCCTTGTCTCCTGCGGAGGCCGTCTATACCCCATGGTCCTTACGGAGTCCCCAGCATCCTCTAGGACGTAAGAGAAATATATTTTTTTACCCCCCCAAACATCGAAAATAAGAATTTACTCACCGGTAATTCTATTTCTCATAGTCCGTAGTGGATGCTGGGGACTCCGTAAGGACCATGGGGATTAACGGCTCCGCAGGAGACTGGGCACAACTACAAAGAAAGCTTTTAGACTACTGGTGTGCACTGGCTCCTCCCACTAAGACCCTCCTCCAGACCTCAGTTAGGATACTGTGCCCGGAAGAGCTGACACAATTAGGAAGGATTTTGAATCCCGGGTAAGACTCATACCAGCCACACCAATCACACCGTATAACTCGTGATACAGTACCCAGTTAACAGCATGATAACAACTGAGCCTCTCAACAGATAGCTCAACAATAACCCTTTAGTTAAGCAATAACTATATACAAGTATTGCAGACAATCCGCACTTGGGATGGGCGCCCAGCATCCACTACGGACTATGAGAAATAGAATTACCGGTGAGTAAATTCTTATTTTCTCTAACGTCCTAAGTGGATGCTGGGGACTCCGTAAGGACCATGGGGATTATACCAAAGCTCCCAAACGGGCGGGAGAGTGCGGATGACTCTGCAGCACCGAATGAGAGAACTCAAGGTCCTCCTCAGCCAGGGTATCAAATTTGTAGAATTTTGCAAACGTGTTTGCCCCTGACCAAGTAGCAGCTCGGCAAAGTTGAAGAGCCGAGACCCCTCGGGCAGCCGCCCAAGAAGAGCCCACTTTCCTTGTGGAATGGGCTTTTACTGATTTAGGATGCGGCAGTCCAGCCGCAGAATGTGCAAGCTGAATCGTACTACAGATCCAGCGAGCAATAGTCTGCTTAGAAGCAGGTTCACCAAACTTGTTGGGCGCATACAGGATAAAAAGCGAGTCAGTTTTCCTGACTCCAGCTGTCCTGGAAACATAAATTTTTAGGGCCCTGACTACATCCAACAACTTGGAAGCCTCCAAGTCATTCGTAGCCGCAGGCACCACGATAGGTTGGTTCAGATGAAAAGTTGATACCACTTTGGGAAGAAACTGGGGACGAGTCCTCAATTCTGCCCTATCCATATGGAAAATCAGATAAGGGCTTTTACATGACAAAGCCGCCAATTCTGAAACCCGCCTGGCCGAAGCCAAGGCCAACAACATGACCACTTTCCACGTGAGATATTTTAAATCCACGGTTTTCAGTGGCTCAAACCAATGTGACTTTAGGAAATACAACACCACGTTGAGATCCCAAGGTGCCACTGGAGGCACAAAAGGGGGCTGAATATGCAGCACTCCCTTAACAAAAGTCTGAACTTCAGGTAGTGAAGCCAATTCTCTCTGGAAGAAAATCGACAGAGCCGAAATCTGGACCTTAATGGAACCCAATTTAAGGCCCATAGTCACCCCTGACTGTAGGAAGTGCAGGAACCGGCCCAGCTGAAATTCTTCCGTTGGGGCCTTCCTGGCCTCACACCACGCAACATATTTTCGCCATATGTGGTGATAATGGTTCGCGGTTACTTCTTTCCTAGCTTTTATCAGCGTAGGAATGACTTCCTCCGGAATGCCCTTTTCCTTCAGGATCCGGTGTTCAACCGCCATGCCGTCAAACGCAGCCGTGGTAAGTCTTGGAACAGACAGGGCCCCTGCTGCAGCAGGTCCTGTCTGAGCGGTAGAGGCCATGGGTCCTCTGACATCATTTCTTGAAGTTCCGGATACCACGCTCTTCTTGGCCAATCCGGAACAATGAGTATAGTTCTTACTCCTCTTCTCCTTATTATCCTCAGTACCTTTGGTATGAGAGGAAGAGGAGGGAACACATAAACCGATCGGTACACCCACGGTGTTACCAGAGCGTCCACAGCTATCGCCTGCGGGTCTCTTGACCTGGCGCAATATTTTTCTAGCTTTTTGTTTAGGCGGGACGCCATCATGTCCACCTGTGGTTTTTCCCACTGGTTTACAATCATTTGAAAGACTTCTGGATGAAGTCCCCACTCTCCCGGGTGGAGGTCGTGCCTGCTGAGGAAGTCTGCTTCCCAGTTGTCCACTCCCGGAATGAACACTGCTGACAGTGCTAACACGTGATTTTCCGCCCATCGGAGAATCCTTGTGGCTTCTGCCATTGCCGTCCTGCTTCTCGTGCCGCCCTGTCGATTTACATGGGCGACCGCCGTGATGTTGTCTGACTGGATCAGTACCGGCTGGTTTTGAAGCAGGGGTTTTGCCTGACTTAGGGCATTGTAAATGGCCCTTAGTTCCAGAATATTTATGTGCAGGGAAGTCTCCTGACTTGACCATAGTCCTTGGAAGTTTCTTCCCTGTGTGACTGCTCCCCAGCCTCGAAGGCTGGCATCCGTGGTCACCAGGACCCAGTTCTGTATGCCGAATCTGCGGCCCTCTTGAAGATGAGCACTCTGCAGCCACCACAGCAGAGACACCCTTGTCCTCGGAGACAGGGTTATCAGACGATGCATCTGAAGATGCGATCCGGACCACTTGTCCAACAGGTCCCACTGAAAGGTTCTTGCATGAAACCTGCCGAATGGAATCGCTTCGTAGGAAGCTACCATTTTTCCCAGGATCCGCGTGCAGTGATGCACCGACACCTGTTTTGGTTTTAGGAGGCCTCTGACTAGAGATGACAGCTCCTTGGCCTTCTCCTCCGGGAGAAACACTTTTCTCTGTTCTGTGTCCAGAACCATCCCTAGGAACAGCAGGCGTGTCGTAGGGACCAGCTGTGACTTTGGAATGTTTAGAATCCAGCCGTGCTGTTGTAGCACTTCCCGAGATAGTGCTACCCCTACCAACAACTGCTCTCTGGACCTCGCCTTTATCAGGAGATCGTCCAAGTACGGGATAATTAAAACTCCCTTCCTTCGAAGGAGTATCATCATTTCCGCCATTACCTTGGTAAAGACCCTCGGAGCCGTGGAGAGACCGAACGGCAACGTCTGGAATTGGTAATGACAATCTTGTACCACAAACCTGAGGTACTCCTGGTGAGGATGGTAAATGGGGACATGTAGGTAAGCATCCTTGATGTCCAGCGATACCATGTAATCTCCCTCGTCCAGGCTCGCAATAACCGCCCTGAGCGATTCCATCTTGAACTTGAATTTTTTGATATATGTGTTCAAGGATTTCAAATTTAAAATGGGTCTCACCGAACCGTCCGGTTTCGGTACCACAAACATTGTGGAATAGTAACCCCTTCCTTGTTGAAGTAGGGGCACCTTTACTATCACTTGTTATGAATACAGCTTTTGAATTGCCTGTAACACTGCCTCCCTGCCTGAGGGAGTGGTTGGCAAGGCAGATTTGAGGAAACGGCGGGGGGGAGACGTCTCGAATTCCAGTTTGTACCCCTGAGATACTATTTGAAGGATCCAGGGATCCACCCGTGAGCGAGCCCACTGCTTGCAGAAATGCTTGAGACGGGCCCCCACCGTACCTGGCTCTGCCTGTGGAGCCCCAGCGTCATGCTGTGGACTTAGAGGAAGCGGGGGAGGACTTTTGCTCCTGGGAACTGGCTGTATGCTGCTGCTTTTTTCCCTCTACCTCTGCCTCTGGGCAGAAAGGACGCGCCTTTAACCCGCTTGCCCCTATTGGGCCGAAAGGACTGTACCTGATAATACGGTGCTTTCTTAGGTTGTGAGGGAACATGGGGCAAAAATGTAGACTTCCCAGCTGTTGCTGTGGAAACGAGGTCCGAGAGACCATCCCCGAACAATTCCTCACCCTTATAAGGCAGAACTTCCATGTGTCGTTTGGAATCTGCATCACCTGTCCACTGCCGAGTCCATAACCCTCTCCTGGCAGAAATGGACATTGCACTAATTTTGGATGCCAGCCGGCAAATATCCCTCTGTGCATCCCTCATGTATAAAAGTGCGTCTTTTATATGCTCTACGTTCAGCAAAATAGTGTCCCTGTCTAGGGTATCTATATTTTCTGACAGGGAATCTGACCACGCAGCAGCAGCGCTGCACATCCAGGCTGAAGCTATAGCCGGTCTCAGTATCACACCTGTGTGTGTATATATAGATTTCAGGATAGCCTCCTGCTTTCTATCAGCAGATTCCTTCAGGGCGGCCACCTTCTTCGACAAGCGTGTGAGCGCTTTATCCACCCTAGGGGATGTTTCCCAGCGTGACCTATCCTCTGGCGGGAAAGGGTACGCCATTAGTAACCTCTTAGAAATTACCATCTTTTTATCAGGGGAAGCCCACGCTTCTTCACACACTTCATTTAACTCTTCAGATGGAGGAAAAGCTACTGGTAGTTTTTTCTCTCCAAACATTATACCCTTTTTTGTGGTCTCGGGGGTAACATCAGAAATGTGCAACACATTTTTCATTCCCTCAATCATGTAACGTGTGGCCCTACTGGAAGTTACATTAGTCTCTTCGTCGTCGACACTGGAGTCAGTATCCGTGTCGACATCTGTGTCAACCATCTGAGGTAGCGGGCGTTTTAGAGCCCCTGATGGTTTTTGAGACGCCTGGGCAGGCACAGGCTGAGAAGCCGGCTGTCCCACATTAGGTATGTCGTCAAACCTTTTATGTAAGGAGTCGACACTATCACGTAATTCCTTCCACAGCACCATCCACTCAGGTGTCGACCCCGCAGGGGGTGACATCACATTTACAGGCATCTGCTCCGCCTCCACATAAGCCTCCTCATCAAACATGTCGACACAGCCGTACCGACACACCGCAAACACACAGGGAATGCTCTGACAGAGGACAGGACCCCACAAAGCCCTTTGGGGAGACAGAGAGAGAGTATGCCAGCACACACCAGAGCGCTATATAACACTGGGATCCCACTATCAATGAGTGTTTTCCCTATAGCTGCTTTTTTATATATATTACATATATATATATATATATATATCTATACTGCGCATAAATTTAGTGCCCCCCCCCTCTCTTTTTTACCCTTCTGTAGTTTCTCAGACTGCAGGGGAGAGCCAGGGAGCTTCCTTCCAGCGGAACTGTGAGGGAAAAATGGCGCCAGTGTGCTGAGGGAGAAGCCCCGCCCCCTTTTCGGCGGACTTTCTCCCGCTTTTTCTGTGATACTGGCAGGGGTAATTTTACATCTATATAGCCTCTGGGACTATATATGATGTATATTTTGCCAGCCAAGGTGTTATCTATTGCCCTTAGGGCGCCCCCCCCCCAGCGCCCTGCACCCATCAGTGACCGAAGTATGAGGTGTACATGAGAAGCAATGGCGCACAGCTGCAGTGCTGTGCGCTACCTTGGTGAAGACTGAAGTCTTCTGCCGCCGATTTTCCGGACCTTCTTCGTGCTTCTGGCTCTGTAAGGGGGACGGCAGCGCGGCTCCGGGAACGAACACCAAGGTCGGGTCCTGCGGTCGATCCCTCTGGAGCTAATGGTGTCCAGTAGCCTAAGAAGCCCAAACTACAACCTGTTAGGTAGGTTCGCTTCTTCTCCCCTTAGTCCCTCGCTGCAGTGAGTCTGTTGCCAGCAGATCTCACTGAAAATAAAAAACCTAAATATACTTTCTTTCTAGGTGCTCAGGAGAGCCCCTAGTGTGCATCCAGCTCGGCCGGGCACAAGAATCTAACTGAGGTCTGGAGGAGGGTCTTAGTGGGAGGAGCCAGTGCACACCAGTAGTCTAAAAGCTTTCTCTGTAGTTGTGCCCAGTCTCCTGCGGAGCCGCTAATCCCCATGGCCCTTACGGAGTCCCCAGCATCCACTTAGGACGTCAGAGAAACATGGATCGGGTACATCGGAACATCGGGAACATTGCGGCTTTCATTTTGAAAGCCAGGACAGCCTCCAGGTATAAAGGGGGATCTGGGGGTGGCTTGGGAGGGTTAATTTACACTCCCCAGCAGCTGCCATTGTCTGCAGCCGCTGGATGGGGGGGGGGGGGGGGGGCTAACACTCTCTATCTGACTGGTCGCATCCTGTGCGACCAGGTCAGATAGAGCACTTGCAGGCATGGTCGCATCTGATGCAACCATGTCAGGCAAGTGGCTAAGGGGCCCAGTTATCAATAAATTATTCAAATACACCGGTTATCGGGGGGGATAGTTGCGAATATACAGCAGCACCCTAAAATATAAAGGAGGGACCGCAGTAGATATCTCTAGTATCTGCTGCAATCCCTCCATTTCTGTCAGCAGACGCAGCCCCCGTAGGTTTCTATGGGGAGTGCGATGCTGTCAGATTTACCAAGCCTTTCTGCAGTTTGGATAAAGCCATCTGAAGATGGCATTGTGCTACTATAGCCCATGGGTTACTCTTCGCAAAAGTCACAGGGCGAGCCCTGGCAATTGGTGCTGTGGGTTGGGTGTGCGTGAACGGCGGGACCCATACCTCTGCCAGTATCCCGGCAGCGGAATGCTGGTGGGGTTTGGGGGGAGAGCCGAGCACAACAAGCCCTTTGCGGACTCGCCATGCTGCAGGCTTGGTGGCGACCGCAGGTTCTATTCCCACTCTATGGGTGTTGTGGACACCCACGAGTGGGAATAGTCCCTTCTAGTCGGCATGCCGACTGTTAGGATTCTCAGGGGGTGGGATGTAGCAGTGCCGTAACTAGGCATTTTAGCGCTGTGTGCAAGAAACGGCATTGCCCCCCCCCCCATGCAGTGCGCTCCGTAGGCGCGAGAAAAATATATAGGGGCTTGGCTTCATGGGGAAGGGGCGTGGCCACAAAATTATACCAATTCATACTACGGTGCACAGTAGTCTCCATTATTCAAATTACGCTGCACAGTAGTGCTACTACACCAGGTAGAGCCCCTTTTACACATTACGGCAGACAGTCCCCATTTTTACACATTACGGCAGCCAGTCCCCCTTTTTACACATTACGGCAGATAGCGTCCCCCTTTTTACATATTACGGCAGACAGCGCCCCCCTTTTTACACATTACGGCAGATAGCGCCCCCCTTTTTACACATTACGGCAGACAGCGTCCCCCTTTTTACACATTACGGCAGACAGGATAGATAGATAGATAGATAGATAGATAGATAGATAGATAGATAGATAGATAGATAGATAGATAGCACCTCTCCCTGCTAGCTCAGGCTCCTCGGTGCAGGCTTCATGCAGCAGATCCCGGGCAGGGGAGAAGGAGGAGGAGGGAGAGGGACTGGAGCCGCAGCAGCGCTGTGTAATTGGTAGTGGCGCCGCTGCAGCTGTCCCTCTCCTTCCGCATTGGCTGCCCACCACCTCTGTGAATGCTGGGATGAGGGAAGCGCATCCCAGCATTCACAGCAGCGCCGGGCAGCCAATGCGGAAGGAGAGGGACAGCTGCAGTGGCGTCACTACCAATTACATAGCGCTGCTGCGGCTCCAGTCCCCCTCCCCTGCCTCCGGCGCTGCTGCTCTCCTCTCCTCTTCTCCAGCGTGGCGCAACCAGCACAGCAGAGGCGGCTTGTAATAGTCAGTTTGACCCATTACAAGCCGCTGGCCGTTGCACCCTCAGGGAGACTGCGCTGTGTGCCAGGCACACCTGGCACACACGTAGTTACGGCGATGGGATGTAGGGAACGGTGTTGTGACCACCGGTCTCCTGACCGCGAACCGCTTGTCACATAACTACATCCCGGTGCTGTGTATGCATGTTTAGCAGAAAGTAAATGCGCAGGAGTGAAGAGACTACTGACTCCGAGCACACTGCCAGGACTGTATGTGCTGTGTCATACATCCAGGCGGTATAATGGCATCCTGTAATGAGATTTCGGATGCTTATATCAGGCCCAGATTGCATTGCAGATGTGAATATTGATATATGGCCCCCTAAATCTAGTGATGGGAATCACACCAGCTGCCGCAAATCACAAGCTATTACATCAAGCCCACTGTGTTTCATTGAATCTCCCCCTCAGACCTGGTTGTACACACAGTGTGTATCAGGACTAGTATACTTCACTGCACGTTTACTGTACAATATATTACTACATTTTATGTGTATGTATTGTATTCATGAAATCATTTGCTGCATATTGAAGTTTATTGCACCATTTATCAGACTTGTTGTTTTTTTAACGCTATTTTCTGGCATCCGACATTTCCCCTTTATATCTCACCAATTATTAACACCAATAATTTGCAACAGCTAAAATACATTCTTAGACTGGGAATGGGATATAGCTAGAGCGCCTATAAACGTCTCTCTGTACATAACCTGCTGTATGTACAGGGCAGATGCAGAGACAGCGCCGGTCACGCCGCACTCACTTGGCTGTGCAAGTTTTCCTCTTCCGTGTCAGCCATGGAGCTGGAGCTGCTGCAGCTGCTTCCTGTGACCGTGGCATGCCTACTACTGTACATCGCCGGTAGGGGGCAGTAGTCTACTCCAAGATGAAGAATGAGGAGGCCGGGATTACATCATTACACTGATAAATCAGAAGTGAGTGTATTACAGTATATACACTTTCTCCTGGCTTCAGTAGATGAAGTAACAAATACCAAATAATTATTTTAAAGCTGTTAACAAAAACCCTTAGAATTTTAAGGCTAGTTTAATATTTATACATTCGGAACTGTCCTGTTTACTTACTATGTGGAAGAGTTTGACAAATGACATACAATGAATAATGCAGCACTACAGTATACACAAAGGAATGCAGGCTTCCCATGTCCAGATTTGGCCAAACCAGTCACACTCTATCAGGAATGTGTCCCAATTCCAGGAGCATTGGGTATGGGTACCCCTCTGTCTGGTGGCACTCAAGCTGCTGTGGAACTACACATCACAGCATGCATTGCCACAGTTTAATTTAATCATGCCTTAACTGCAAAACTACTGCAGGACATGCTGGGATATGTAGTTCCACAGAAGTAGGAATGCCACATATTGCCTAAACCTATTGCTGTGAACAACACGGTGGTGCAGTGGTTAGCACTGTTGATTCACAGTACTGAGGACAGGACTTTGATTCTTGACCAAGGGACCACATAAGTGTGGAGTTTGCATGTTCTCCATGCACTGTCTATTAGATAGGAAAAAACAAACACCCAACTGACTTTTCAAACAATTGAATATCCCCCATTGTATCTTCACAAGGTTGTACACACACAATTAAGGGGGTGATTCAGACCTGATTGTAGATGTGCTAAATTTAGCACATCTACGATCAGTTTCTCTGACATGCGGGGCGACGCCCAGCACAGGGTTTGTTCGCCCCGCATGTCAGGCCCTGCCCCCCCACCCCACCATGGGTGCGAAAGCATTGTGCTTTCACACCCGCCAAGTAGCTCCCTACCAGCGCAGCCTAGCTGCACTGGCAGGCGCCTACCCACCGCGTTATGGGTCGCAGCAGCTGCGTGTGACGTCACACAGCTGCCGCGGCCTGTCCCCGCAATGTTCCGGCCATGCCTGCGTTGTCCGGATTGCGCCCCACAAACGCCCCCTCCCACCCCGCCTCTGCCCGTCAGTCAGGCAGAGGCGATCGTACCAGTGAGATGCTTTTGCATGGGATAGGTTTAGGCTGTGGGGGGGAGGGTTAGGGTTAGGCTTCGGGAAAGGGAGGATTAGGTTTATGCTGTGGGTAGGGGGAAATAAGTTTAGGCACCCCCGGGGAGGGTTAGGCTGCGGAGGGAGGGTTAGGTTTAGGCTGCGGGAAAGGGGGGTTAGGTTTAGGCACCACTGAGGAGGGTTAGGGTTAGGCTGTGGGGGGTAGGTTAGGGTTAGGCTCCGGAAAAGGGAGGGTTAGGTTTATGCTGTGGGTAGGGGGGGGGGGGAGTTTAGGTTTAGGCACCCCCGAGGAGGGTTAGGCTGCGGAAGGAGGGTTAGGTTTAGGTTGCGGGAAAGGGGGGTTAGGTTTAGGCACCACTGAGGAGGGTTAGGGTTAG
The DNA here is from genome assembly GCF_028390025.1 of Pseudophryne corroboree. Taxonomy (NCBI): domain Eukaryota; kingdom Metazoa; phylum Chordata; class Amphibia; order Anura; family Myobatrachidae; genus Pseudophryne; species Pseudophryne corroboree. The sequence goes on from NC_086448.1 coordinate 635,275,560, forward strand.
ACTGTGGGAGGTGGGGGGAGGTGAGATTTTGGCTGCAGAAAGAGACAGGGTGTAGGAGGCATTGGGGGAAGGTTAGCCCCTGTTGGGATTCTCACAATCGAGATGCCGCAGTTGGTCTTCTGATGATATCATACCCAACCATTTTAGGAACCATTACCAAACTACGGGAGATACTGTAAGTGTTGTTAGATGCATTGAGTAAAGAAAATTGTTCAGGTGATTGGATAGTATGGTCAGGAAGTATGTGAATGAAAAGCTGGCAAAGCAAATTGTATATTAAGACTCCAGGAACATCCACTAACATAGCATTTTATTGCAGACTTTTAGTACGGTTACCAGTGGAATGGCTTCATCAGAAGCCAGACTGTATTCTCTTATGAACATTTGATGTATATGAAACATACTTACCCACTTTAAGGTCTCCTCTCCAGGAGAAGCCCAGAGAGGAGACTCTGCTGGCCACTTCAGCGGGCAGGGCTGGGCTGTCACCTCACTAGGCCATTCCCTATCACATGGAAGGAGAGGGGCTAAATTATGCAATTTCACATCTAATTTTTCAAAAACATGGTAGTTAGGAGCTGATTGGTTGGCGCACCATTTAAGATTATGAGTGCTAACAGTAGCGGATCTTGCCACGGGCAAGTAGGACTTTTGCCCAGGGCGCCGCCTTCCGGAGGGCACCGGCGACATCCGGAGGGCGCCGCACCAAGGCAAGATCCGCTACTGCTGTGCCCCCCCACTGCCCGCTGTGTCCCGCTGCAGCTGCCCGCTGTGACCCGCTGTGAAGGGAACTAGGCGCATAGCGTCTAGTAACCCTTCGTGGAGAGGACCTTTACTGTGCGGTGCGCGATGATGTAATCGCGCACCGCACAGCATTTCAGCAGCGCTAATCTACTGTACAGGGGGCGTAACTGACCACGCCTCCTGTATGAAGGCGCACCCCTATTTCCAGCCCGGGGCGCAAAAAGGCCTAGAACCGGCCCTGAGTGCTAATAAGAATAGCACTCATTATTAAATATGCTTGTTACACAGCCAGGAAAGTGGATCTTTCAAAAGTTTCACCTTTTTTATGTCCGCCCCCTGTGAGATCAGCTCTGTTGGAGAATGATTAAGCTCCTACAGTAATTTTTCAGGGGTCTCTCAGAGGAAAGAGTCAAGGTGGAACAGAAGTTCACTGCAACTTAGCAATACAAAAGACCTATCCAGCGCTGTTCAGCTGAGGATGGTGCTGTCGGATATATATGGATAGCAATCTAAAGAGGGTGCCACCGCAGGGACACTGGGGGTCATTCAGATCTGATCGCTGCTGTGCGTTTTCACACAGCGGGCGATTAGGTCCTCACTGCGCATGTGTATGCACCGTAATGCGCACTCGCGTCGAATGACAACGGGCATCGCCGGTCAGCAACGGGATGGTGAAAAAAATCAGATCACACTGGCGTTGTCAAGGTGATTGACACAAAGAGGCTGTTTGTGGGTGGTAACTGAGCGTTTACGGGGAGTGTCCGGAAAAACGCAGGCGTGCCCAAGCGTTTTCAGGGAGGGTGTCTGACGTCAGCTTCAGCTCCAATCAGCCTGTTCTCTCATACTGGAGTAAGTCCTGTATAAATACTGTATATACACTCACACCTTGAAACTACATAAAACTGACCCTTCTGTATTAGATGCCGGTATCCAGCTCCAGGCCCCCCACAGTAAATAGGCCCACATCATCAAGGCGGGTGTAGCTGCAGCTCCAGGCCCCCACAGTAAATAGGCCCACATTACTGTGGGGGGCCTGCAGCTCCAGGCCGCCCACAGTAAATAGGCCCACATCATCTCAGTCCTTAGATTCCCGGTAAGCAGACATACATTCAGTGGGCGGCGCAGTGGAAGGCTTCCTTCCTAAGGCTTAAGCCCTCCCTGTTCCGCATGGTGCGCCTTCCCCTTCTCTGCGCCATGTGACATGTGCAGCGCAGGGCTCTTTGTGGGTGCTGCCGATGAGGCTTCTACCGATGACCATGGGGTGGACTGACTCTGAGGACGGGAGGCGCTGGTGGATCCTCCTAACTGCCGGTAGCACCTGACCTTCCTGTCATCATTTTTCAGTGGAGAGAAGACCCGTAGATGGTGTAAGCCGGGAGGCGGAATCGAGTCAGAGGATCAGAGAAGAAGGTAAGTAATTTTCAGAGTGAAGATATCAAAACACTAAATCTAAAAAGGGGGAGGACACAATGGTTTAGAAAAAAACCTAATAATGGACACAGAGAGAGGAGACTTAATAATGGACACGGGGCAGGTGGGGGCATAATCATGGACAGTAATAATAATGTACACAGAAGGGAGGACGACATAGGTATGGACACACTGGGGACGACATAGTGATGGACACGGGGGATGACTACAGAAATAAACACGGGGGGGCGATGACATAGTAATGGACACAGAGGGGGACAACATAGTAATAGACACAGAGGGGGGACGACGACATAGTAATGGACACAGAGGGGGATGACGACATAGTAATGGACACAGAGGGGGGATGACATAGTAATGGACACAGGGGCGATGACATAGTAAGGGACATAGAGGAGAGATGACATAGTGATAGACACAGGGACGACGACATAGTAATGGACACAGAGGGGGAACGACATAGTAATGGACACAGAGGGGGAACGACATAGTAATGGACACAGAGGGAGGATGACATAGTAATAGACATACAGTAGAGGGGAGATGACATAGTGATAGACACAGGAGGGGATGACATAGTAATGGACACAGAGGGGTGACGACATAGTAATGGACACAGAGGGGTGACGACATAGTAATGGACACAGAGGGGGGACAACATAGTAATGGACACAGAGGGAGGATGACATAGTAATGGACACAGAGGGGGGACAACATAGTAATGGACACAGAGGGAGGATGACATAGTAATGGACACAGAGGGGGGACAACATAGTAATGGACACAGAGGGAGGATGACATAGTAATGGACACAGAGGGGGGACGACATAGTAATGGACACAAAGAGGGTGTACAATGCAAAAATCAAGAGCAAACAATTATTGCTCACTAATAACATGTATTCCTGGTGCTATAGAATATACTTTTCTTAAAATCTAAAATTGTTATATAATGACAATTAGACTGCAGCTAGGCAGTTGGTCTGTTGCCTGACTGGGCCTACACAAAACACAATAAAAAGGGGAAAAAACTGTGCAAAATATTGGTATATATCTGCCTATTGATAAAACCGATAGGCTTCTCTTTATACAAATAAAACAATATTTCTCTGACGTCCTAGTGGATGCTTGGAACTCCGTAAGGACCATGGGGAATAGCGGCTCCGCAGGAGTCTGGGCACAACTAAAAGAAAGCTTTTAGACTACCTGGTGTGCACTGGCTCCTCCCACTATGACCCTCCTCCAAGCCTCAGTTAGATTTTTGTGCCCGGCCGAGCTGGATGCACACTAGGGGCTCTCCTGAGCTCTTAGAAAGAAAGTATATTTTAGGTTTTTTATTTTACAGTGAGACCTGCTGGCAACAGGCTCACTGCAACGAGGGACTAAGGGGAGAAGAAGCGAACCTACCTGCTTGCAGCTAGCTTGGGCTTCTTAGGCTACTGGACACCATTAGCTCCAGAGGGATCGACCGCATGGAACTGGCCTTGGTGTTCGGTCCCGGAGCCGCGCCGCCGTCCCCCTTACAGAGCCAGAAGCAAGAAGAAGTCCGGAAAATCGGCGGCATGAAGACTTCTGTCTTCACCAAGGTAGCGCACAGCACTGCAGCTGTGCGCCATTGCTCCTCATACACACTTCACACTCCGGTCACTGAGGGTGCAGGGCGCTGGGGGAGAGCCCTGAGCAGCAATAAAAACACCTTGGCTGGCAAAACAATCACAATATATAGCCCCAGAGGCTATATATGTGATAATTACCCCTGCCAGAATCCTTAAAAAAGCGGGAGAAAAGTCTGCGAAAAAGGGGCGGAGCTATCTCCCTCAGCACACTGGCGCCATTTCTCCCTCACAGCTCCGCTGGAAGGAAGCTCCCTGGCTCTCCCCTGCAGTCTACACTACAGAAAAGGGTAAAAAAGAGAGGGGGGCCACTAAATTTAGGCGCAGTAAATATTATAGCAGCTATAGGGGACATAATTCAGTTAGTCCCTGCATTATATAGCGCTCTGGTGTGTGCTGGCATACTCTCTCTCTGTCTCCCCAAAGGGCTTCTGTGGGGTCCTGTCCTCTGTTAGAGCATTCCCGGTGTGTGTGCGGTGTGTCGGTACGGCTGTGTCGACATGTTTGATGAGGAAAATTATGTGGAGGCGGAGCAGATGCCTATAGAAGTGATGTCACCCCCTGCGGGGCAGACACCTGAGTGGATGGTTTTATGGAAGGAATTACGTGCAAGTGTCGACTCCTTACACAAAAAAATTGACGACATGCCAAATGCGGGACAGCCGGCTTCTCAGCTTGTGCCTGCCCAGGTGTCTCAAAGGCCATCAGGGGCTCTAAAACGCCCGCTACCTCAGATGGCAGACGCAGATGTCGACACGGATACTGATACCAGTGTCGACGACGATGAGTCTAATCTAATGTCCACTAGGGCCATTCGTTGCATGATTGAGGCAATGAAAGAGGTTTTACACATTTCGGATATAAACCCAGGTACCACTAAAAAGGGTATTATGTTTGGGGAGAAAAAACTACCCGTAGTTTTTCCCCCATCTGAAGAATTAAATGAAGTGTGTGAAGAAGCGTGGGCTTTCCCCGATAAAAGATTGGTAATCTCAAAAAAATTACTAATGGCGTTCCCTTTCCCGCCAGAGGATAGGGCACGTTGGGAAACACCTCCTAGGGTGGATAAAGCGCTCACACGTTTGTCTAAAAAGGTGGCACTTCCGTCTCCGGATACGGCCGCCCTAAAGGAGCCTGCGGATAGAAAGCAGGAGGCGATCCTGAAGTCTGTATATACACACTCAGGCATTATACTTAGACCAGCTATTGCGTCAGCATGGATGTGCAGTGCTGCCGCTGCATGGTCAGATTCCCTGTCAGAAAATATTGACACCCTAGACAGGGACACTATTCTCCTAACCATAGAGCATATAAAAGACTCAGTCTTATACATGAGAGATGCACAGAGGGAGATCTGCCGGCTGGCATCTAAAATAAGTGCATTGTCCATTTCTGCTAGGAGAGGCTTATGGACTCGGCAGTGGACAGGGGATGCAGATTCCAAAAGGCACATGGAAGTTTTGCCTTATAAGGGTGAGGAGTTATTCGGGGATGGTCTCTCGGACCTAGTTTCCACAGCGACAGCTGGGAAGTCAGCATTTTTACCCCATGTTCCCTCACAGCCTAAAAAAGCGCCGTTTTATCAGGTACAGTCCTTTCGGACCCAGAGAAAAAGGCGAGGAAAAGGCGGGTCCTTTCTGTCCAGAGGCAGAGGTAGGGGAAAAAGGCTGCAACAAACAGCAGGTTCCCAGGAGCAAAAGTCCTCCCCCGCTTCTTCCAAGTCCACCGCATGACGGTGGGGCTCCACAGGCGGAGCCAGGTACGGTGGGGGGCCGCCTCAAAAATTTCAGCGATCAGTGGGCTCGCTCACAGGTGGATCCCTGGATCTTGCAAGTAGTATCTCAGGGGTACAGGCTGGAATTCGAGGCGTCTCCCCCCCGCCGTTTCCTCAAATCTGCCTTGCCAACAACTCCCTCAGGCAGGGAGGCTGTGCTAGAGGCAATTCACAAGCTGTATTCCCAGCAGGTGATAGTCAAGGTGCCCCTACTTCAACAAGGACAGGGTTACTATTCCACACTGTTTGTGGTACCGAAACCGGACGGTTCAGTGAGACCCATTTTAAATTTGAAATCCTTGAACACATACATAAAAAAATTCAAGTTCCCCAGGGAGTTTTATACACATTTGGTGGGACTGCCCTCTTATAACTCCATTTTGGGCAGAGGTATTTAAGTGTTCCGAACTGATAGTGGGAGATGAGATCCCGAAAGATCCCGGTTTTTGGCTCCTCAATCACACCTCCGCAAAAACACACTCCTACAAACACTCCCTGTTGAGACACCTTAGCAATGCAGCAAAAGCGGTTGTTCCAATACTATGGAGATCCATCTTACCACCCTCGATTAAATTATGGTTCACAAAGATTGATTACTTTTTAGATATGGAAGATCTTGTCTCCTTTTCATCTGGGAAAACCGTCAACTTTACAGCTATCTGGTTTCCCTGGTACGATTTTAAGGACACACCTTTGTATCGGTCCTACATGGTGACATGACCCCCCTTTTACTCTTATTCATATTCATACTTATATTCACATTCATATTCCGATTAGGATATCTTTATAATATGTCTCAGACTCCCATTTGGTGGAGACCCCCCCCCCTTCCCCCAAACAACCCGTCCTTACTGAACAGACACTCACACCTGACTCTACCTATTCTAAATTTCCCCCTCCTTTCTTTTCTTCTTTCTTTTTCTCCTCTTTCCTAATTTCCTATGCTATTTTGTTAAAATGTTTCTCTTTTATAAATTTATAAATGTTGATGTTGTAAGCGATGCAGACAAATTATTTTTATATTTTGGACGCTCTATGTGTAGGGTGCTGATATGTGATGTCTTTGTCCTCACTTTTTCCGGAAAAGTATTGCTGTAATGTATTGTCTGCTGCTGGAATTAATAAAAACAATTTACACAAAAAAAAAAAAAAATTCAAGTTCAAGATGGAATCGCTCAGGGCGGTTATTGCAAGCCTGGACGAGGGGGATTACATGGTATCCCTGGACATCAAGGATGCTTACCTGCATGTCCCCATTTATCATCCTCACCAGGAGTACCTCAGATTTGCGGTACAAAATTGCCATTACCAATTCCAGACGCTGCCGTTTGGACTGTCCACGGCACCGAGGGTGTTTACCAAGGTAATGGCGGAAATGATGATACTCCTTCGAAAAAAGGGAGTTTTAATTATCCCGTACTTGGACGATCTCCTAATAAAGGCGAGATCCAGGGAGCAGTTGTTGGTAGGAGTAGCACTATCTCAGGAGGTGCTACACCAGCACGGTTGGATTCTGAATATTCCAAAGTCACAGCTGGTTCCGACGACACGTCTACTGTTCCTGGGAATGATTCTGGACACAGTCCAGAAAAAAGTGTTTCTCCCGGAGGAGAAAGCCAAGGAGCTGTCATCTCTAGTCAGAGACCTCCTGAAACCAAAACAGGTGTCGGTGCATCACTGCACGCGAGTCCTGGGAAAGATGGTGGCTTCTTACGAAGCAATTCCTTTCAGCAGGTTCCATGCCAGAATCTTTCAGTGGGACCTGTTGGACCAATGGTCCGGATCGCATCTTCAGATGCATCGGCTAATAACCCTGTCTCCAAGAACCAGGGTGTCTCTGCTGTGGTGGCTGCAGAGTGCTCATCTCCTAGAGGGCCGCAGATTCGGCATACAGGACTGGGTCCTGGTGACCACGGATGCCAGCCTTCGAGGCTGGGGGGCAGTCACACAGGGAAGAAACTTCCAAGGACTATGGTCGAGTCAGGAGACTTCCCTACACATAAATATTCTAGAACTAAGGGCCATTTACAATGCCCTAAGTCAGGCAAAACCCCTGCTTCTACACCAGCCGGTACTGATCCAGTCAGACAACATCACGGCGGTCGCCCATGTAAACCGACAGGGCGGCACAAGAAGCAGGACGGCAATGGCAGAAGCCACAAGGATTCTCCGATGGGCGGAAAATCACGTGCTAGCACTGTCAGCATTGTTCATTCCGGGAGTGGACAACTGGGAAGCAGACTTCCTCAGCAGGCACGACCTCCACCCGGGAGAGTGGGGACTTCATCCAGAAGTCTTCACACTGATTGTAAATCGTTGGGAACGGCCACAGGTGGACATGATGGCGTCCCGCCTAAACAAAAAACTGGAGAGATATTGCGCCAGGTCAAGGGACCCTCAGGCGATAGCGGTGGACGCTCTAGTGACACCGTGGGTGTACCAGTCAGTTTATGTGTTCCCTCCTCTGCCTCTCATACCAAAGGTACTGAGAATAATAAGAAAACGAGGAGTAAGGACAATACTCGTGGTTCCGGATTGGCCAAGAAGAGCTTGGTACCCGGAACTTCAAGAGATGATCTCAGAGGACCCATGGCCTCTGCCGCTCAGACAGGACCTGCTGCAGCAGGGGCCCTGTCTGTTCCAAGACTTACCGCGGCTGCGTTTGACGGCATGGCAGTTGAACGCCGGATCCTAAAGGAAAAGGGCATTCCGGAGGATGTCATTCCTACGCTGATTAAAGCCAGGAAAGATGTAACGGTAAAACATTATCACCGCATATGGCGGAAATATGTTGCTTGGTGTGAGGCCAATAAGGCCCCAACAGAGGAATTTCAGCTGGGTCGATTTCTGCACTTCCTACAGGCAGGAGTGACTATGGGCCTAAAATTAGGCTCCATTAAGGTACAGATATCGGCTCTGTCGATTTTCTTCCAAAAAGAACTAGCTTCACTACCTGAAGTTCAGACATTTGTAAAAGGAGTGCTGCATATTCAGCCCCCTTTTGTGCCTCCAGTGGCACCCTGGGATCTCAACATGGTGTTGAATTTCCTAAAATCACATTGGTTTGAGCCACTAAAGACCGTGGATCTAAAATATCTCACGTGGAAAGTGGTCATGTTATTGGCCTTGGCTTCGGCCAGGCGTGTATCAGAATTGGCGGCTTTGTCATTTAAAAGCCCTTATCTGATTTTCCATATGGATAGGGCAGAATTGAGGACTCGTCCCCAGTTTCTCCCTAAGGTGGTATCTGCTTTTCACTTGAACCAACCTATTGTAGTGCCTGCGGCTACTAGCGACTATTGCTCGCTGGATTTGTAGCACAATTCAGCTGGCGCATTCTGCGGCTGGACTGCCGCATCCTAAATCAGTTAAAGCCCATTCTACAAGGAAGGTGGGCTCATCTTGGGCGGCTGCCCGAGGGGTCTCGGCTTTACAACTTTGCCGAGCTGCTACTTGGTCAGGGGCAAACACGTTTGCAAAATTCTACAAATTTGATACCCTGGCTGAGGAGGACCTTGAGTTCTCTCATTCGGTGCTGCAGAGTCATCCGCACTCTCCCGCCCGTTTGGGAGCTTTGGTATAATCCCCATGGTCCTTACGGAGTTCCCAGCATCCACTAGGACGTCAGAGAAAATAAGAATTTACTCACCGGTAATTCTATTTCTCGTAGTCCGTAGTGGATGCTGGGCGCCCGTCCCAAGTGCGGATTGTCTGCAATACTTGTACATAGTTATTGTTCACTAAGGGTTATTGTTATGAGCCATCTGTTGAGAGGCTCAGTTATGTTTCATACTGTTAACTGGATATGGTATCACGAGTTATACGGTGTGATTGGTGTGGCTGGTATGAGTCTTACCCGGGATTCAAAAATCCTTCCTTATTGTGTCAGCTCTTCCGGGCACAGTATCCTAACTGAGGCTTGGAGGAGGGTCATAGTGGGAGGAGCCAGTGCACACCAGGTAGTCTAAAAGCTTTCTTTTAGTTGTGCCCAGACTCCTGCGGAGCCGCTATTCCCCATGGTCCTTACGGAGTTCCCAGCATCCACTACGGACTACGAGAAATAGAATTACCGGTGAGTAAATTCTTATTTTATTACATTGAACACATATAAAACCTACACAAAATGTACACAGACATATAAAAACACAAATATCAAAGCGCTTTTTAGCTAAATTAGCTTGTTCACATAGGGCAGTGGCGTCGGAACGGGTGAGGGGGGGGGGGCAAGGGGGCAGCATGACCCCCAAATATGACAGAGGCGCATGTGGGGAGGGGGAGCGCCTGCCTCCGATACCCACGGTGACTTGTCCTTTAAACAGCCTGCTGCCGCACAGCCGCAGCGTGCTATGCTGTGCGCTGTTCAAGCCGGCTCTTCACTGATGCATTACTGGGAGGAGGCAGGGATGTTCCAGCAGGCTCAGCATGGCCACCAGCATGGCCTCCTCCCAGTAATGCATCAGTGAAGAGCCGGCTTGAACAGCGCACAGCATAGCACGCTGCGGCTGTGCGGCAGCAGACTGTTTAAAGGTCAAATCACCGTGGGTATCGGGGGTAAGCGCTCCCCTGCACTGGGGATGGAGATTGGGGGGAGCGCGAATACAAATGTTTTGTTGCCCCCCCCCCCTCCCCCCCAACCTCAAAACATTATGGCGCCCCTGATGTAGAGTGAATGATATAGGTAATGATGGTGAGTGAAGGGTGAATGTGTGTCTGTCGTTTGGTAATGGCATGATGGTGAGTGAGGGGAAAAGGCCGTACACTGACCGGGAGATGTGGAGGGTGATGTGTGCTGAGTGCGATGTGCTGAGCGAGGGGGAAGGGGACGCTCATTTCACCCAGCGGTGAAATGAGCGATCTGCTAGATTGTGCCTGCATGCAGGCCAATCTAGAACCGGTGATAGCGACGTGCGGGACTGCGCATCGCTGTCGCTGGCACCCCTACACACAGAGCGATGTGTTCCTAATTTCTAAGCAATCTAGTCAGATTGCTTAGAAATTAAGTGAACGTCGCTCCGTGTGTACCCCCCTGTAATTGTGTGTTTTGTGGTCAGGGCATGATAGCGAGCGAGGGGTAGTTCAGTGTATCAGTTACAGGGTCAGGGAGTGGTGGTTAGAGGAATTGCAGGTGTGTGTACACACACACACACACACACACACACACACACACACACACACACACACACACGTACGAGGGACATTTAGGTGGCTGAAGCTAGGCAGTAGCTAGCCATACCTCCTGTACAGATCATTCCCCAAAGCACTGGTTATGCCCTCCACATCATTAATCACACACCCGTGATGCTGGTCACACCCCTTTTAGCGGCACACAATAGGCCCTTCATAAATTTCAGCTCCAGGCCCATGTAGAGCTTAATCTGGCACTGGGTACAAACAATGCAGAAGGATGTCACTTTGTTAAAAGCAACTTTGATCCTATATCTTTAAGTGTATATCTAGCTAATGTGGAAGATTAATGGCTGTTAAAGGGATTAAAGTGGTTTAATGGGTCACAATACAAAGCAAATCAGTGTAACTCAATCATATAAAAACTAAAGAAAGCCAGTCACAAGGAGAGGATGAAAATAAAAGATGGGTCTTACCCACCCTCTGAAAAACCAGCCTGTGCCCTGCTTCATTCTCCTGGCATGAGGTTGAACTGAGAATTAACCCTCTTCAGCCTCTTCCATTGTCCCATGGCCAGGAGGATCTTAGAGACTTCAGTATAGACTGTGCTGTTCTCACCACATTATCCTCCCGCACTGGTGTACACTGATAGTCCTAGGCGCTATTGCTGTACAGCATCCCAGACATGCAGACTTCCTTATTTTCTGGCCGAGATGCGGCGATGGAACCTCCACACTCCAATGCTCACTGCTCACAGCGGACGGGTCTGTCGCATGACATCATGACATGCGCGGCACCTGGCACAGATGCAGCACAGTGCTCCTCTGGGAACAGAGCCTAGGCCGGATTTCCTGGGGTCTGTCCAGGGCCCCAGGCAGGCGCCTAGGTTGCCATGCGGGAAATCCGGCCCTGCCGTCTGTTTGTTTGTTAGACTGGGGAGTTTCGGTCTCCGCCTGCGTGTTTCTGCGCACTGAGCACTAAATTGAGAGGCCGCGGGATACCCCTGGCACCAGTTTCAGCCTCCGTCTGCATGTTTCTTTACACTGGGCAACAGATTGTGAGGCCGCGGGTTACCCCTGGCACCAGTTTTGGCACACTGGGCACTAGATTGTGAAGCTGCGGGTTGTCCCTGGCACCAGTTACGGCACACTGGGCACTAGACTGTGAGGCCGCGGGTCGCCCCTCACAATCTAGTTCCCAGTGAGGCCGCAGACCCACACTCTAGTGCCCAGTGTGCCAACACTGGTGCCAGGGGAGAACCGCGACCCCACACTCTAGTGCCCAGTGTGCCGACACTGGTGTCAGGGGTGACACGTGGCCTCACACTCTAGTGCCCAGCGTGCCAACACTGGTGCCAGGGGTGACTTGTGGCCCCACAATCTAGTGCCAAGTGTGCCGACACTGGTGCTAGTGGAGACCCGCGGCCCCACACTCTAGTGCCCAGTGTGCCGACATGTGCCAGGGACGACCCGCGGCCTCACAATGTAGTGCCCAGTGTGCCAGGGGCACCAGTTTTGGCATACTGGGCACTAGATTGTGAGGCCACGGGTTGTCCCGGCACCAGTTTCGGCACACTGGGCACTAGATTGTGAGGCCGAAGGCCGCCCCTGGCACCAGTTTTGGCCTCCGCCTGCATGTTTCTTCATGCAGGGCATTAGATTGTGAGGCCGCGGGTTACCCCTGGCACCAGTTTCGTCACACTGGGCACTAGATTGTGAGGCAGCGGGTCGCCTCTGGAACCAGTTTTGGCACACTGGGCACTAGATTGTGAGGCCGCGGGTTGCCCCTGGCACCAGTTTTGGCACACTGGGCACTAGATTGTGAGGCCGCGGGTCATCCCTGGCACCAGTTTTGGCACACTGGGCACTAAATTGTGAGGTTGTGGGTTACCCCTGGCACCAGTTTCAGCCTCCGCCTGCTTGTTTCGGCACACTGGGCACTAGATTGTGAGGCCACAGGTTGCCCCTGGCACCAGTTTCGTCACACTGGGCACTATAGTGTGAGGCAGCCAGTCACCCCTGGCACCAGTTTTGGCACTGGACACTAGATTGTGGGGTCGCGGGTCTCCCCTGGCACCAGTGTTGGCACACTGGGCACTAGAGTGTGAGGCCGCAGGTCGCCCCTGGCATCAGTGTCAGCACACTGGGCACTAGAATGTGAGGCTGTGGGTCAACCCTGGCACCAGTTTTGGCTCTGCATATAGGCTGTATGAAGTATAAAATGACAATGAATGCAGGGAACTCAGGGTAAAGAGCTTGATGGGTTTTCCTGTGAATTTTGCAGATGCTTTTTCGGTTTATTGCTAAATATTTGGAATGTAAGGTTTACATTACTAATACAGTTGTATGTAATTTAATAAACATATATACTCAAAATTTGATCTGGAGTAAATATTAAAGTATTATGAGTTGGTTTTAGTATGTGATCAGCTACAGATAAGTACAGTACATGCAGTGGCGTAACTAGAAGTTTTTCTCCCCCAAGCCAAAAAATTCTTTGGGGCCCTCCCCCCCCCTATCCCCCATAATTGGCACTATGAAAGGGACAAACATGCGCGCGCTGAAGGCGCGCGCCGCCAAAAAGGGTGTGTGGCTTCGTTGGAATGGGCGTGGCTTTGCATAAAGGGGCGTGGTATTGCAGGAAAAGACTTCCTTATACCCCCAGTTTTGCAACCTGCACGCCCAGACGTTAGCCACCACTGGAAAGAAAAATAATCCTGATTCATGCCCCTTACATTATTTGTCATTTTTCCTCCTTATAGTAATGCCCAGTATACATTATGCCACATACTGCAATGGCCCTTAGACATTATTCCACGCACAATAATGCACATGACACAATATGCACACACCATAATGCCCCCGACACATTATGCCACACACCGTAATGCCTGTGACACATTATGCCACACACCGTAATGCCTGTGACACATGACGACAGGAATCACAATGCCCGTTATACATTATGCTACACACTGCAATGCCCCTGATACATTATAGCACATACAATGTCTATGACACATTATGCCACGCACCGTAATGCCTGTGACACATTATGCCACACACCGTAATGCCTGTGACACATGACGACAGGAATCGCAATGCCCGTTATACATTATGCTACACACTGCAATGCCCCTGATAGATTATAGCACATACAATGCCTGTGACACATTATGACACACACTGCAATGACCCTAAGACATTATACCACATACCACAATGCCCGTGATATAGTATACCACACACTGTAATGCCTGATACATTATGACACACACCGCAATGTCCGTGATACATTATGCCACACACTGCAATGACCCTGAGACATTATACCACATATCACAATGCCCGTGATATAGTATACAACACACAGTAATGCCCGACACATTATGACACATACCGCAATGTCCGTGATACATTATGCCACACACTGCAATGACCCTGAGACATTATACCACATATCACAATGCCCGTGATATAGTATACCATACACCATAATACCTGTGACACATACCGCAATGCCCGTTATACATTATGCCACACTGCAATGCCCCTGAGACATTATTCCACATACCACAATGCACGTGATATAGTATGCCACACACCGTAATGCCTGTGACACATTATGACACACACCGCAATGTCCAGTATACATTATGCCACACACCGTAATGCCCATTACACATTAAGTCCTACAGTAAGGCTTCTAATTACTTTTAAATTACCTGCTCGTTGCCAGAGGTTTCATGCTCTTGGTTCCATGCACGGTGCCAGAGGTTTTCATGCTCAGGGTGTCATGCTCGTTGCCAGGTGTTTCATGCACTGGGTGCCATGCTCGTTGCCAGGAGTTTCATGCACTGGGTGTCATGCTCGTTGCTAGGGGGTAGTGCTTGTTGCTAGGGCTGTGCTCCCAGTGCCACATATGTCCCCAGTGCCACATGTTCCCCCACGGTGCCAGGTACTCACATGCCCCCAGTGCCAAATATAGCCCCCCCCTCCCCCAGTGCCACATATGCCCCCAGTGCCAGATATTCCCCCACAGTGCCAGGTGCTCACGTGCCCCCAGTGCCAAATATAGCCCCCCACCATGTGCCAGGTACACATGCAGTGCCATATATCCCCCTCAGTACCCCCCCAGTGCCATATATGCCCCCTCAGTGCCATATATGCCCCCTCAGTGCCATATATGCCCCCACACTTCCCCCAGTGCCATATATACCCCCTCAGTGCCCCCCCAGTGCCATATATGCCCCCTCAGTGCCCCCTGTGCCATACATCCCCCCTCAGTGCCATATATGCCCCCTCAGTGCCCCCTGTGCCATACATGCCCCCACAGTGCCATATATGCCCCCTCAGTGCCCCCTGTGCCATACATGCCCCCTCAGTGCCATATATGCCCCCTCAGTGTCCCCTGTGCCATACATGCCCCCTCAGTGTCCCCCCCCCCCCTCGCTGCTGTGAAGGAGGGACAAGGAGGGCACAGCGCGCGCCTCTCTCATGTCCCTCCTGCATCTCCGTCTCTCTGGTCTAATAAAGGAAGTGCCGGTTCGTGAGCCAATCAGAGCTCACGAACTGCACTTCCATTATTAGACCAGACGGACGGAGACGCAGGATGGACACTGGAGAGGCGCGCGCGGCGCGCTGTGCCCTCCGTGTCCCGTTACAGCAGGGTGGGAGAGGAGACAGCAGATTGACATGCGGACGCTCGTCCGCATGTCAATCTGCTCTAAATCAGTGGCGGCGCCCCCGCAGCCCCTCGCCCCCAAGCCACCGCGAGGGCTGCGGGGGCAGTAGTTACGCCACTGAGTACATGGGTGGTGATCATGCAAAAATGGAAACTTCAGCCCTATTACTATGTGCAGAGCATATTTTACGTGCCATCGCACTCCGCATAGTCTAGAACTGAGTGCACAGATGTATGAGCAACATCTGCACTTGCAACTGAGAAGGTGTTAATGTGCTGTAAGGGGGCATTTCTACTGGGGCAAAGCTAAGTGTTGGCACGTCGATACAATTGCGGTCTATGCAGCATTGGACGTAAGCGTAAATACGCCTGTTTTCTGGCATTACATTTGCTGGCTGTTGCAAGCCTGCACTGATGATGATTACAGGTATCAAACCAAGGGTAAGATGTACAAGGCCATGGAGAGAGATAAAGTACCAGCCAAGCAGCTCCTATCATTTTTCAAACACAGCCTGTAACATGGCAGTTAGGAGCTGATTGGCTGGTACTTTATCTCTCTCCAAGGTTTCATACATCTTACCCTAAGTGTAGGAATTATGGGGCTAATTCAGGTTGTATCACAGTTTACGATCCAACCGGAATTTTTGCTGAAAAGATGCGGGCGCATGCGCAGCGGCCATCCTGCACATGCGCCAGCATTTTTTGCAGTGGGGGCGGCAACGCTCCGTTTCTAGGGAGGAACCGGAGCGGTGCGTCGTGAACGGGGGGTGCAGTCGCTGCGATCAGGTAACTGGCGGCGAGTCTCCAGCGGCTGCAGCTAAGCTGTATCGGCAGGAGGCTCCCACAGTTTCTGCTAACAAGCAGAAATTGCGAACGCTCCTCAATTTGGCCTGCGATGGGCTTGCCCTGCGATGGGCTGCCCCCCAGCATGCGATACAAAGGATAGCAAATTCTGCTGATTAGCCAAATTTGCTATCCAACCTGAATTAGCCCCTAAGTTCATAACTATCGGTGTACAAGTGGTGCTATTGCAGGGTGCCTTCTAGCACTGCTGCTAAGCTGCCTGAAGCATCCAAGGAATGCTCTGGGCAGGCACCTTGCAGCCTGTGGACAGGGCCGTCTTTTCATATGGGCTCAATGGGCTCTTGCCCAAGGGCCCCAGGAGTAAAAGTGCCCTAGGCTGATAGCTGAGGGTCCCCTCTTTCCATGGGTACCAGATTTTTGAAAATCGGCCCTGGGGAACCGGAGGTATCCGACTTCAAAGCAGTGGTCCCCATCGAAGCCTGTTAATTGTTATTCCCAGCCAGATATCTCGGGTTCTGTCTGACTTAGAGTTTTGTGACTCTCCCCTTTCAGTGGACACTGGCGGCTTGTCTCTACTATGCCCATAACCAGAGATATCAGCCTTCAAGCAGCTTTTCCCTGCTCCAGCTCCACACGCCTAATATGCAATTTTATATTTTTGTTGGGGGATTGCTCTGGTTCCTGAAGTCTCATCCCCAAGTCCCCAGAACCTTCTGAAAGGTGGGACTCTCTAGTTTTTTTTATCCCATTAAAGCTAAGAAATGTATTTCCAGGAACTGGAGATATCTGCAGTAAAGCAAGCTGCCCTGACCCCCGGAAAATTATGACTATTAAGCCCACTCCACTATCCACCCCTCCCCTGTGTATTAAACACCCCCTACCACCCTGGAAGTCATGTACCAGGGCCCCTTCATTCAGCACAATGTCCCCTTCTACAGTTTAGTGTTCTCCTTCCCACCCCATTTGTGCAGTAAAGGAGTAATTAGCAGAAATTATTTCTCCAGGTCCTACATGCTGAGCGATAGATAGAACCCCCCCTACCCCCCGCGGAACATCAAAGCTGCCCCTGATAGCACCCCCCACCCCTACCGCTGATGGGTGGGTAGGGGCCCCAGCGCATTGCTGTGCCCAGAGGCCTACACTGCTGTTAAGACGACTCTGCCTGTGGAGCTGCCCGGAGCATTCTTAGGATACTCTGACTAGAGCCCGAAGCCACTCTCCCTAGGTGGGATGTCATGACATCACAGGTTTAGGGAGCGTGGTCGGTATAAGAAGGCACAGAGCCCTGTTCTGGCCCTGGTAGGGGGATGGTATCAGAATCCCGGTGCTTGGGATGCCAGTGGTCAGAATACAGACACCTGGTAAGTAAGTATTCTAAGCCTCCCCCTCTACCCCTAACCCTCCCTCCCTGCAGCCTAATCCTAACTCTCCCTGCTTAGTACCTAACCCTAACCCTCCCTCTCCGCAGCCTAACCCTCCTCCCCTTAATGCATAACCCTTCCTTTTTCGTGTCTAACCCTAAACCCCTCGGCTTTCTAACCCTAACCATCCCTCTAGTGCCTAAACCTAAGCTCCCCCCCCCCCCACACACACGCAGCTTAACCTTGCCCCTCGCTGTCATTGTTACGATCGGGATGCCAGCAGTCAGGATTCCGTCACCATCATTGTCATTGATATTGGTATCCCTGTGCCGGTCTTGTGACCAGTGTCAGGATTCCAGCATCAGTATTCTGACTGCCGGCATCCACATTGCCAGTATGCTAACCAAAGATGGTCTATAGGATAGACTGCATCAAACATATATAACAAATGTAAATAAAATAAGTAAAAGTCAGTAAAAGATTAAACATACCATCATAAATACACAAACATAATAGAACCAGTAGAGACAGAACTGCACTTTCTAAGCACACATTATCCCACCTCATGCCTCTTCTTCCTGGCAGCTACTCTCAAAATACTAATGCTCATTACTTCCTTTCAACACAATAGCATACCTCCCAATGTGACCCTCTTCAGGAGGGATAAAATGCTCTGCTTCTGGACTTCCCTCTTAATGTATGATTGCCAGCACCTGTGTTGAACAGGTTAATGGATAAGAAAGCTGTCTCACCACAGGTGAAGGCAATCATAAATTAAGAGGGAAGTCCAGGAGCAGAGTATTCAGTCCCTCCTCGAGAGGGTCATTTTGGGAGGTTCAAAATATGAATAATTTCTTCTGTTCACATTTTATATCAGCAAGGGCGTAGCTACCATAGGTGCAGGTGCTAGGGGGCCCAAAGCTGAGAAGGGCCCACTTTCCCTGTCAAAGTTACATGTGTCATACACATTTTTCTTCATTGGGTGGTACGTAGGGGTCCTTTCAAACTTTGTTTTCTTAGATCCTGCAATATATCTAGGTATGCCTCTGGACCTGCTCATTGTAGTGTGGTATAAAATGAAATGGAGGGCATTTCTTTTTTTTTTATATAACTTTTTATTAGACAGCCAGACAACAGTGAAAATGACAAAAGATACACATGAGAAACACGTATAAAAGACATACATTCAAAATCACAATATAATAACATAAGAACAATAGTGGCTGTACATTTATTTATTTTTTTGAGAAAGAAATTCAAGCACAGTAGAATGAAGATAAGACATAGCTCTCCGAAGCACCTAAACATCCCATCTAACACAAGGAAATAAACACAAAATACATATCAATCATTACAACAACACTAAATATAATACAACAAAAAATCTTAAGAGAAGAGGAAGGACAAAAAGAGAGAAAAAGAAAGGAAGAAGAAAAAGAAGGAAAGAGAAAAAAGGAGAAAGAGAAGAAGAATAGGGACAAGAAATAATGTCAGAAGAAGAAGGGTCAAGCATCAATTCCACAACAACGAAAGTACATAGTAGAGACTGGGAAAGACATAAAATTCCAGGTGTAGGGGAGGCTCGGAGCCCACACAGGAAGGTATTTTGAAACATATGTATAATATCAGGAGGAAATCCTCAACTGATAACACCGGAAATACGGTTAATCAAGTACCACGGCGTACCTCGAGAAACTTTCCAGATACGATTCCGAGTGTCCACAGGCAGACTATCTATATAAAACCACATTTTTTTGTGGAAAAGTTCCACTCCCTTGTCAATCTGGAAAGTGGCCATACGTCTTTCACAAAAAAAGAACATCTAATAGGACCGATTCCCACTCTCCGACTGTCGGAGCTGTTTTGGAAATACAATGCCGTAATATTACTTGTTTCACTACCGTAATCCTAACTGTCAATAGGGGAACCAGGGTGAGAAATCCAGGGCGAGAAATCTGCAAATAGAAGAGGGCCAGCTTAGAAACATAGAAAGATTTATCTTGAGAGAATGTTTCAAGTATTGTATGATTTTATACCAAAACTTTCTTATTTTCAAAAAAAAAAAAAAAAGTTATGTGCAAGGGAAGCTCCATTAACTCCACACTTATGGCAAAGGCCTAATTCCTGAGGATGAAAATGCTTCCTTTGAGAAGGAGAAACATACATTCTGTTTATAACTCGTAAATGCACTTCTTGTAATTTAGCAGATTTCAAAACTTTCAAGACCGACTCAGTATTTGCAGATATCTCCTCCATCGAGGTGCATATGGAATTTCCTTTTTCCAGGATAAAGAAAGAGAAGACCAAGAGGGAGTGGTCACTGTGATGTTAGTGTATTAGAATGCTTAATATTTGTAGACACTCCCTTACTAATATGTGTAAGCCTGAATCTTCAGTGATGGTCCCTGGGACCAGGGGGATGCTGGGAAGTGGGTGGTCCAGTGTGCAGTGTGCCTGGAGTTGGTGATGGAATAAAAACAGCACAGCAGTGAACTCACATGTCTCTATGTCCTGATGACTGGATAACTTGGACTGCTAGTGCTCTTAGAATGTGAAAGAATCTTGCAGAAGTCTGTAAGGCTGTGATACTCAGTGTCTGCAAAGCCTGCTGTGTACTCCTCTCTTCAAACAGTGAGTAACCATGGATAAACTGGCTCCTCCAACCGGCATGCTGATGTCTGGTAACTTGTCTGAAAACTGGAAAATATTTAAGCAAAGGTTTAATATATATCTTGCTGCATGTGGAGCTGATACAGAGGCTGACAAAACTAAGGCATCCATCTTCCTCCATGTGATAGGAGAGGATGTGCTGGACATTTATAATAGTTTTCAGTTTGCTGAGGGGCAGAATATGGTGCTATCTTCTATAATGCAAAAGTTTGAAGATTACTTTGTGCCAAGGAAAAATGTGACATATGAAAGATATGTTTTTTACATGTGATCAGAAGTCTGTAGATGGATTTGATCAGTATGTTACAGAGCTGCAATCACTCAGTAAAACCTGTGAGTTTGGTGATTTAAAGGATTCACTGATTAGAGATCGTATTGTCTGTGGAATACCTGATAATGGACTCAGAGAGAGACTGCTGAGAGAGCAAGACCTAACACTAGAAAAGGCAGTGACTATGTGCAGATCTGCAGAAATAACTAGATTTCAAGCCAAAACGTTACACAAGGAAGTTGATGCTGCTGTCCATGTAGTGCAGAAAACAGAGCCAAGCAAACCTCCATTCTCAAGAATGAAGCAGTCTAAGCCACAGTCTAATAAGGAAATGTGTAGTAGATGTGGAAATACAATCCTAAAATGTGCCCGGCTTATGGTAAAACCTGCATGAAATGTGGTAGACTTAATCACTTTGCCAAATGCTGTAAAATGAAAAGTAAAACAATCAATGTGCATGCTGTTAAACAAACAGATGAATTCTTTGTGGATTGCACTGAACTTTGCAGTGCAGATAAGAAAGAATGGATTGTCCCTTTAACTGTGAACGAGATTGTCATTCCCTTTAAGCTTGATACTGGCGTGCAGGTGAATTTAATATTGTTTCAAGACTATAAAACTTTTAGAGTAAAACCTAAAATTCATCCAGCCAAACTGAAAGTTACAGGGTACACCTGGGAGGAAATTCCTGTGAAAGGTACATGCTTAGTGACACTGAAATATAAGGGACAACAGTTTAAAACATCTCTACTGATTGTGGATAAAAATGTGCAACCAATTATAGGAATAAGTTCCTGTGAGAAACTAAGCTTGCTAAAGAAAGTTTTTATGGTGACATCACAAGTAGAAGATGACTGCAAATCGATGTTTACAGAATACAGAGACTTGTTTGAAGGTCTAGGTTGTTTGCCTGGAGAGCATAAAATAAATATAGACACGCAAGTTTCTTCAGTGATACACCCCTGTAGAAAAGTGCCGTTTGCGCTGAGAGAAAAACTGAAACAAGAGTTAAATCGCATGGAAGCTGTCACTGGCCTAGACTGAGGATGTTGTGAACTCGGGGATTCTTCCGATGGTCGGGAAGAGGAACCACAACCGAGCTGGAACTGGGGTGGCCTAATATAGGATTTCCTCATACAGGACGCTGACAGTAGGGTTTGATGAAATATCGAAGAACTTTATTGTAGAAAGAGAACAACTTAAAGTCATAAATCATAAAGGAACGTATGAGGGAAAGTCCAGACCCATTTAAGGGTTAGTGAGCTATATTATAAATGCTGGTGACTGTAGGAACTGTGGGTGATGTCTAAAAGTCACTGAAACCTTGTAGAACTTGTGAGCGGTGGTTAAGACACTGGTAATTTGTAGTATTTAAGTGCGGAGGTTTAGGACGCTGTTAATTCGTAGAACTTGTGAACGGTGACTGAGACGCTGATGATGTGAAGAACTGAAGTACAGGGGTTTTAGACGCTGTTAATTTGTAGAACTTGTGAACGGTGACTGAGACGCTGATGATGTGAAGAACTGAAGTGCAGGGGTTTAAGACGCTGTTAATTTGTAGAACTTGAGAACGGTGACTGAGACGCTGATGATGTGAAGAACTGAAGTGCAGGGGTTTAAGACGCTGTTAATTTGTAAAACTTGAGAACGGTGACTGAGACGCTGATGGTGTGAAGAACTGAAGTGCAGGGGTTTTAGACGCTGTTAGTATGTAGAACTTGAGAACGGTGACTGAGACGCTGATGATGTGAAGAACTGAAGTGCAGGGGTTTTAGACGCTGTTAATTTGTAAAACTTGAGAACGGTGACTGAGGGCCCACAGCCCACGCTGATTCCTAGAAGCACCGATGACTGGGTCGCAGAGAGCTACACCGACTGCTGTGTATACTGGAACCGGTGCAGGGTGCTGGCACCTGGAAATGCCAGAGACACTGGAGTACAAGCTTCAGAGATCCTTGCCGGGACCAAGAGCGCTGGCATCTACGTCAGGGAAAGACGATACTCAGGCGCCAAGGCGCTGCCCGGCGTCTGCCTTTGAATCTCCCGCCTCCGCTGGATTGGCGGAACAGTCTGATGACATCACCTGCTCCCCGCCCACGCGACACCGGGCATCACGGCGGCGCCCATGCCCCAGAGAACCGCCGGGAGCCGCACCAGCCAGACGCCAGAGCCCGCGCCCCACCGAAGGCAGAGGCCGCGACACAGACCAGCAGACACACAGGTGTGAGCGCGGCGAACGCCGCCTTTGGCGTGTGACAGTACCCCCTCCTCCAGGAGTGGCCCCTGGACACTTTCCAGGTTTCGTTGGATGTCTGGAATGGAAAATCCGCACCAGTCGGGGAGCCGTAACTTCAGTAGCTTTGACCCAGCTCCTTTCCTCGGGGCCAAAACCTTTCCATTCCACCAAATACTGTAGGTCTTATGAAGATAGCGAGAATCAAGAATGGCTTTGATTTCAAAGTCCGTACCTTCTTCAGCCTCTGCAGAGGTTGGCCTTGGGGTCTTCGAGTGAAACCGGTTCAAAACAAGAGGGCGAAGTAAAGAGACATGGAAGGAATTTGGTATCCGGAGATGGGAAGGCAATCCCAATTTGCAAACAACCAGATTCAGGACTTGTAACACGGGATAAGGACCAATGAACCTTGGGGCGAACTTCATAGTGGGCACCTTCAAACGGAGATTGCGGGTAGAGAGCCATACCCTGTCACCAACCTTGTATTGAGGAGCTGCCCGTCGCTTTCTATCCGCAAAGAACTTGTAGCGGCCAGAAACTCTCTTGAGGTTGGCATGAACTCGACTCCAGATTTGACTGAAGTGCCGGAGAGTAGAGGCTGCAGCAGGAACTTCTTCCGGAGGACAAATGGGTAATTCAGGAACTTGGGGATGAAATCCATAATTAATGAAAAACGGAGACTCACCAGTCGAAGAGTGATATAGATGATTATGGGCGAACTCGGCCCAGGGCAACAACTCCACCCAATTATCTTGCGAGGGAGAGAGATAAACACGAAGAAAAGTCTCTAAATCTTGATTGACGCGTTCAGTTTGCCCATTGGTTTGTGGATGGTAAGCGGATGAAAACTTGAGTTTTATTTGTAAGGCCGTACAGAGGGCTCTCCAGAATCTTGCCGTAAATTGTACTCCTCGGTCAGAAACAATTTCCAGAGGTAACCCGTGCAGGTGGAAGTGTTCCCGAATAAATAACAAAGCCAACTTAGAAGCTGATGGTAACCCGGTCAACGGAACGAAATGTGCCATCTTAGAGAATCGGTCGATAATCACCCAGACGGTGTTATGACCCTTAGAGAGGGGCAGTTCAGTAACAAAGTCCATAGAGATATGAGTCCAGGGCCTCTTAGGAATGGACAATGGGTGCAGCAACCCCGCAGGGGGCAGACGAAGAATTTCGTGCTGAGCACATTGAGGACACGAGTTGACATACTCTTGAACGTCCTTCTTCATAGTGTCCCACCAGTGAGATCTTCGAAGAAATTCACACATCTTTTGTACTCCAGGATGGCCAGAAAACTTGGAAATGTGAGCCTACTGCAACAATCTTGGTCGAAATTTAGCTGGCACAGACATTCTCCCAGGAGGAGGACCCAACGCGGTGGGAGCCGCAGTAATTGAAACTGGACTGAGGATCAAAGCCTTTTCAACGGAATTTTCCTCATCCGATGCCATTAAGGAGCGGGATAGGGCATCCGCCTTGGTGTTTAGAGTTCCAGCCCGGTACTTAATGACAAACGAGAATCAGGCAAAGAAGAGCGCCCATCTTGATTGACGGGGATTCAAGCACTGGGCCGTCTTGAGATACAGCAAATTCTTGTGATCCATGAAAATCGTAATTAGGTGTTTAGCACCTTCCAAAAGATATCTCCATTCTTCCAAGGCAGATTTTATTGCTAACAGCTCTTTGTCTCCAATGGTATAATTTAGTTCAGCAGGAGAGAACTTGCGAGAATGGAAACCACAAGGATGTAACTTCCCATCTGGAGCGTACTGCGAAAGAACGGCACCAATACCTACCGTAGAAGCATCAACCTCCAGAAAGAATGGTTTTAAAAAGTCTGGTTGCTGATGAACCGGAGCGGTCATAAAGGCTGCCTTCAACTGAGCGAACGCTGCTACAGCTTCAGAGGACCAATGGCTTGGGTCAGCCCCCTTATTGGTTAGGGCAGTAATAGGCGCCACAATAGTAGAGAAACCCCTTATGAATTTCCGGTAGTAATTTGCGAACCCTAGGAAAGAGTCCAGTCCCGAATAGCAGAAAAAATCTCCGGATCCATACGCAACTCCGTGCCTGAAATAATGTAACCCAGAAATGGAATAGAGGGGACCTCAAAGGTGCACTTGGAAATCTTGCCGTAAAGATGGTTCTCTCGCAACCGAAGAAGTACCTCCTTCACTTGTATTCTGTGCTCAATGAGATTCTTCGAAAATATCAGGATGTCATCCAAATATACCACTACATTTAGGTATAACATGTCCCGAAAGACTTCATTAATGAATCCCTGGAAGATGGCGGGGGCGTTGCTGAGGCCGAACGGCATTACCATGTACTCATAATGCCCGTCCCTAATATTGAAGGCCATTTTCCATTCGTCCCCTTGTCGGATACGTATCAAGTTATAGGCTCCCCTTAAATCGAGCTTAGTGTAGACTCGAGCTCCGCGAACTCTATCAAAAAGCTCCGTGATGAGCGGCAGAGGATACTTATTCTTAATGGTGACTTCATTTAGACCACGATAGTCGATACATGGCCTCAGGCCTCCGTCTTTTTTCTTCACAAAGAAGAAGCCTGCTCCCGCTGGGGAAGTAGAGGGGCGGATGAATCCCTTCTGCAGATTAGACTTGATATATTCTGACATGGCTTGAGTCTCAGGTACTGACAAAGGATAGGTACGACCTCGAGGTGGCATTTTCCCCGGAATGAGCTCAATAGGACAGTCCCAGGGTCTGTGCGGTGGTAACTTATCGGCCGCCTGTTCCGAGAACACATCTGTAAACTCCCGATTAGCCTCCGGAATAAGCTCTACATCGGACTTGGAAGATACACGAAGCGGGTAGACAGGAGTAAGACAATTCGAGTGACAGAATGGACTCCAAGAAATTATCTGTGTCGACCTCCAGTCGACGTGAGGGTTGTGAAGCTTGAGCCAAGGAAGACCAAGGATGAGATCGTGAGGCATCTCCTGAATCACGAGGAACTCCAGATGTTCTTGGTGCAAAGCTCCCACTTGCAGCTTGATTGGCATAGTACGACTTGTAATCAGAGCATTAGGAATTTGGATACCATTAATAGCAGTTATCGTAATAGGTCGTTCGACCGCCTGTAACTTCAAACCCAGATTCTGGGCGCAGGAAAGGGAAATAAAATTCCCCGCAGCTCCTGAGTCCAACAGTGCCTTAACGGTTTTGACTTCAGACTCAGAAAACAGAGATACAGAAAGTAGACAGTCCACTGCCGGAGAAGATTGAGAAACAACCCCTAGCTTGACTTCTCCAGAACAAGCTAGGACTGCCCGTTTCCCGGGCGAGACTTGCAAGACTTGAGAAAATGATCCGCGGCTCCACAGTAGAGGCAAAGTCTACCCTCACGACGACGTTGACGCTCTTCCGGGGACAGACGAGACAGATTAATCTGCATGGGTTCGTCTGGACTTGAATTAACTGTTTGCTTAGAAGGAAGAGATCGGAGTCTCGACCGGTCTGACCGACTACGTTCACCACCTCATTCCTGCATGCGAAGATCCACCTTTACACAGAGTGAGATTAACTGTTCCAAGGAATCTGGCAGATCTCTAGTAATCAATTCGTCCTTTAAACGATCCGAGAGCCCGTTCCAAAAAGCAGCCTGAAGGGCATCATTATTCCAGCTCAGTTCAGAAGCTATAGTTTGAAAGTGAATTACATACTGTCCCACTGTACGAGAGCCTTGTCGAACTCGGAGCAAGTCAGCTGAGGCAGCAGTCGTCCTGCCGGGCTCATTAAAGATCCTTCGGGAATGACGCAATGAAATTGGTATAACTAGAAACTAACGGATCTGATCGCTCCCACAACGGTGACACCCACTCCAACGCTGAACCCTCAAGCAAAGAGATAATGTATGCCACTTTAGACCGATCAGTAGGGAAGTTATGTGAGAGGAGTTCGAAATGTACCTCACACTGATTGAGGAATCCACGGATATTTTTCGGATTCCCGTTATAACGAGGAGGAGTGGGAAGCTGAAGGCGTGACCTGGTTCCAGACAAGGAGGGAACATTGCCAGAGACAACCACTGGAGCGGATACTGGAACTGGAGCTGGAACCACTGAAGCCAGCGAAGTCTGGATTTGATCCAGCCGGCCAGATAATTCCTGGAGATAATGCATCACCTGATTCTGTGCTGCTTCCTGACTCTGTACTCGGGAAACCAGGTCCTGCATGGTGTTTGCCTCTGGGTTCCGATTCCCCGGGTCCATGTGGCCTGAGTATACTGTCACTGGCCTAGACTGAGGATGTTGTGAACTCGGGGATTCTTCCGATGGTCGGGAAGAGGAATCACAACTGAGCTGGAACTGTGGTGGCCTAATATAGGATTTCCTCATACAGAACGCTGACAGTAGGGTTTGATGAAATATTGAAGAACTTTATTGTAGAAAGAGAACAACTTAAAGTCATAAATCATAAAGGAACGTATGAGGGAAAGTCCAGACCCATTGAAGGGTTAGTGAGCTATATTATAAATGCTGGTGACTGTAGGAACTGTGGGTGATGTCTAAAAGTCACTGATACCTTGTAGACCTTGTGAGCGGTGGTTAAGACACTGGTAATTTGTAGTACTTAAGTGCGGAGGTTTAGGACGCTGTTAATTCGTAGAACTTGTGAACGGTGACTGAGACGCTGATGATGCGAAGAACTGAAGTGCAGGGGTTTTAGACGCTGTTAATTTGTAGAACTTGTGAACGGTGACTGAGACGCTGATGATGTGAAGAACTGAAGTGCAGGGGTTTAAGACGCTGTTAATTTGTAAAACTTGAGAACGGTGACTGAGACGCTGATGATGTGAAGAACTGAAGTGCAGGGGTTTTAGACGCTGTTAGTTTGTAGAACTTGAGAACGGTGACTGAGACGCTGATGATGTGAAGAACTGAAGTGCAGGGGTTTTAGACGCTGTTAATTTGTAAAACTTGAGAACGGTGACTGAGGGCCCACAGCCCACGCTGATTCCTAGGAGCACCGATGACTGGGTCGCAGAGAGCTACACCGACTGCTGTGTATACTGGAACCGGTGCAGGGAGCTGGCACCTGGAAATGCCGGAGACACTGGAGTACGTGCCGGGAACAAGAGCGCTGGCATCTACGTCAGGGAAAGACGATACTCAGGCGCCGAGGCGCTGCCCGGCGTATGCCTTTGAATCTCCCGCCTCCGCTGGATTGGCGGAACAGTCTGATGACGTCACCTGCTCCCCGCCCACGCGACGCCGGGCATCACGGCGGCGCCCATGCCCCGGAGAACCGCCGGGAGCCGCGCCAGCCAGACGCCGGAGCCCGAGGCCCACCGAAGGCAGAGGCCGCGACACAGACCAGCAGACCAGACACGCAGGGGTAAGCACGGCAAACGCCGCCTCTGGCGTGTGACAGAAGCCTTGGGTGTGATACAGAAAGTTGATGAGCCTACTGAATGGGTAAGCTCCTTAGTAATTGTTGAAAAGAAAAATGGACAACTCAGAATATGTCTAGACCCCAGAGATTTAAACAAAGCTATTAAACGAGAACATTTCAAACTACCAACCAGAGATGAAATCATGTCGCAATTTGCAGGAACAAAATGGTTCAGTAAATTGGACGCATCTTCAGGATTCTGGCAAATGAAGCTAGATGAGGCCAGTTCAAAGCTTTGTACATTTAATACACCAGAAGGTCGATACAGATTTCTTCGCCTACCATATGGAATATTGTCTGCTCCAGAAGTATATCACAAAAAGATACACATGATTTTTGAACATATTCCAGGTGTTGAAACAATGATGGATGACATTATTGTCTGGGGATCTACAAAGGAAGAACATGATTCTAGATACATAAAAATAATGGAACTTGTCAAGAAAGTGAATCTAAAGCTAAACAAGGACAAATGTGAATTTGGCATGAATACAATTACCTTTATGGGCGACGTGGTCTCGGATCAAGGTGTAAAACCAGACCCAAGGAAAATATCAGCCATAGTGAACATGGAACGTCCTAACAACAAAGACAATGTCAGAAGATTCCTAGGAATGATTACTTACTTAGGAAAGTTTATTTCTCAACTCTCTGAATGAACAGCCTCTCTTAGATGGTTGTTGGACAAAGATAACGAGTGGATGTGGTCACATGAACAAGAAGAAAGTTGGCAAAACTTGAAACAGATCATTACAGAGCAACCAGTGCTAAAATTCTTTGATCCTGCGAAAAGAATAAGAATTTCAGCAGATGCTTCGCATTTTGGCCTAGGCTCAGTGCTGTTACAAGAACATGAGGATACATGGCAACCAGTAATCTATGCATCAAGAGCACTGACAAGTGCTGAAACAAGGTATGCTCAGATAGAAAAAGAACTTCTAGCGATCACTTATGCATGTGAGCGATTTCATCAGTTTGTGTATGGTCAAACATTTACAGTGGAAACTGACCACAAGCCATTGGTAGCTATCATGACTAAATCATTACATGACTGTCCCATGAGAATTCAACGAATGCTTATCAGACTACAGAAATATGATGTACACTTGCTGTACTGTCCCGGCAAATAGATGTACATTGCTGATACACTTACTCGTGCTGTGGACAAAAGTGAAGGTCCCAAAAGTCTGATGGATGAAGAGATAGAAGCCTATGTTAATTTGATCGTAGCTTCTCTACCAGTGTCTCTTGCAAGACAAGAACAGATTAGGAAAGAAACTGAGACAGATGACACAATGAAAGTGTTGAAAGATATCATTCTGAAAGGTTGGCCAGCAGAAAAACATGCGTGCCCGCTGTCTATCCATGATTATTGGATGTACCGCAGTGACCTTACAGTTGTCGATGGTATTATTTACAAAGGCAATAGGTTTGACATACCTGCACGACTAATAAAAACTATGCTGTGCAAGATACATGAAGGCCACTTAGGAGAAGATAAATGTAAGCGGAGAGCGCATGAAGTTATGTTTTGGCCAAGAATGAACCAAGACATAGCACAGACTACAGCTACATGTGAATTATGTCTTACGTATAGACCGAAACAACAAGTCGAGCCACTGAGTCCTCACGCAGTGCCAGAGAGAACGTACCAGAAAGTTGACGCAGATTTGTTTGATTGTAATGGGAAAACGTACATTGTCGTGACTGATTATTACTCTAACTACCCTCAGGTGAAGGCACTACATACAACTACAAGTAAAGCCGTAATCAATTGCATGAAGTCAATCTTTGCAAGGCATGGTGTTCCTATGGAAGTGTTCACTGACAATGGTCCTCAGTTTTCCTGTGCTGAATTTAGACAATTTGCTGATGAGTGGGAATTTGTCCATACTATGTCAAGTCCCCACTATCCACGCTCAAATGGGTTGGTGGAAAGTTCAGTAAAAACTGTAAAGAGTCTCATGAAAAAAGCTCAAGAAGGTAAAGAAGATTTCTACAAAAGTCTTTTAATCTACCGCAGTACACCTTTACAGAATGGACTTTCTCCTGCACAAATGCTGATGGGAAGGAGGATTAGAGCAAATCTCCCGATACATGATGAACTGCTTAATACACATAACTCAGCTTTGGTCAGACTGAGTAAGGAACGTCAACAGGCGAAACAGAAACTGTTCCATGACAGGCGAGCAAAAAGCTTATCTGATCTAAAATCGGGTGACCAAGTCCGTCTCAGAGATCACGAGAAAGGTATTTGGGTGCAGAAAGGTATTGTGCAAGCACAAGTAGCACCAAGATCTTATACTATACGTACAGAGCGTGGAACGGAAGTAAGAAGAAATCGGGTGGATTTAAGATCTCAACCTAACCATAATGAAGGCAACATGACTGAAGAATACCCTTCATCTGACATGTATGATGATCCTCATAATGGTGAACAAACCACGATTATAGAAAGGTCCAACATGGTCGATGAAACACAGACTGTGTATGAAAGACCCAAAAGGGGAATACGCAGACCTGAGAGACTCATTGAAACGTGTTAGATGATGTTCTTAATATGACGTTGTTAATTGTTGCATTGAAGTGTACAGGGCTTATCTTTAAAGAAAAGAGGATGTGATGTTAGTGTATTAGAATGCTTAATATTTGTAGACACTCCCTTACTAATATGTGTAAGCCTGAATCTTCAGTGATGGTCCCTGGGACCAGGGGGATGCTGGGAAGTGGGTGGTCCAGTGTGCAGTGTGCAGTGTGCCTGGAGTTGGTGATGGAATAAAAACAGCACAGCAGGGGCGTGGCCTGGAGCCTGATCGAGGTGGCAGCACGGACGGGGAGCTCCTCTGCTAACGCAATATTCTCACCCCCATACCTCTCCCCCCGTGCCTCTCCCCCCTCCTAATTCCGTCCCCCACTGTTGTGTGCTCCCCGCTCAAGGGTGGACTACGGCCGTGGAGTCGGCGAGCCGGTATACTGGCTCCTGCGGATTGCGGCCTGTCCGACACCCAGAAGCCGGGGGCCTCGATTTTCGACCAGCGGCGCCGGACGTCTGCAGCAGCCCCCCGTGCGGCTTCCGCTGGAGGGTTTGCGCCCGGCGCCCCACGCCCGGACCCTTACCTCAAGGCTCGCTGAGTCTCTCCACGCCCAGGGGGGGCCTGATGACCCGGCCGGATGCGGCCGCACGAATCCCGGACTCTCAGCGGCGGCGGCCACCTTCTCCATCGTGAGCCGGAGGGCGCTCCGGGAACCGCACGGCCTGGCCACTGTCTCTACCCTTCCGACTGGAGACAGACGTCCATCTCCTGCAGCCCTCCAGACGCTGCTTACCGGAGGCCTTGGTTGTAACGCCGGAGGGAACGTAAGCCTGTCCTCCCTGTGCCCGTGGTCTGGCGCCGGCTCCGTGGGCCCTCATTGCGGTACCGGCCCGTCAGGTGACCCGACCGGACCCCCATCTCCCGTGTGGCTTCTTTCTGGTGAGCTCAACACACCCTGCCCCCCTGACTTCCTGTGCCTCCATATTACACCCGCGCCCGGGCCCCCCGGGTTGCTGAGCCCCTTGCTGCACCCTCTGGCGCCCACAGTCTAGCCTCTGAAGTCTGGGCTCCCTCTTTGATTGGGCGCATCCCCGCAAGGCCCTACGCCCTCCTGCTTCTCCTGCTCCCTGTGGGCCCTCCAGTATAGCCGGGCCTAGACCCCCCCCCCCCGCCCCTGCTCTCTGGTCCTTGTGCGACCCCGGCCACTGGCTGGTCCGTGTCCGGGCCCCATCTACACCAGAGAGCTTTGTCCCATACTGCTCCTGATTGCCTGGCTTCTCCCCGGGATTGTGGGGACCCTCACCTCTGCCGGAGCCCCCTAGCCCTGAGCCACCTGCCTTGCTTGGCGAGCCACGACATGATGTCTCACTAGAGCTCCTGCCTCACCCCCCTGGTCCTGAGCTCTGCTGCCGGAGCACCTTCTCTACTTCACACCCTGCTCATCACCCTCTTTCTTATATATTCACGATGCCCAGGGGCAGTAAAAAGTCACAGGGCTCCGACCTCACACCATTTCTCACTAAAAAGAGCACCCCGGCCTTGAACAGGCCCGATGCTCCTGACCCTCCCCAGGGCTCCTCGGACTCTGAGGCCAAAGACGATGACCTCACACCCCTCACCAGAAGAGACTTCCTCTCCCTCCTCAAGGAGGTGCGGGATGTTAAAACCTCCGTCCAGGCTCTCCACTCCCTGAAATCCGACATTGCCGACATCGTCTCCAGGACGGACCAACTTGAACGTCAAGTGGAAGAGGTGGTGACGTTCCAGCAAACGGTCGAGACCGATTTCCACCAACTCCGCCAAGATGTCGCCCAACTGAGGGAGGAGCATGAGGACCAAGACAATAGGGCGAGGAGAAACAACCTGAGGATTCAGGGCATTCCTGAAGAAGTCGAGGCGGCTCACCTTGACCTCTACCTTAAGCGTCTTTTTGCCCTTCTGTCTCCTGACACCCCTGAAGAACACCTCCTCCTGGACCGAGCACACCGAGCCCTCCGTCCTCGCTCCCAGGACTCCTCCCAACCCAAGGATGTCATCCTCCGACTACATTACTTTACTGCAAAGGAGGCTATTATGAGGGAGGCCCGACGGATAGGATCCGTGACTTTCCAGAATGTCCCTTTGCAGATCTTTCAGGATTTCTCCCCGCTCACCCTGGCCAAACGCAGAGACTTTAAACCCATCACTTCCCTACTTTCCCGTCATAACGTTAAATACCGATGGGGCTTCCCTTTCCGTATCCTGGTGTGGCATCAGGGGAAGCTGCTTACAGCCAGGAATCTCCCCGAGGCTCAAACACTGCTATCCAAGCTGGGTATCCACAACACTGAACAAGATGTTTCTACTCAGCGCCCTCCACCGCGGACACAGAGAAACTCGCCTCAGCCTCCTCGATCTGAGTGGTTCACGATTCCAGCGTCAGCAACCTCGGCGGTTCCACCTCCTGTTCCCTGATGGACTTCCAGCTCCCTGATTTATTGCCTTTTTGTAATTGTTTCGACCTTCCCTGGTCGACCCCCCATCTGGGGAGGTGTTTCACTTTAGTACTCACGCATCCTGTTCTCCCGATCCCTTAAATGGTTTTTGACTGTTTGATTGTTACCTCTTGCTACAATGTTGACATGTTTATTTGCCTTTATGTAGAGTAACGTTAATCTGTTTCTTTTCTTTCTTTCTTGTCTTGTTTCCTTCTCGGCTCCTTGCCCCTCTCTTCTTTTCTTCTTGGAGTTGGCGCTCCGTCTGTCCCTCTTTCACGCTTTCTCTACAGTTTTCTCCCTCAGGCTCCCCCAGGGGAGGTTGGCCTCCTGGCTGTGGCTATGCGGTTGGTGATCCGCCCTCCGGACTCCATCCCACGCCCCCTTATGGCTCCGAGCCCTCTTGCTGACCTAGGTGCCCTCCAGACACCTAGCACCCCTCCCCCCTGTCAGCACTACTGGTCCTGGCCTCTACTGCCGGACGACCACCTACCTTCCTGCCCCTCCCGGTCTCCCTACCTCCCCCCCCCCCTCACATCACAGTGTTTCTTGCTTTTTCTCTTTCTTTTCCTTCTCCCTTCCTCCTTCCTCTACTCTCGGTGCTTTACACCTCTTCTCTTCTGCCTACCTCTTTATGGCTTGCCCATGGGTCTTCGAGCACTCTCCTTTAATGTAAAGGGCCTGACCAGCCCCCAGAAGAGAGGTAAGCTCTTTGACTCCCTCAAACTTCACAAGGGTGATCTGGTCTTTCTCCAGGAGACTCACTTCCTCCACGGCTCCCACCCCGTTCTGCGATGCAAACCGTATCCTGACTCCTTCCATGCCTGTGACCACTCTGCCAAAAAACGTAGGGTCGCGATTTTGCTCGCCCGCCACCTCACATTTGAGCTTCTGGACTCCCATGCCGATAAAGAGGGCAGGTTTCTTATCTTAGTGGGGAAACTTAATAACAAACTATGCACCCTCGCCAACATTTATGCCTCTAACCAGCAGCAGGACTCATTCTTCACAAAATTGGATACCCTCCTTACCCAAGTCCGGCAAGGCGACCTCATCCTTGCCGGGGACTTTAACTCGGTTCTGAACCCGAAGTTAGACCGTTCTCCCTCTCTCCCTACTACCTCCCCGTCTGACTCTCGTCACTCCCGATCCCTCCTCCGCCTCATGCGATCCCAGCTTCTCTACGACTCCTGGGGGATAAAAGACCCCTCTGCTCGGGACTATACCTTTTATTCTGCCCCTCATAATTCTTACTCCCGCATTGATATGATCCTGCTCAGCCACGATTTTGCCTTGAACCTCCGCGCTGCCCACATACACCCCCTGATCTGGTCTGACCAAGCCCCTATCTCTTGTGATCTCTCGGGACTGCTCTCCCGCCCTCGCCCCATGACTTGGCGCCTTAATGACTTCCTACTCCATAGCCCGGAGATAAGTTCCCATCTTCGGGATACGATTTCCGACTACTTTGCCTTAAACGACTCCCCTGACATTTCTAGGCCCACTCTCTGGCTGGCACACAAGGCAGTTCTTCAAGGACACATCATCAGCTTGGCCTCCAAAACCAAAAAGCAATCCCTCACTCAGTTTAACAGACTCTCCATCAAACTCCACGCACTTGAGACCCAACATAAGGTGTCCTCCGATCAGGCAGTCTTGTCTGAACTCCGTACAGTTAAAGCGGAACTTGATCTTCTCCTCTCCAGACGGGTGGCCAAACGTCTTAAATGGCTTTGCCAGTCTTTCTACGAGAAGGGAGACAAGGCAGACAAGATCCTGGCGGCACGACTCCGCTCTACGAGAGCCAAAACCAATATTATCTCCATCCGAAATTCTCTTAATCAGCTTGTTCACGACCCCAACGCCGTTAGGGCTGCCTTTCAATCCTACTACGCTGACCTCTACAACCTCCCACCCCCCTCGCGTGGCTCTCCCTCCCCACCACACCCTGACCTGGTCTCTCACTTTCTCTCAGCGGCCAACCTGCCCCAACTCCCCCAAGACGCCATGGACCATCTTAACAGTGAGATCTCGGTGGAGGAAATTG
Organism: Pseudophryne corroboree; assembly: GCF_028390025.1. Lineage (NCBI taxonomy): Eukaryota > Metazoa > Chordata > Amphibia > Anura > Myobatrachidae > Pseudophryne > Pseudophryne corroboree. The sequence continues at coordinate 635,310,739 of NC_086448.1, forward strand.
CACAGACTATACTCATGCAAAAAATTGGTAAATTCCCGGGCCCGGATGGGTTCACGGCTCTCTACTACAAAAAATACTCCGATCTTCTCTCCCCCCACCTCCAGTGCCTGTTTAATAGGATTGACCATGGCGACCCCTTTCCACCTGAGATGCTGGAGGCTAGAATAGTGGTGATCCCCAAGGAGGGCAAGGACCCCCTCAACTGTGCCAGCTACCGACCAATATCCCTCCTGAACCTGGACCTGAAAATTTTCGCCAAAATACTAGCCAACCACCTTAACCCGTATCTTCCTACCCTTGTCCATTATGACCAGGTGGGGTTCATTCCAGCCCGCCAGGCGAGGGATAACACCAGACGTGCTATTGACCTTATACATATCTCGAACTCCAGGGGCTCCCCCGCTATTATGCTCTCCTTAGATGCTGAAAAGGCATTTGATCGGATCTCCTGGAGTTTCTTGAGAGCTGCCTTGGAGGCCTATGGCTTGTCTGGTGGCTTCCTCACTGGTATCCTGGCGCTATACTCCGCCCCCTCCACCACGGTTTTAATCAATGGAATCCCATCCGCTCCTGTCCGCATTTCAAATAGTACGCGTCAGGGCTGCCCTCTCTCACCGCTAATTTTTGCCCTTATCATCGAGCCCCTCGCTTCTCAAATCAGAGCACACCCAAATATACATGGTATACGCGTAGGCCGTACTGACCCCAAAATCTCTCTCTTCGCTGATGACGTTCTACTCTCGCTGACCCAACCCCTCATTTCACTCCCAAATCTTTTTTCAGTCCTGCATTCCTACAGCCTCATATCTGGCTACAAGATTAATTACTCTAAGTCTGAGGCTATGATCCTTCATGTCCCACACAGGGAAGCTGAATCCCTTCGTGCCAATTTAAATTTTAAATGGCAGACCACCAAGATTAAATACCTAGGGATTTACTTAATCCCCCGCTATGACTCCCTCTTCTGGGAAAACTTTCCACCTCTTCTCACCAAAACACTCGCTGACCTGTCTTCTTGGAACAGCCTGTTCATCTCGTGGCTGGGTAGGATCATAGCGGTTAAAATGTCCATAGTCCCTAAATGGCTTTATCTTTTCCAGACCCTCCCTGTGGCAGTTCCGGCTTCCTTTCTCCGGACTATCCAACGAGCCCTCATGCGCTTCATCTGGAATCATAGACCCCCCGCATCGCCACAAATACCCTGAAACGACCAACCTCCGCTGGTGGTAGAGAACTCCCTGATATTAAACTCTACTACTTGGCTTCCCACCTGTCCCATATTTTCACCTCTTATGCCCCTCCGGGATCTACAGCCTGGCTAGATATTGAGGCAGCCCTCGTTGGTCTCTCCAACATGACCCCTTTATGGGGTCTCCCTCCTGCCTCCCGACCCCCAACCTCCAAGCTCCTCCCCACCGTCACATTTAACCTTAAAATTTATGACTCCCTCTCTCTGAAGATGGGCCTCTCCACTACCCCCTCGCCCTTGACCCCTATCTGGCAGAACCCGATGTTCCCCCCTGGACTCTCGACTACGAGATTTCGTCTATGGATGACGTTGGGCTTTAAATTCCCGATTAATTTTGCCGGTCGGGGCCAATGGCTGTCCCTACCTGTTCTTCAACAGAAGGCCCCTTCACACTCGCTTAACCTTTCCAATTTTTACAAATCCGCCATTTCCTAGGTTCTCTACCCTCTCCCTCCCTGCTCCGGGCCCTCACCCCTTTTGAAAGCCTATGCATTAATTCCCACCTCTCCAAGGGCCTGATCTCTCAACTTTACTCTCTCTTACTAGACGCCTCTCTCTCTACCTCCCGACCCCACGAACTTGCTTGGGAACGCGACCTTGCCCCCCCCCCCCCCCCCCCCAGAGGGTGAGGATTGGGAGGACATGAGACTCGGGATAGCTAAATCCTCTATTGCTACTGCTTTTAGGGAGACGGCCTACAAAATCTACTATCGCTGGAACTACACCCCTGACAGACAACAAACTCTTTCCGTCTTCCTCCCCTAACTGCTGGAGGAATTGTGGAGCTAAGGGTACGATGCTACACATATGGTGGACTTGTCCGTCCATCACCCTCTTCTGGAACCTGGTCCACTCCCTCCTTAACTCGCTCCTGGATTCCCCCCTGCAGAAGGATCCATGGATCTATTTGCTGTGCTACCCTCCCTCGACGCTTACCAAATTCTCCCAAAAACTGGTTGCGCACATTCTAGCAGCAGCAAAATCATTGATAGCCCTCAATTGGAAGAACCCCTCTGCGCCCTCCCTCCTGTCCCTCAAAACTAAAATATGGCATATTGCATCCATGGAGAAGATTACATACTACCTCCATGATCGGGGCCATATCTTTGAGCAGGTTTGGGCCCCCTGGCTCACCGTTGAACGCAGACCCCCGCCCCCCTCCTCTCCCTCCTAGACCCTACCGAAGTCCCATGGGCACCGCCTGTCGCTCCGACTCTTCTCGTCTTCTCTTCTCTCTCTTCCCTGTCTCTTCTTCTTTTCCTCGCTGTCACCTCTTCTCGTCTCTCCTGGACCTGTCTCTCCCTCTCTCTCTTGCTTATATCACCCCAGGACAGACACTGTGAGTAGGATACAATGTGGTTCCCTTCCCTATGTCCCCCCTCTCTCCCCTTTCCCATCCCCCCTAACCTCATAATTATTTGCCATTGTTCATTTTCCTGTTTGTTCTAGTTGTTTATTTTAAAACTGTGGTTTCTGGTGGACACTAGGTCTTACGACCATCTGTCCTACATGCTTCTGTAATGCCAGTCTACCCTGTTTACCCACACATAAATAAAGAATTAAAAAAAAAACCCAGCACAGCAGTGAACTCACATGTCTCTGTGTCCTGATGACTGGATTTACAAACATATGAACAAAACAGTCACCTCAATAAGGTCGTTGTAGAAATATGGAATCTTGAACGGGTTACATTTACAAAACGTGAGGGTATCACGGATTATAAGAGTGTTCAATGACCTACCCAGTGGGTCTATGAGGAACCGGATGTAATGATGCATCTAGAGATACACAAAAAGTGTGAGCGATGCAGGGAGAGCCTGTCCTGTATTTGTGTAAAAGAGATCATCTGTCCACCAGGGTCAAAGACATCTTTGATAGCAGTTGTTCTCCAGCATTTCCATGTGTAAAAGTGTCTGATATCTAATGATGGGGGAAAATTAGGATTTCCCCATAAAGGAATATATGGGGATTCAAAAGGGTTACCTCCAAATGTCTTATGAATAAAGATCCATGCTTTATAGGTATGCCAAAATAAAATATTATTCTTTATGTCGTGCAGTAGTTTTAGACAGAGGGGTGTGAAGCAATGCCGCTGGCAAATATGGGAAGAACATGGCTTCTTCCAGCTCCAAATTTGTAAAAAGACCCGATTGGAGAAGCCAATCCGAAGTGAATTTGAAAAGCGCCGACCTGGCAAACATCAACACGCTAGGCATACTCTGACCACCATTATATTTATTAATGTAAGTACGGGCTCTGGGCATACGAGGTTTACCACTTTTCCAAATAAACCTCGAAAATAGTTGCGAGCAGAGAAGGGCATCTTTTCTAGTAGTCGAGATAGGGAGCATTTGAAGCAAATAGGCCAGTTTGGGAAAGATAGAGGCTTTTATCACTGTGATCCTACCCATTAGTGAAAGTTTAAGATCCTTCCAGTTCTCTAAATGCTTTTTTATTTTTTAATAATTGGGGTATAATTAAACGAATATAACTGATGAAGGTGCGATGGAATATAGATTCCCAAATATTTCATTTTGGTAGTGGTTAATGTGAATTGAGAAGAGAAATCAGCATAAAGAAGTGGGTCAGTAAAATTAGTTAGATGGAGTAGCTCAGATTTTTGAACTTTTTTTGAGAGCCAGCAAAGGTACTAAAGCAATGTATAGTGTCAAAAATAGCCGGAATGGAAGTACGAGGGTTGGATATAAATAAAATCATATCATCTGCAAACAATCCAATCTTGACCTCCCTCCCTCCCACTGAAATCCCAGAGAAAGCTGATTGTTGTCTCAAGGCAACAGCTAGAGGTTCCAACACAGTCACGAAAAGTAATGGAGATAATGGGCAACCTTGCCTAGTCCCTCTATGGATTGTAAGGGGTGAGAGAGAAATCTATTAGTGAAAATTTGAGTAGAAGATTTGTGGTATATGGTACATAATGTTTACAAACTGTTCAGGGAATCCAAATTGTCAAAGCGTCTCGAACAGCTGATCCCAAGTCACTAGATCGAATGCTTTTTCTGCATCAAGTGATAACAATAGTATGGGACCACCTGCCCAAGCACCCTCCAAGGACTGGAGAACTGTCAAAACTTTACTGATATTGGTCACCAATTGTCTGCCCCAGATAAAACCGGTTTGGTCTTTATGAATTATCTCAGGCAAAATAGATTTCAATCTATCAACCAGCAACTTGGTGAACAGCTTGTAATCTACGTTGAGTAGGGAAATAGGTCTGTATGAGGAAGGGAGAAGGGGATCTTTACCTGGCTTGGGTAAGACACGAATCAGAGCCGAATTGAAATGATGTGGGATAGTATGGGTTGAAATAATACAATTATAAAAGGCGGTCAGAGACTCAGTTATTTTAGGGGGGAGTAGTTTAAAGAATTCACTATACAGACCGTCAGGACCCAGCGATTTTAGAGTCTTGAGGGTTTTAATAGATTCCACAATTTCAGTAACTGTAAAAGGCGCAATAGGGGAGTCCAACTGATCAGAGGATAGTTGTGGCAGCTGAAGATTCTCCCAAAAAAGCTTTTGTTGTCAAGATCGATATCACCTTGTGAGTGTAACTCCTTATAGAAAGAATGGAAAATGTCAGCTACCACTTGCCCCTCAAATTGTATGTTAGCATCGGAGTCCTTTAGAGTCGTTACATGATGGGGACCTCCCTCGGAGTTAAGAAGATTAGAGAGTATACGGCTAGGCTTATCCCCATAGTGAAAAACTTATATTTGCCCATAGTAAGAAACTTATCCATCTGTGTGAGAGTGTGGTCAAAATGTTGTTTAGCTTCCCTATACTTCCTTTTATTATCTAAAGTGGGTGAAGCCTTGAAAGTTTGAATGGAATTGGTGAGTGTAGATTGTGCCTCCCTATAAGCAGCGTTCTGATCCTTCCTATACTTCATCATATATGCAATTATATCACCCCGCATGACAGCCTTAGCAGCCGGCCAGAACAAGGCAGGGTCCGGCACATGATCAGAATTATTTGAGCAGTATGCATCCCAGGAAGCTCTCAGCATGGATTGGAAGCTTTTAGAAGCTGCCAGTTTAGCAGGAAATCTCCAATATGGAAAGTAGTACCTAGAGTAAATTTACCCTGCAATAAAATAGAAATAGGAGCATGGGCCCTCATTCCGAGTTGTTCGCTCGCTAGCTGCTTTTAGCAGCATTGCACACGCTAAGCCGCCGCCCTCTGGGAGTGTATCTTAGCTTAGCAGAATTGCGAACGAAAGATTCGCAAAATTGCGAATAGACATTTCTTAGCAGTTTCTGAGTAGCTCGACACTTACTCTGCCACTGCGATCAGTTCAGTCAGTTTCGTTCCTGGTTTGACGTCACAAACACACCCAGCGTTCGCACAGGCACTCCCCCATTTCTCCAGCCACTCCCGCAGTTTTCCCAGAAACGGCAGCGTTTTTTCACACATACCCATAAAACAGCCAGTTTCCGCCCAGAAACACCCACTTCCTGTCAATCACACTCCGATCACCATAACGAAGAAAAATCCTCGTAATGCCGTGAGTAAAATACCTAACTTTTGAGTAAAATAACTAAGTGCATGCGCTCTGCGAACATTGCGCATGCGCAGTAAGCGACTAATCGCAATATAGCGAAATTCGGCAACGAGCGAACAACTCGGAATGACCCCCATGGTCCGAAATACTGATGGGATCAATATTTGCTTCAATGACCCTGGGAGACAGATTGGTGGACACAAAAAAAATAGTCTATACGCAAGAAGGAGTTATAAGTTGCAGAGTAACAAGTATATTCTATCTCAACGGGGTTACGTAATCACCATATATCAACTAAGCCCAGTTGGTCAGATACATAATCCAAATTAATTTTGGGAAGCCGGGCCCTCCGAGAAGAGGAACCCTTTTTATCCAAAATCAATGAGGGTACTAGGTTCATATCCCCACCTAAAATGAGGGAGGTGTGTGAGTGAGGCCGTAAAAGATTTATCTCCAGATAAAACGTCTTATCATATACAGTAAACATTGCATAACGTAAACCTGGAACCTTCTGTGGTAAAATCCAATATAATGTATCTACCTAAGAGGTATCAATTGTCACGATCCTTATCAGTATTTACTTCCAAATGCCTCTTGAGACTGTCCCAGCATTCCAAGCCTGGATTCCATCTGCACTGTCTGCATGCAGCACTCTGCATCTCATTGTCTCAAGTCTCTTCACTGTGATTCTGGCAGCTTCATGGTTAAAACTCACATGCAAGTTACAAACAGTCTTTCCCTGCAAGTTCAAATATGGGCGCAGCCATGTTTGTTTTCATCACATGTTACTTTTCAGCCTATCAGCTGCACTCTGGTTTCTGCCTAATTATCCAGCAGCTGCACTCTAGACTCTGCTTAATCAGCGAGCCAATCCCTGTTTCCCAGCTGGTATAAATATCCTGTTCCTGGGCTGGAAAGCTGTCAGTGCTTCAGTTGTCATCCTAGTGAAACCAGTCTCTTCCTATTGTGGTCGTTCCTGCCTGCAAACTCCACTAGAGACTCACACCGGTTCCACTCTCCATGGTGCAGCCCGACTCTGCAGTGTCTCATCATTGCATCCTGTGACCGGCAGTTACCCGACACCGGCTTCCAGCTTCCAGCGGTGCTCTGCCCTGCCAGTCACCATCGGTGTTCCGCCATCGATCTCCAGTCACCATCGGTGTTCCGCCATCGATCTCCAGTCACCATCAGTGTTCCGCCATCGATCTCCAATCACCATCGGTGTTCCGCCATCGATCTCCAGTCACTATCAGTGTTCCGCCATCAATCTCCAGTCACTATCGGTGTTCCGCCATCGATCTCCAGTCACCATCGGTGTTCCGCCATCGATCTCTAGCTACATCGGTGTTCCGCCATCGATCTCCCATTGCACCCTGCGTCTGGCAGATTACTATAACACCGGCTTCCAGCATTCCAGCTTCCAGCGGTGCCCTGTTCCTGTATTCCGGTAATCTGCGCTCTCAAGCATCTCCTGTATATGCTCTCAAGCATCTCCTGTATATGCTCCCAAGCATCTCCTGTATATGCTCTCAAGCATCTCCTGTATCTGCGCTCAAGCATCTCCTGTATCTGCGCTCACAAGCATCACCTACATAACTCCTCGCTCTCAAGCTACAGTTTGCATTCCAACATTATTAACACAGCTCTTCAGTGCATTGGTGTGGTAAAGGGCTCACCATCTCCAGGTCCTTTAAGACTGTTCTATTGTACCACACCTAGAGACTTCCTATGTGCATCTCTGAGAGCCGTGACTTGTCATCCTGTTACCATACTGCTAACTGTCGCTATCATTGGTGAGCTGAGTTAATTTAATAAACCTGTTGAACATATCCTCTGTTGTCGTGGTCACGCCTTCGGGCTTTAGGTACTGCAGGTTCACGCATGTCCCGGAGTCATATCTGGCCTCTCACATTTAAGTATACCTCAGCCCCTACAACTGAGGCTTCCAGTAGTGAGAACCAGCCCTCAGTTGTGACATCAATAACCTGAAGATGGATGTCAAACTTAATACCCTTACGGATGAGTATTGCAAAAAACCCCGCTTTTGAAGTAAAAAAGGAGGAAGCAAGAACCTCATGTCGAAGCATACCAAGTTTAGCATGTTCAGTAGGGGTTAAATGGGTTTCTTGCAGTAGTGTAATATCTGCCTTCATTTTATTTAAATATGTAAGAATGCATTGTCACTTGATAGGGGAGTTAATGCCACTAACATTCCAAGAATACAAATTAAGCCGGGACATTTATACGATACATAAAAGGAGATGCGAACACAGTAATGAACCTACAAATGGTAGAGTCATCCATCATCAGGGTACAACAGACAATATATTGCAGCAATACCTGAAAAACTATAAATGAGTAAATAAATGTGGAAGAGACAGTACGGTCCAGCAACCCATACGACAGAGTTGTTGTAGAGGAAAAAAGACAGAGAAGAAAAAACAGGAAAGATAGAAAGACAAAGGGAAAGCAAAAAGAACAAAAGATGAAAAAATGTTCATCAACAGACAGTAACATACCAAGTTTAGCATGTTCAGTAGGGGTTAAATGGGTTTCTTGCAGTAGCGTAATATTTGCCTTCATTTTATTTAAATATGTAAGAATGCATTGTCACTTGATAGGGGAGTTAATGCCACTAACATTCCAAGAATACAAATTAAGCCGGGACATTTATACAATACATAAAAGGAGATGCGAACACAGTAATGAACCTACAAATGGTAGAGTCATCCATCATCAGGGTACAACAGACAATATATTGCAGCAATACCTGAAAAACTATAAATGAGTAAATAAATGTGGAAGAGACAGTACGGTCCAGCAACCCATACGACAGAGTTGTTGTAGAGGAAAAAAGACAGAGAAGAAAAAACAGGAAAGATAGCAAGACAAAGGGAAAGCAAAAAGAACAAAAGATGAAAAAATGTTCATCAACAGACAGTAACATAAGTGACTAACATCTAACAGCTGTGATGTATAACAAATAGTAAACAAGCAATACCAAATTAGCAAATCTAGAGAGTTAAAATGATGTCCCCGAAAGGGGGGAACTATCTGTAATCAAGAACCTCATGACAGGAGAATTATAAGCATCCCAATCCATCGAGAGGGTATAAACAATCACAAAAAAGAGTAACGAAACCACCGAACCTGAGATAAGTCATTATGATCCGTAAACACTGAAACGGAAGTCGACGCCGACCTTGACAAATCCATATTTTCGGACCCAGTCTTTAGCAGAGTCCACTGACGTGAAATCCTTCAGACCTTGTGGAGTGAAGATGCACAGCCGTGCAGGATAGAGAATAACAAATCTAGTACCAGGAGTTATAATTCACTTTGTGGTGATGGACTGGAGTAGGAATTGTTAGTAAAAAAGAAGTACAGGGAGAGCAGCATTCTAATTGATGAAGTTTAGGTACCTAAAATCAGCAAATGTCCAACAGTGCCCATATACAGCAGGGGATATGCAGCAGTATTCAGGAATAAGGTACCAATAAAGGAGTGAGCAGGAGAGAGTATACCCCCAGGGGCACAATCAGTAGAACAGTTAGGAATACGGTCGGCCACATAGGTCCACAGAGTGTGCACAGGGGCAGGTGGAAATGCTGCACACTATAATATTCACCGCAACACAATATAATGGGGAGGCTCCATACAGTTCCCTTTATATCACCTCCAGAGAGCAGCGTGCTGATAAAATAACGTGTGCAGGGAGGTATTGTGAGGGCAGGGAAGAGCCAGATGCCCACCAAACTTATAGTATGTCCTTGGACGCCAGCCACCTGTTGCGCTTACAGCCGCAGGCAAAACGCTGGAAGCACGACGCCGTGTGTTCTCCCGCACCGTATCGCTGGATCCCAGCCGCTCATCCACTGGTCACGGACAGTATGGGGGGAATGCAGGTGGAGTAATGTGTACTGACAGCTCTGAAATGTAACATAGGGTGATTCATAAAAGAAACTAGGGGCCTACTATGGGGCATAACATTAAATAAGGGTCTACTATGGTTCAGAAAATGAACTAAGGCACTATTATAGGGCATAAAATTAACAACTGCTGCATAGAAGTGTCTCTCTAGAAGCATTGGGATGGGGACTCCTTCAAAATGTTGCTATGGGGCCCAGCCAATGCGGAAGGAGAGGGGACTGCTGCAGCGGCGCCTCTACCAAGTACATAGCGCTGCTGTGGCTCCAGTCCCCCTCCCCCCTCTCCCGTGCCAGGGATCTGCCAGCACAAGGAGCCTGACTGCCAGTCAGTCTCTCTCTCTCTCTATTCTGTCTGCCACAATGTGTAAAAAGGGGGACGCTGTCTGCCGTAATGTGTAAAAAAGGGGACGCTGTCTGCCATAATGTGTAAAAAGGGGATGCTGTCTGCCGTAATGTGTAAAAAAGGGGACTGTCTGCCGTAATGTGTAAATAGGGGGATGCTGTCTGCTGTAATGTGTAAAACGGGGGACGCTGTCTGCCACAATGTGTAAAAAGGGGGACGCTGTCTGCCATAATATGTAAAAAGGGGGACGCTGTCTGCCGTAATGTGTAAAAAGGGGGACGCTGTCTGCCGTTATGTGTAAAAAGGGGACGCTGTCTGCCGTAATGTGTAAAAAGGGGGACTGTCTGCCGTAATGTGCAAAAGGGGCTCTACCTGGTGTAGTAGCGCTACTGTGCAGCGTAATTTGAATAATGGAGACTACTGTGCACCGTAGTATGAATTGGTATTATTTTGTGGCCACGCCCCTTCCCCATGAAGCCACGCCCCTATAAATATTTTTGTGCGCCTACGGCGCACACTGTCCCTATCTTGCATAGGGGGCGCCAATGCCGTTTCTTGCACACAGCGCTAAAATGCCTAGTTATGGCACTGGTGATAGGGGTATAACTGTGGGGGCATAATATGGTGTAAGGGGCATTACTGTGGAGACTTAATATGGTGCAAGGGGCATAATACGGTATTGCTCCATAGGTTCATAGTAATTTTATTTTATTTTTTAAATATAAATTTTTATTTCTCTGACGTCCTAAGTGGATGCTGGGACTCCGTAAGGACCATGGGGTATAGCGGCTCCGCAGGAGACTGGGCACAACTAAAAGAAAGCTTTTGGTCTAACTGGTGTGCACTGGCTCCTCCCCCTATGACCCTCCTCCAGACCTCTGTTAGAATCTTGTGCCCGGCTGAGCTGGATGCACACTAGGGGCTCTCCTGAGCTCCTAGAAAAGAAAGTATATTTTAGGTTTTTTATTTTCAGTGAGATCTGCTGGCAACAGACTCACTGCTACGAGGGACTAAGGGGAGAAGAAGCGAACCTACCTGCTTGCAGCTAGCTTGGGCTTGTTAGGCTACTGGACACCATTAGCTCCAGAGGGATCGAACACAGGACCCGACCTCGATCGTCCGGTCCCGGAGCCGCGCCGCCGTCCCCCTTACAGAGCCAGAAGCATGAAGATGGTCCGGAAAATCGGCGGCAGAAGACTTCGGTCTTCAACAAGGTAGCGCACAGCACTGCAGCTGTGCGCCATTGCTCCTCATGCACACCTCACACTCCGGTCACTGATGGGTACAGGGCGCTGGGGGGGGGGGGCGCCCTGAGCAGCAATGTTAATACCTTGGCTGGCAAAAAAAAAATCACAATATATAGTCCCAGAGGCTATATATGTGATAAATACCCCTGCCAGAATCCATAAAAAAGCGGGAGAAAAGTCAGCCGAAAAAGGGGCGGGGCTATCTCCCTCAGCACACTGGCGCCATTTTTCCCTCACAGCTCCGCTGGAAGGATCGCTCCCTGGCTCTCCCCTGCAGTTTCAAGCTACAAAAGGGTAAAAAAGAGAGGGGGGGCACTAAATTTAGGCGCAGCAGTATATATAAAAGCAGCTATAAGGGAAAATCACTCAGTTATAGTGTTAATCCCTGTGTTATATAGCGCTCTGGTGTGTGCTGGCATACTCTCTCTCTGTCTCCCCAAAGGGCTTTGTGGGGTCCTGTCCTCTGTCAGAGCATTCCCTGTGTGTGTGCGGTGTGTCGGTACGGCTGTGTCGACATGTTTGATGAGGAGGCTTATGTGGAGGCGGAGCAGATGCCTATAAATGTGATGTCACCCCCTGCGGGGCCGACACCTGAGTGGATGGTTATGTGGAAGGAATTACGTGACAGTGTCGACTCCTTACATAAAAGGTTTGACGACATACCAAATATGGGACAGCCGGCTTCTCAGCCTGTGCCTGCCCAGGCGGCTCAAAAGCCATCAGGGGCTCTAAAACGCCCGCTACCTCAGATGGCAGACACAGATGTCGACACGGATACTGACTCCAGTGTCGACGACGATGAGACAAATGTAACTTCCAATAGGGCCACACGTTACATGATTGAGGCTATGAAAAATGTGTTGCACATTTCTGATGTTACCCCAGGTACCACAAAAAAGGGTATTATGTTTGGAGAGAAAAAACTACCAGTAGTTTTTCCTCCATCTGAGGAATTAAATGAAGTGTGTGAAGAAGCGTGGGCTTCCCCCGATAAGAAACTGGTAATTTCTAAAAGGTTACTAATGACGTACCCTTTCCCGCCAGAGGATAGGTCACATTGGGAAACATCCCCTAGGGTGGATAAAGCGCTCACACGCTTGTCAAAGAAGGTGGCACTACCGTCTCCGGATACGGCCGCCCTAAAGGAACCTGCTGATAGAAAGCAGGAGGCTATCCTGAAGTCTGTATATACACACACAGGTATTATACTGAGACCAGCTATTGCTTCAGCATGGATGTGCAGTGCTGCAGCTGCGTGGTCAGATTCCCTGTCGGAAAATATTGATACCCTAGACAGGGACACTATATTGCTAACCGTAGAGCATATTAAAGACGCAGTCTTATACATGAGAGATGCACAGAGGGATATTTGCCGGCTGGCATCTAAAATAAGTGCAATGTCCATTTCTGCCAGGAGAGGGTTATGGACTCGGCAGTGGACAGGTGATGCAGATTCTAAAAGGCACATGGAAGTTTTGCCTTATAAGGGTGAGGAATTATTCGGGGATGGTCTCTCTGACCTAGTTTCCACAGCAACAGCTGGGAAGTCAGCATTTTTACCCCATGTTCCCTCACAGCCAAAGAAAGCACCGTATTATCAGGTACAGTCCTTTCGGCCCCATAAGGGCAAGCGGGTTAAAGGCGCGTCCTTTCTGCCCAGAGGCAGAGGTAGAGGGAAAAAGCTGCAGCATACAGCCAGTTCCCAGGAGCAAAAGTCCTCCCCCGCTTCCTCCAAGTCCACCGCATGACGCTGGGGCTCCACAGGCGGAGCCAGGTACGGTGGGGGCCCGTCTCAAAAACTTCAGCAATCAGTGGGCTCACTCACGGGTGGATCCCTGGATCCTTCAGGTAGTATCTCAGGGGTACAAGCTAGAATTCGAGACGTCTCCCCCCCGCCGTTTCCTCAAATCTGCCTTGCCAACAACTCCCTCAGGCAGGGAGGCAGTGCTAGAGGCAATTCACAAGCTGTATTCCCAGCAGGTGATAGTCAAGGTGCCCCTACTTCAACAAGGACGGGGTTACTATTCCACAATGTTTGTGGTACCGAAACAGGATGGTTCGGTGAGACCCATTTTAAATTTGAAATCCTTGAACACATATATAAAAAAATTCAAGTTCAAGATGGAATCGCTCAGGGCGGTTATTGCAAGCCTGGACGAGGGGGATTACATGGTATCACTGGACATCAAGGATGCTTACCTGCATGTCCCCATTTACCATCCTCACCAGGAGTACCTCAGATTTGTGGTACAGGATTGTCATTACCAATTCCAGACGTTGCCGTTCGGTCTATCCACGGCTCCGAGGGTATTTACCAAGGTAATGGCCGAAATGATGATACTCCTGCGAAAAAAGGGAGTTTTAATTATCCCGTACTGGTAAAGGCGAGGTCCAGGGAGCAGTTGTTGGTCGGGGTAGCACTATCTCGGGAGGTGCTACAACAGCACGGCTGGATTCTAAATATTCCAAAGTCACAGCTGGTCCCTACGACACGTCTACTGTTCCTGGGGATGGTTCTGGACACAGAACAGAAAAAAGTGTTTCTCCCGGAGGAGAAGGCCAAGGAGCTGTCATCTCTAGTCAGAGGCCTCCTAAAACCAAAACGGGTGCCGGTGCATCACTGCACGCGAGTCCTGGGAAAAATGGTAGCTTCCTACGAAGCAATTCCATTCGGCAGGTTCCATGCAAGAACCTTTCAGTGGGACCTGTTGGACAAGTGGTCCGAATCGCATCTTCAGATGCATCGGCTGATAACCCTGTCTCCAAGGACCAGGGTGTCTCTGCTGTGGTGGCTGCAAAGTGCTCATCTTCAAGAGGGCCGCAGATTCGGCATACAGGACTGGGTCCTGGTGACCACGGATACCAGCCTTCGAGGCTGGGGGGCAGTCACACTGGGAAGAAACTTCCAAGGACTATGGTCAAGTCAGGAGACTTCCCTACACATAAATATTCTGGAACTGAGGGCCATTTTCAATGCCCTAAGTCAGGCAAAACCCCTGCTTCAAAACCAGCCGGTACTGATCCAGTCAGACAACATCACGGCAGTCGCCCATGTAAACCGACAGGGCGGCACAAGAAGCAGGACGGCGATGGCAGAAGCCACAAGGATTCTCCGATGGGCGGAAAATCACGTGTTAGCACTGTCAGCAGTGTTCATTCCGGGAGTGGACAACTGGGAAGCAGACTTCCTCAGCAGGCACGACCTCCACCCGGGAGAGTGGGGACTTCATCCAGAAGTCTTCCAACTGATTGTAAACCGGTGGGAAAGGCCACAGGTGGACATGATGGCGTCCAGCCTAAACGAGGAGCTAGAAAGATATTGCGCCAGGTCAAGAGATCCTCAGGCGATAGCTGTGGACGCTCTAGTGACACCGTGGGTGTACCGGTCGGTTTATGTGTTCCCTCCTCTTCCTCTCATACCAAAGGTACTGAGGATAATAAGGAGAAGAGGAGTAAGAACTATACTCATTGTTCCGGATTGGCCAAGAAGAGCTTGGTACCCGGAACTTCAAGAAATGATCTCAGAGGACCCATGGCCTCTGCCGCTCAGACAGGACCTGCTGCAGCAGGGGCCCTGTCTGTTCCAAGACTTACCGCGGCTGCGTTTGACGGCATGGCGGTTGAACACCGGATCCTGAAGGAAAAGGGCATTCCGGAGGAAGTCATTCCTACGCTTATTAAAGCTAGGAAAGAAGTGACCGCGAACCATTATTACCGCATTTGGCGAAAATATGTTGCGTGGTGTGAGGCCAGGAAGGCCCCAACGGAGGAATTTCAGCTGGCCGTTTCCTGCACTTCCTACAGTCAGGGGTGACTATGGGCCTAAAATTGGGTTCCATTAAGGTCCAGATTTCGGCTCTATCGATTTTCTTCCAGAGAGAACTGGCTTCACTGCCTGAAGTTCAGACTTTTGTTAAGGGAGTGCTGCATATTCAGCCCCCTTTTGTGCCTCCAGTGGCACCTTGGGATCTCAACGTGGTGTTGGATTTCCTAAAGTCACATTGGTTTGAGCCACTTAAAACCGTGGAATTGAAATATCTCACGTGGAAAGTGGTCATGTTGTTGGCCTTGGCTTCGGCCAGGCATGTATCAGAATTGGCGGCTTTGTCATGTAAAAGCCCTTATCTGATTTTCCATATGGATAGGGCAGAGTTGAGGACTCGTCCCCAATTTCTCCCTAAGGTGGTATCAGCCTTTCATCTGAACCAACCTATCGTGGTGCCTGCGGCTACTAAAGACTTGGAGGCTTCCAAGTTGTTGGACGTAGTCAGGGCCCTGAAAATGTATGTTTCCAGGACAGCTGGAGTCAGAAAGACTGACTCGCTATTTATCCTGTATGCGCCCAACAAGTTGGGTGCACCTGCTTCAAAGCAGACTATTGCTCGCTGGATCTGTAGTACGATTCAGCTTGCACATTCTGCGGCTGGACTGCCGCATCCTAAATCAGTGAAAGCCCATTCCACAAGGAAGGTGGGCTCTTCTTGGGCGGCTGCCCGAGGGGTCTCGGCTCTACAACTTTGCCGAGCAGCTACTTGGTCGGGGTCAAACACATTTGCTAAATTCTACAAGTTTGACACCCTGGCTGAGGAGGACCTTGAGTTTGCCCATTCGGTGCTGCAGAGTCATCCGCACTCTCCCGCCCGTTTGGGAGCTTTGGTATAATCCCCATGGTCCTTACGGAGTCCCAGCATCCACTTAGGACGTCAGAGAAAATAAGAATTTTCTCACCGGTAATTCTATTTCTCGTAGTCCGTAGTGGATGCTGGGCGCCCATCCCAAGTGCGGATTGTCTGCAATACTTGTATATAGTTATTGTTTAACTAAAGGGTTATTGTTGAGCCATCTGTTGAGAGGCTCAGTTGTTGTCATACTGTTAACTGGGTATTGTATCACGAGTTATACGGTGTGATTGGTGTGGCTGGTATGAGTCTTACCCGGGATTCAAAATCCTTCCTTATTGTGTCAGCTCTTCCGGGCACAGTATCCTAACTGAGGTCTGGAGGAGGGTTATAGGGGGAGGAGCCAGTGCACACCAGTTAGACCAAAGGCTTTCTTTTAGTTGTGCCCAGTCTCCTGCGGAGCCGCTATACCCCATGGTCCTTACGGAGTCCCAGCATCCACTACGGACTACGAGAAATAGAATTACCGGTGAGTAAATTCTTATTTTTATTTTTATTTTTTCTTGCATTTTTTATTGAGACATCATGAAAATCACAAGATGTACATAGATCATAAAGTAAAAGTACACAGATATTAAAGTCAAAAGGTGTACATCAATTTCTTCTACAATATCTAATAATAAAGACAGTAGTTTTCAAAAAAATCAACAGTTATCATGCTAGTGGTATTGTATACAGTATAGGCAACCAAGAGGGATACCGCCACAGCCGCCCGCACCTAGACCAAGGATATAGGTTGTTCCTGTGTAGCCAATCTAGTCAGGTACCATGTGGTGTTTTTGAGGCTGTTATGAATGTTTAGACGTGTAGTAAGGGGGGATTCCCACAGGTGAAAAAATTGTTCCACTTGTTTACCTTTATCTACAATGGCCTCCACCCAGTCCATCTTGAATATATGATGTAGCTTATTTAAAAATAGTGGTATCTGTGGTGGTGTACTATTTATCCACCCCTGTAATATTGTCTTTTTCCCCGCCGCTCTTAAGGCTCTCAGTAGTTTTTTACATTCCGACGGCATGCGGAGGGCAGGATCAATGATACCCAAAACTGCCCATTCGGGGGTAAAGGGCACATAGGTTATTAGGTTTGCCTCCGCATATCTCCTAACTACATTCCAAAAGTATTGCACAATCGGACATGCCCACAAACAATGAAAGGTATCCGCTTCACTCTGATGACATTTTGGACAAGAATGTGAGTCAGTCGCTCCCATATGGAAGCGCCGCAATGGGGATAAGTAAGTGTTGTGATACACATTAAGAAACAATTCAGTGTACATGCTTGCTGGGAGGACTTTTCGGGAGTAAAGTAACGATTTTTCCATAATTGGTATGGTCAGACCAGGAAAGTGAGCCAACCATGTGGACATACCACCCCTCACAGTGGCGTGATCTAATATTTTTCTCAAGAAAGTGTAGTGGATGGAAATGGCCTTATAACTCGGTACAGGGTGTGTTAAAAGGTTATCCAGAGGGTTGGTCCAGTCCCCATCCGCAAAGTGTGTAAGGACATGCCTGACATAGAATTGTGTCTGTAGAAATGGAAGGGGGAGACGAAGCAATCACATCATGCCTCGCTGAGACCTCTGAAAGGGTGAGCAGACGGTGGTCTTCCACAGATACCAATGAGCGAATTGACGTTATACCATCCTCCCTCCACATTTTGAAAGGATGGGCAGCCATGCCGTCTAAAAAGTTCGGGTTTTTAATCAGGGGTAAGTGTAAGGATTGGTATGGGTTCAATTTCGCATCATGTCGCAGTATGTGCCACATTTTCCTAGTGGACCAAAGAAGAGGGTTAGACCGAATATGATCAGGTATTTCCCAGTCATGCTGATGGAGGAAACATGTCAGGGCTACAGTCGGTAAGAAGCACTGTTCGAGGGATGTATTCGTATAGATAGAGCTGTTCTGCAACCAGTCCCTTAAGTGTCTCAAGAGAGCAGCATGATTATAGACCACTACATCTGGAAAATTTATACCCCCATTGGATTTAGGTTGAGCAAGCTTGTGCAAAGCGATACGTGCTCGGCCCCCCTTCCATATGAAGGTTCTAATAAGTTTATTAATCTGTTGTGAGTCCTGCTTCGTCAACAGTATGGGAAGCGTTTGCAAGGGGTACAGTATGCGTGGTATAGCCACCATTTTTAAGAGGCTAGCCCTACCAAGATATGACAATGGAAGATGCTCCCATCTCTTAATATCATCGGTTAGAGTGTGTATTACCTTATGTATGTTGAGTTTGTATAGTTCTGAAATATAACGTGGAACCTTAATACCCAAGTATATAATGTATGTGGACACCCAATGTAAGGGGAAACGTGTGGCCCAAGTCGGACACGTCACAGTGCCACACAACAACAAGGCTTTAGATTTGTCCATATTAATACTAAAACCCGAAATGTGGCCGAATAATTGAATCTTGTCCAAAATCTGAGTAAGGGAATGTTTGGGGTCCGATATATAAAGAAGGATATCGTCAGCGAAAGCTGAAAGTTTAATTTCCTGACCACCCACTGTTATACCTCTAAAAACAGACCAATCCTGCAATGTCCTAAGCAGCGGGTCGAGGGCCACGTTAAATAGCAGAGGCGATAGAGGGCATCCTTGACGGGTTCCCATTTCCAAAAAGAATCGTTGTCCTCTGATCCCGTTAATTAATAGGGAGGCAGATGGAGCGTTGTAGATATATTGTATATAGTTAATAAAACTCGTATCAAACCCCCTTCTCTCCAACACAGCAAACAAATGTGGCCATAGTACCATATCAAAAGCCTTATTGGCATCGAGGCTAAGAAGCATGTTTGAGTCTGTGCAGGGAGACTGGGACGCCGCTACCGCCGCCAGTGCCATGCGGATTGCCTTAACCGCATGTCTGCCAGTCACAAAACCCATTTGTGTCGTGGTAAGAATATCAGGGAGAATGGATTGGAGCCGCGTCGCCATTATCTTGGCTAGTAGTTTGTAGTCTACATTTAGGAGACTAATTGGTCTGTAGGAGGAAAGGAAATTGGTGTCCCTATCAGGTTTAGGGATAAGTGTAATAAAGGCTTCATTAAAAAGCGGGGATGGGGAACTCCGTTCGTGTATTGCGTGAAACAATTCCAGTAATGAAGGGACAATTTGGGCCTGTAACATGCGGTAATAATTGCCCGACAAGCCATCTGGGCCTGGGGACTTACCATGGGGCAAATTGGAAATGGCGGTGTTAATTTCCTCCGCCGTTATAGGACCCACAAGGGCTTCTCTCTGGTCTCTGGTCAGGGGGGGCAATACGTCATCTGTGAGCAACTGTGTTTGTATATCAGTATCTATTTGTGTCGATTGAAACAAGGACTGAAAGTAGGAATGAAATTGTTCTACTATTTATTGAGACTTTGTGATAACCCGGCCGGACCTAGGGTGATGCATTGTTGCTATAACATGACGTTTTCGTGGGGGTCTAGAAATGCCCGCCAATAACCTACCAGCCTTATTGCCCCCTCTATAAAATTTATTTTTGGTGAAATCTAAGGAATGTTTCGCTTGGGTGGCTAAGTAGGTTTCAAGTAGGCGTCTAGCCTGTTTGTATTCGTCAAGAGTAGTCTCTGTTGGGTTAGAAGTATATGTTCGAAAGGTCCTAGACATAGTTGCTTTTAAAATAGTGTATTCCAATTTGGAATCTCTTTTTTTCTGGGTGACATAACTAATAATATGACCCCTCATCACTGCCTTTGAGGCATTCCAAAAAGTTTCGGGTTTGTCCCAATATTCTATGTTGTCATCAACGTAATTAGTCCAATGATATGTTAGGTATAGTTTAAAGTCCTCCGAATTTGCCAGGTATTGTGGAAATCGCCAAATACGATCTGTCGAATGCATTTGGGGATGAGCCAGCGCTAATGTGATGGGGGCATGATCGGAGATCAATATGTCTAGTATATCTACCCCAGCAATCTGGGACATTAAGTCATCGGCAATTAAAAACCTGTCAATACGAGACAAGGTTCCATGTGCCAACGATAAATGGGTGTGCGTCTTGTCAGTTGGGTGCAGCAATCTCCATGGGTCAGAGAGGTCCAAGGAGTCTCGAAATGCCAATAGGTGTCTGCTCTGGGAGTCAGTAGTTCTCGGCACACTCGGTGATCTGTCAACTGTAGGATCGTCCACCATGTTATAATCCCCACCCCCTATCAGGGAGTAGTTAGTTCTGCTTAGAAGAATATGGGCAATGTCCTGAATAAATGTATGTGTATTGACATTCGGGGCATATAAGTTGACAAGGGTATATTTGGTATGAAAAAGCTCTATGTCCATAATATAGATCTGCCTTCGGGATCAATGATTTCTGTCAGGACAGTAACAGGAAGGTTTTTCTGAAAAAGTATTGCTACCCCTCTGGCTTTTGTGCGAAAGGGAGCAGCGATACAGGGGCCAAGCCATGGTGCCTGCAATACATTTTCCTCACCCGCCAGCCAGTGAGTTTCCTGTAAGAAACTCACATCCGGGTGGAAACGTTTAAGGTGCGTGACCACACGTCGTCGCTTGACTGGGGAATTAAGTCCTCCTACATTCCAAGAAATGAATTGTATTGGCTTCGGGGGTAGTACCTCAGATGAGGAAGAAACTACAGACGGCATGGCTACCCAATCCCCTCAGGGCAGTGAGAAACTTGACTGGTAAGCAATAAACTCAAGCGGACAGCGGCGGCCCCCCTCCCAATCCAAGGTCGCCAGAACATCAGCGATTTCAACAGCATAAACATCAGCATGACATGTAATATATAACACAGTCCTAATATGTGAAATAACAATAGTGAACCATAATGACTCATAACTCTTTTTTCCAACATTTTCTTAACATCCAAAACCATAGTGGGCACCAACTAGGTCTAGCGATGCGCACACAAAATACCAACAAAGTAATTACTAAATTAGTAAAAGTAGACACTCATAGTAAAGTACTATATTAACCGTAGAAAGAAAAATAAACCAATAATTGGCGAACACACATCCGCCCGAGGCGGGAGTACCCGATGTGATCATCCCATAGCTCCTCCCTGACAGATACCCTAATTAACAGGTGACTTTGATGGGGATTTGTGAGTCAGAAAGTGAGATCTCGCCACTTCCGGGTCCGTGTAAAACACTTGATTACCATTCTCTGTGACCCGTAGTTTGGCTGGGTACAACAAGGCAAACCTGATGTTTTTACTATGTAGATGGGAACAAACTTCAGAGAATTCCTTTCTTTTCTGAGCCACTGCAGCTGAGAAGTCTTGGAATATCAAGATCTTGTGACCCTTGACTAACAATTCTCTAGTTTTACGATAAGCTGTGAGAACCTGTTCTTTGGCCCTATAGTCAAAGTAGCGAGCAATGACCGGGTGTGAGCGCTTCCGCGCTCCGTCCTGTATCGCCCGCAGCTTATGGACTCTTTCCAGATGTGGGATTTCCATATCATCTATAATTCCCAACGAGTTTGGGAGGTCTACAGAAAGATATGAGGAGAGGGCTTGGCCCGTCAAGGACTCCGGAACACCTGTAAATCGAAGGTTATTCCTACGAGATCTATTCTCCAGGTCCTCAACTTTATCCTGCAATTGTTGTATATATTTATGTTGGGATGATATCCCCTCCTGGCAGGATTGGACCAAGTCCTCAGTGTCACCCAGTCTCGTTTCCAATGCAGTAAGACGCGTCGCATGAGAGTCTATGTGAGCCAAGCCCGTTTCTAATCGGGCCTGTAGGTTGTCAAATCGCTTATCAAGCAAGGGCATGAGGAAATCAGAAATCTCTTTAGCCGTAAGGTGAGGGGTTTTGTCACTAGGTAAGCTAGGTGATTCCGACCCGTGTCTAACCGGGGAGGGTGGGCCTGATTTAGGGAGGGGCTCTTTCCCCTTCCCTGCCTTATAAGAGGTGTCTGACTGTTTCGGGGGCATGGTCTTGTCGAGGTATTTGTCCATACCCCAGGGAATGAAATATGGAACAGTCAACGTCACCTACAAATAGTGTCTCCCCCGATGTGGACAATGGCAAAAATACAGAGGCGATTACATATAAAGCTCGGGCGGAGGTGCTAAGCCAAGCCCATTATCTAGAGCATACCGCAACCTGCAAGAGAGCCCATGAAGCAGCCCCGGCAACAAACTACGGCAGTTCTCGACTAGAGTGAAAACATATATCTAGAAACAATATATTATGTATCTAGGAACAATATGTTATGTCAAGCAATACAGAATAGAGTATCTGAATAAAAATAACAAACGTCACATGTTAGTATTAAAATAAAAAAATAAAAAAAAATTGCAAACGGTACATAAATGTTGCCTCAGGATCTAGCAGAGCTGAATATATGGCTAAAGCAATCAAAGAGATACAGAAGAGGAACACAATCTCTCTGTGAAACTCCTAACAAAGAGTCACTGGGTAGCACTATTCCCTCTGTTGCAGAGCAGGGAAATATTATACAGAGTCCTCTTCGGGGAGTGTAATATCTTGACACAGCACCAGCCGATGCTAAACTGCGCTGGAAGAGGCGGGAGGCACCCCGATAGGGACCGCGGCAACACATTCCATAGAAAATGTCAGTACTCCTCCATCGTGGTACCAGAAGAAACAGGGACCCGTGAAAGCCCAGGTAGGGGGCCAGTCTCCTTCGGGAACAAGTAAGAGGCTCTTGAACAGAGGGAAGCAATAGAGAGGGATGCGAGTGAGGGTAAGTTTGATTAGGGAGGAGAGGAATGTTTTGCAAGGGGGGGAAATGGCTCACACATGAGGGGGTGGTACCAAGAGTGGAGTAAAGTGAAAAAACAGAGGGAGGACGTTAGTATAAGACAGTAGGGGAGACAAACAATGTTAGTACCTTTGGCGGGCACAAGGCCCTGCAGGCGAGAAACAGCCCCGACAGCAAAGTCCAAGCTCCGATCCCCAGCACCCAGACGGCAACAGGCGCTGTCGTCTTAGGCACCGTGCAAACACAAGTCGTCGATCACCACCTCCGTCCTCAGGAACAGCAGCGTGTCCGTCCCAGAGAGTCGGGCAATGCGCCCGCCGGTACAGGGCCAAAGATCCTCCCTGCGGCTAGCGTTCGTTTCCAGCACGATCCATCCGCCCGGGCCGGGAGAGGCAGAACTTACAGCAGGGTCGTGGGCCTCCAGCTAAGCACAAAGGGTCCTCGGCAATAAGGGATCCCACACACCCCGACAGTAGCCCTCAACGTCAGGGACACCCAGCAGCAGCTCTTTAGGTATGGTGCCAGTCACTCGAACGCGGGAGCCCCGGGGTCCGGGCAAAGAACCCGCAGGGTCCGTGCCGGAAAGTCAGCGCAGGGGGCAAGTCTCCAAGTGGGTACCCCAGATCAAGCGCCCAGCCAGCTCACAGAATTAGGGTTGCTTCCCCGCCGCAGCACTGTATGGGGTCCCCCCCCGAGAGCGATCGCGCTCGTGCAGCCCCCAGCGCCGCCCAGCAGCCCAGGCCAGGAGAAACCGACCCGCCGTCCAAGCTCTGCAGCTGCGTCTATCGTGTCAGGCAGGATGGGTGACGAGGGATTCCTCTCCGTTGCAGCGGCCTCTCCGCTCCCCACGCCCGCAGGATCCGGGCCGAGCGCCGCTCAGCTCCCGGCGCGGCTTAACAGCTAGGGTTAGGGGAAGCCGATCCGCCGTCAGAGCCGTGCAGCCACGCCAGACTCGCCGGACAGAACGGGGCAGAAAGGGTCTCCTCTTCGCCGCAGCCACTGCTCCATACGATCGGCGGCTCCCTCACATCATCTGGCAGCAGGATCCGGGTCAGAGGGCAAGCAGAGTCCCAAGCCCCGAGGTCCCCCGAGCGGCAACCAGGTCAGTCACTCCCGCGGGTCCCGCAAAGGTCCGGTCCTCCCACAGACTGTCTCTCTTCAGCGGTCCGCACCCGACAGCTGGTATCCGCCTGATGCCAGCTAAGCAGGTAGGAATAGGGTGAGCCCGCTACTGGCCCGTCACCGCCATCTTGTTCGCGCCAACATCGGTGTTCATGCGGGCCATCACAATTTGTGGCCAGACTCCGGTGGCTAAAACGAATCCCGGGGAGATATAGGGGTCATCCAACTCAGCAGCACTTCTAGAGCCCGTATAGGTGTTTAGTGACCCCAAGATTTACCCCAGAGTGGGGGATGCAGGCAGATTATAGATCTCTAACTCGGGAGAGGAGTTAAAAGGCGGCCATACTCGATGCCCCGCCCACCGGAAGTCTTATTTTATTTTTTTAATATATCTTTTTTTTTTATTTCTTTTTTTCAGAGGGGTGCCTATTTTGTTAGTCCCGGGCCCCACAATTTCTGATGGTAGCCCTGCTCACCAGTGACAGTTGTGTGCATACAACACCCATTCACCACAATGCAGCAGTGTATACAGTGTACCTCCTAACTGCCTGGAACAGAGCCTTAAAATCAGGTCTGTCCTGCATAAGTAGGGACAGTTAAGGCCCGTACACACTGGCCGATATACAGATGAGTCCTCGTTTATCTTGACCTCTTTGCTGCGCCTAGGCACAACATGGTTTATTAACATAAACCCTTCATCTATTGTTCTCAGCTGCAATACAATACAGAGAATAATACAGCAGGAGATTAAGTAATTACAGCAGGGGATTAAGGGGGTAATTCTGAGTTGATCGCAGCAGGAACTTTGTTAGCAGTTGGGCAAAACCATGTGCACTGCAGGGGAGGCAGATATAATATGTGCAGAGAGAGTTAGATTTGGGAGGGTTATTTTGTTTCTGTGCAGAGTAAATACTGGCTGCTTTATTTTTACACTGCAATTTAGATTGCAGATTGAACACACCCCACCCAAATCTAACTCTCTCTGCACATGTTATATCTGCCTCCCCTGCAGTGCACATGGTTTTGCCCAACTGCTAACAAAGTTCCTGTTGCAATCAACTCAGAATTACCCCCTAAATCCGAATGCCCAGTCTCAGTTCATCCTATTAAAGGTCAAGATAAATGTGGACTCATCTGTATCGCCCGTTATATTGAACGGCTGATATATCACTGGTCCGTGTGTACGGTCGATATGTCTGTGAACTCTGTCATTCACAGACATATCACGTCGGCCCCGCAGCACAGCCGATGGCCAATATATCTACCAATAAATTGGCGCATCGCTGTGTGTGTACGGGCGGTCGGCCGCCCGCCCGCCCGTACACATGCTGCGGCAGCCGGCGGTGATTGACAGCTGAACTGGGCGGGCATGTGTACACGCCCGCCCAGTTCATGACGTCAGTCCCCGACAGATCGGGCAGTGAGTATGCTCAACACACTGCCTGATCATTCCATAGATATATCTGCAGATCAGTTGATCGTCAGATATATCTATTAGTGTGTACCCACCTTTAGAGGTTATAGGGGCTAATTCAGACCTGATCACTGCTGCACATCTGCCGGCGCCGCTGTGCTATCGGCATCTCAGCCCAGCGATCGCCTCTGCCTGATTGACAGGCAGAGGCCTTCGCTAGGTGGGCTGGCGGCGTTTGCCAGCTGTTTTGGGGGGCGCGGTCCGTGCAAGGCAGGCATGCCCGGACCGTGCAGGGGGTGGGGCTCGGTGGTTGCGTGACGTCACACGCAGCGACCAGGGATGCGACAAGTAGCTTCATGCCAGCGCACAGGAAGGGAGCTACTTGTCAAGTATAAAAGCATACCCTCCAACTGTACATTTTTAGCAGGTACAGTACCTTTTTATGGTCTGTACCTATTTGTGGCTCTCCAAACTTCCATTGAAAGTGTAGGAAAATGGATATGGCCATGCCCCCGTTTCGCATTTGTACCGATTTTTATGTGTAAAATGTTGGAGGGTATGCAAAAGCTGTGCAATACTTTTGTACTTGTGCGAGGGGGGGGGGGGGGGAGTAGGGCCTGACATGTGGGTCGGACTAGCCCTGTGCTGGGCGGCACCCTGCATGTCAGGGTAACTGATCATCAGTGCCGTTTCTTGCGGGGCGCCCGCCGCGGCACTTTCAAACCACCCTCCCCTCTCCTCCAGAGTGCCCAGCTTGGGGGGCGGGGTTTCGTGGAATGACGCGTTTGCTGGGCACTCGGGAGGAGGGAGAAGGGGAGCCAAGCCGGCCAGCGCTGCGCAGACGAGGGAGAGGCGGCTGAAGAGCGGGAAGAACCGCTTCAAATGTAAGTCAGCCCCTCTCCCTCTCTCTCTCTCCCTCCCCCCCCCCCCCCCACCCCCCACCTGCCGTACTGTGTAAAATGGGGACACTTGTCTGCCGGAATATGTAAAATGGGGACGCTTGCCTGCCGGAATGTGTAAAATGGGGACACCTGTCTGCCGTAATATGTAAAATGGGGACTCTTGTCTGCCGGAATGTGTAAAATGGGGACACTTGCCTGGCGGAATGTGTAAAATGGGGACACTTGCCTGTTGTACTATGTAAAATGGGGGCACGTGCCTGCCGCAATGTGTAAAATGGGGACACTTGCCTGCCGTAATGTGTAAAATAGGGACACTTGCCTGCCGGAATGTGTAAAATGGGGGCACGTGCCTGCCGCAATGTGTAAAATGGGGTCACTTGCCTGCCATGCTGTGTAAAATGGGGGCACGTGCCTGCCGCAATTGGTAAAATGGGGACACTTTCCTGCCGCAATGTGTAAAATGGGGCATCTTTCCTGCCACAATGTGTAAAATGGGGTCACTTGCCTGCCATGCTGTGTAAAATGGGGGCACGTGCCTACCGCAATTGGTAAAATGGGGACACTTTCCTGCCGCAATGTGTAAAATGGGGCATCTTTCCTGCCGCAATGTGTAAAATGGGGACACTTTCCTGCCGCAATGTGTAAAGTGGGGACACTTGCCTGTTGTACTGTGTAAAATGGGGGCACGTGCCTGCCGCAATGTGTAAAGTGGGGACACTTGCCTGTTGTACTGTGTAAAATGGGGGCACGTGCCTGCCGCAATGTGTAAAATGGGGACACTTTCCTGCCACAATGTGTAAAATGGGGACACTTTCCTGCCATGCTGTGTAAAATGGGGGCACGTGCCTGCCGCAATGTGTAAAGTGGGGACACTTGCCTGTTGTACTATGTAAAATGGGGGCACGTGCCTGCCGCAATGTGTAAAATGGGGACACTTGCCTGTTGTACTGTGTAAAATGGGGGCACGTGCCTGCCGCAATGTGTAAAATGGGGACACTTTCCTGCCGCAATGTGTAAAATGGGGGCACGTGCCTGCCGCAATGTGTAAAATGGGGACACTTGCCTACCGTGCTGTGTAAAATGGGGACACTTTCCTGCCGCAATGTGTAAAATGGGGACACTTTCCTGCCGCAATGTGTAAAATGGGGACACTTGCCTGCCATGCTGTGTAAAATGGGGGCACGTGCCTGCCATGCTGTGTAAAATGGGGGCACGTGCCTGCCGCAATGTGTAAAATGGGGACACTTGCCTGTTGTACTGTGTAAAATGGGGGCACGTGCCTGCCGCAATGTGTAAAATGGGGACACTTTCCTGCCGCAATGTGTAAAATGGGGGCATGTGCCTGCCGCAATGTGTAAAATGGGGACACTTTCCTGTCACAATGTGTAAAATGGGGACACTTTCCTGTCACAATGTGTAAAATGGGGGCACGTGCCTGCCGCAATGTGTAAAATGGGGACATTTGTCTACCGTGCTGTGTAAAATGGGGACACTTGCCTACCGTGCTGTGTAAAATGGAGACACTTGCCTGCTGTAATGTGTAAAATGAGGACTTTTTTTTTTCTTTCCTGTGGTGGCCGTGATGATATCAGACGAGGCCACGCCCATCTTAACAAAGCCACGCCCATTTTAAAGAGGTCATGCCCCCTTGCCGGGAGCGTACTTTTCCTCTTTATATCTGTGGGGGGGGGGCGCATTTTTTCTTATGTAAATGGGGGGGCGCATTTTTAAATCTCGCACTGGGAGCCAAATTGGCTAGAAATGGCCCTGCTGATCATTGATGTGCTACATTTAGCACATCTACAATCGGCTCTGAAATAGCCCCATAGTTACATAAAGAAGGAACACGCAGATTGTGTCCCCGTATTAATGTGATGTTGACCATATAGAATACAAACACAGGTTGGCTGCAGTTTGCATTGGGAAAGATGAAAATACAGATTGCATTTGTTCAGCACAACTTTTGATGGCCAATGTGGATCCACACTTCCAGTGCTTGCTGGGCAATGTTGTAGAAATCTGCAAAACTGGATGACCCCGTATAAGCAGCAACAGTAAAGGATATTTTGCCTTAATATTAATACTGTATATTTAGATCTATTGCAATGCAAGTATGTTGTTGTACAGATGGGAGATTTGTACAATAACTTAAGAAATCTCTAAGAATGTTTCATCACTGGCAGAGAGAATCATTCAACTTCAGCAGCGCACATTACACCGTCTCCGCCCCAGCTGCTCCCATTAGGGAGATACACAGGAAGCACTATGCACATAATACCAGCCATGTGTGAGGAGGAGGGAACTCTCTCTGTCTCCTCCCCAGGCTCCATCCCTGCTCGCTGCTGCCGCCTGTGTGTGCCCGGGCTGGGGAGGCTGTGTGACGCCGGGTAACACTGTATATATAACGTTGCTGAGGAGCGTTGTCTCTGGTAAGTGCTCACTCTGACTGTACACACTGCAGCCTGGGCAACGGCAGCAGCACGGACCATGTTACACAATAATACACCATACAGTGTTCCTGGGGCACTCTGCTGCACACTTGTCCACAGTTGTGCATTAATTGCGTGATATATGTGTTATAGATGGACGTAGTCTCTGTGTGTAGCGTGTCCCTAATGTGATATTGTGATTGTGCAATGTCACATGACTGAGCTGCTGCGTGACCAACAAGTGAGAGTGTACTGTCAAACACTAGACAGCCGCCTGACATGATGACAGTGGCCATGCGCTACATCCGCAGCAGCAGCTCCTTACAGGGCACACCTTATGTTATCTTCTGTTACTTTTATTGTGGGACGGTGCAGTTACTGGAGTCATTCCAGGAGCGCCCCCTGTTGGCAGTGTATATTATAGTATGAATAATAAAATACGTTACTTTCTCTGGTATTGGTAGCCAAAGGAACCCTTCTAACTTTGCCTGGAGCAGGGGGTACGTTATTGTACTGTACACTTTTCGTTTAGGAGGAGAATTGGCAATAATACTGAAGTCACTAAAGGGAGGTTTAGGGTTAAATGGCTCTATTCCTGTGGGCGAGTAGATGGTTATGCAAATCAGCAGCCACCTAATGGAGAGAGAGCCGATCTCTCGTAATTAACAATGTAAACCAGAAACTATTATGGTGGCGCTTAATAATGCATAGACAATTGCAAATTATGTTAAAACAATATTTAATACACAATAAAGACTATACAATCACATAAAATAGGCAGTGAATTTTTACCATTCATATTAGCAAGGTTATTTACTAATGCAAATTAGCAATATGCTCATTAGGTGTGGAAAATCTGGGCTTATAACCGCATGTTGGATGTGCTGTTGCACCATAAGAAATGCCAAATAACATGAATGGATATAGGGGGTCATTCCGAGTTGATCGCTAGCTAGTTAAAGCCGTGCAAACGTTATGCCGCCGCCCACTGGGGAGTGTATTTTAGCTTAGCAGAAGTGCAAACGCATGTGCAGGTGAGATCTGAAAAAACAGTTTGTGCAGTTTCTGAGTAGCTCTGAACCTACTCATCGCTTGCGATCACTTCAGCCTATTCGTGTCCGGATTTGATGTCATACACCCGCCCAGCGACGCGTGCGTTTTTTCAGACACGCCCTCATTTTTGCAAACACTCCCTGAAAACGGTCAGTTGACACCCAGAAACGCCCCCTTCCTGTCAATCTTCTTGCGGCCGTCAGTGCGACTGAAAACTTCGCTAGAACCTGTGCAAAACAACAAATGCCTTTTGTATCTGTACGTCGCGTGTGCGCATTGCGGTGCATACACATGTGCAGAATTGCAGTTTTTTAGCCTGATAGCTGCGCTGCGAACGTCAGCTAGCGATCAACTAGGAATGACCCCCATAGTTACCAGTTCACAGGGACGCCAGAATGTTTTGAGGTTTGGGGGGGGGGGGCGCAGAAAAACATACATATTGGCGCTCCCCCCAATCCCCACCCCCAGTGCGGGGGAGCGATTACCTCCGATACCTGCGGTGACTTGTTTAAAAAAAAAAAAAAAAAAAAAGTCTGCTGCCGCAGAGCCACAGCATTCTATGCTGTGCGCTGTCCAAGCGCCTCTTCACTGATGCATTACTGGGAGGTGATGTGGCCATGCTGAGCCTGCTGGAACATCCCTGCCTCCTCCCAGTAATGCATCAGTGAAGAGCCAGCTTGGAAAGCGCACAGCATAGCACGCTGTGGCAGCAGACTTTAAAAAAACAACAACAAGTCACTGAAGGTATTGGAGGTAAGTGCTCACCAGCACCTGCGCCTGTCATATTTTGAGGGCGAGGGGGCATGCTGCCCCCTTGCCCCCCCCCAATTCCAATGCCACCGCCAGTTCATCAGACGGGTGGAGACTCAGTTCTCATGCAGTCAGTCTCAACGCCCGTATGGTTCCACTTAGTTACTGGTTTAAACTGTAGTTGGAATTTCAATAATGTGCATACTGTAATAGTGCCAAAATGAGGAGGGTAATGTATCAAAGCAGATGGCAATACAGGTGGATGTCTCTTTAGTGCGGGTATGTTAATGTGTATTAGGGCTGTAGTGTTCGATCAGTCAGCTCCATATAGTGTCCTTATTTGAATGTTCACCAGCACAAACAGTCCCACTGGGTCAGGTTCAAAAAGGCATCCCTGTTCTGCAGTCATAAGTATGCAGTGTGAAGACGGTCCGCATTAGGGATGTGTAGTCATCAGCGCACACAGGTCCGCCCAACTTTGCCTGGAGCAGGGGGCACCTTATTGTACTCTACAGTTTTCGTTTAGGAGGAGAATTAGCAATTATACTGAAGTCGCTGGAGTATTTATAATAAGTGAAGTGTGTGCGGTGCATGTCCAGACCCACATCGCACACGCTGCACCCATTTTTTTTCTAATACTCGCCCCTCCGGAGTCTCAAGCCCTGTTTAAATTACCTGTAAATGGAGCCACGCCCATTTACCTGGCGATTTGCTTATGTGCATTACAGACGTAGTGGGTAAATGGCTAGCGAGCCATGTTTCTGGAGATTTTGCATGTGCATTTAAGTGTCTATGAGGGACATGTACTAAGCAGTGATAAAAGTGGAGAAGCTGCCCATGGCAATCAATCAGCATTGACGTAACAATTATAATTTGCATACTATAAAAGTATACAGAACAGCTGATTGGTTGCCATGGGCAGCTCCTCTACTCGCTCACTTCCCCACTTTTATCACTTCTTAGTACATGTCCCCCTCAGTCTCTACACTGCTGCGACTAGAGATGAGGGGGCCCGGACGAGGGAGGCTGCACATCGTTATTACAAATATATATCTGTTGTTATTATTGGGAGTTCAAAAAAGTCCCTCCGCAGTGACTGTATGATAAGCAAGTCTTCCTGCAGAGAATGTGGGCTAAGTAATGTGACCGCATAATTGTTCTTAAACATTTTATTTGCATGAAATAAAAGAATTTGGCGGCTACTTATGTCAGTGGTTCTCAAACTTTTTTTTGAATCACGGCACCTTAGAGTATCATAATTTTTTTACGGCACCCCTACACCTAGGCCAAAAGTTTCTTATTGAGAAATTTAGAAAGAAATATGAAATTAAGTAAATGTGTGACCACCAACCCAGGGCACCCCTGATGTGTCCAGAGGCACCCCAGGGTGCCACTGTACACTGTTTGAGAACCACTGACTTATGTACATTACGTATTGAAAGTGTTCTCCCTTTCTGGCCTCCCACGTCTGAAGGGGAGAGCCAGAAACCGTGCGCACTGCAAAAGGACTTATCAAACTCTCTGTAGAATATATGGACTTTTAGTAAATATACCCCCAAGTGGTACACTGTTATATTTTTATGTGTGAACATTGCAGATGTTGTGCTTGTTGTAGGGTTAATTTAAGCAGTTTGGCCTGAGAAGGTTCCACATTGTGTGTGTGTATGCAAAAATTGTATCTATTTCTTGCACCCATCTTTGTGATTCGTGTGCCCCAGCTATTTGTATGCTCAATGGGGAGTCATTCCGAGTTGATCGCACGCTAGCTATTTTTTTTCAGCGCTGAGATCAGGTCAGAACTCAGCATAACTGCATATGCACCACATTGCGCAGGCGCGTCGTACGGGTACAAAGCGGGTTGGTGCTGGGCGATGGATTTAACGAAGAATCCATTCTCACAGCCGATCGCAAGAAGATTGACAGTAAGAAGGCTTTTATGGATGTCAACTGACCGTTTTCAGGGAGTGTTTGGAAAAACGCAGGCGTGTCCAAGCGTTTGCAGGGCGCGTGTCTGACGTCCATTCCGGGACTGGACAGGCTGAAGTGATCGCAGCGGCTGAGTAAGTTCAGACCTACTCAGAAACTGCACAAACTGTTTTTGTACCGCTCGGCTGCACAAGCGTTCCCAACTTGCAAAGCGAAGATACGGCGACTATCTGATCGCAGCGCTGCAAAAAATAGCTAGCGAGCGATCAACTCGGAATGACCCCCTGAGACAGTTGCTGAAAATCTATTCCTATGCTGGAGCTCCTGTGTATATTAATGTTATTTTAAATAAGTCTACTTATGGAGCAGTGTTATGCAATTTTGATGACTTTCTCACTACTTCCCCCCCCCCCCCCCCCCCCTCCCCCGTAACTGGCCTGGAGCTATTACACTGATCTGTTTCTGATTTCACTTCAGTTTGCCATTTTTAAATAGCAGTAGAGTGTGTGAGAAAAGCAGCTGCACTAAGCAGATCCAGCTGTGGATGGAAGCAAGTGGTACCGGTCGCACCCGGGAATTGTACACAGGTCCTTCCTGGGTGCGACCCACCATGAGACCCCTTTCAGACTGGCAACGCGACCTGGCAATAAACCGGGTCGAGTTGCCATCAGTTGCTGTGCCGGCGTCATCAAGGGCTGGTGTGGAGGTGGTGCTTGGAGATGAGACCATCTCCACGCCACCTCCTCCATACTGTGAACGGCTGTTCCCAATCGCATCGGCTCGGGTTACCCATTCACAACGCACCTGTCACGGTAATTAACCTGCTTTATTCCTGGGTTAAAATACTGGATCAGGCGACCTGGGAATTCAGGACTTACCCCTTTCACACCGCACATCGACTCGGCAATTTACCGGGTTATTTGTGCAGTGTGAAAGGGGTATTAGTAATCTGCCACGTGTAGGTGGTACTGCAACTTGAAGTAACTCTGCTAATACACTTTGTTTGTAACGATGATCACCCTCTTTGATACATACATGTGTGTCTGGTTTTAGCAAACATGCGAGTGCTTGAGCATGGCTACCTATACACAATGGGGAATTAAACACTTAAAAGCATAGGAAGGTTAGTCAGGAAAAATCAGATACCCTTTTCTGCATTTACTGCTCATGTGATATTTGCACATCCTTTCCTGTTACAGGTTTGATGTTTATTACAGTTCCTGCTCTCTTGCTTTTATGGTCTGCGTGTACAGAATGTGCCTCTACACCTCAATTTACATTACACATTTAAGATGTAAGATGTGGCACTGAAGCAGGGCCGGCTCTAGGCATAGGTAAACTAAGCAAATGCCTAGAGCAGGGGTGTCAAACTCAAATTCATCGGGGGCCGCATCAGCAGTTTGGTCCCCATCAAAGGGCCGGTTGTATCTGTAGGTCTATCCAAAATTTACCGCTCCACCTGCCTTATATGTGCCCAGCCATCTGCCCCCTTTTAAAGTGCCCAGCCATGTGCCCCCTTTTATAGTGCCCAGCCATGTGCCCCCTTTTATAGTGCACAGGTCCCCATTTTACACATTGCGGCAGGCACAGGTCCCCATTTTACACATTGCGGCAGGCACAGGTCCCCATTTTACACATAGCGGCAGGTACAGGTCCCCATTTTACACATTGTGGCAGGCACAGGTCCCCATTTTACACATAGCGGCAGGTACAGGTCCCCATTTTACACATTGTGGCAGGCACAGGTCCCCATTTTACACATTGTGGCAGGCACAGGTCCCCATTTTACACATAGCGGCAGGTACAGGTCCCCATTTTACACATTGTGGCAGGCACAGGTCCCCATTTTACACATTGTGGCAGGCACAGGTCCCCATTTTACACATAGCGGCAGGTACAGGTCCCCATTTTACACATTGTGGCAGGCACAGGTCCCCATTTTACACATTGTGGCAGGCACAGGTCCCCATTTTACACATAGCGGCAGGTACAGGTCCCCATTTTACACATTGTGGCAGGCACAGGTCCCCATTTTACACATTGTGGCAGGCACAGGTCCCCATTTTACACATAGCGGCAGGTACAGGTCCCCATTTTACACATTGTGGCAGGCACAGGTCCCCATTTTACACATAGCGGCAGGTACAGGTCCCCATTTTACACATTGTGGCAGGCACAGGTCCCCATTTTACACATTGTGGCAGGCACAGGTCCCCATTTTACACATTGCGGCAGGTGGTGGAAGGAGGGAGAGAGAGAGAAAGAGAGGAAGGGAGAGGGGCTGACTTACATTTGAAGCGGTTCTCGCCGCTCTTCAGCCGCCTCTCCCTCCTCGTCTGCGCGGCTCCCTTCTCCCTCCTCCGACGGGGTTTCGTTGAATGACGCGTTTGCGCCGTGACGTCACGACGCAATCGCGTCATTCCGCGAAACCCCGCCCCCCCCGAGCTGGGCACTCGGGAGAAGGGGGTTTCATGGCGGCGGCACCGCGGGCCATCAGACGAGGTCTGGCGGGCCGGATTTGGCCCGCGGGCCTTGTCTTTGACACCCCTGGCCTAGAGCTTGTGGAATGCCTAGCGGCACAAGTAGCTTCTGCTTATTAAAATTCTGTGTGTGACTGCTGCTGTATCTGAAGCCGAAATGTTTCTTTATAGTGTATTCATGGAAATCACTGTAACGTAGCACTTTGTATGCAGATACAGCCACACACACAATATAGGCATGCTGCATACCATTTTAATCGGCAGAAGCTGCTTGTGCATCCTAGTCACATAGCAATGCAAATAAGATGCATTTTAGCAAAAAAAGGCACAACATTTGCAGAGCTGGCCAGGAGCTGCCAGCTGACTCGCGCCAGTCATTTCCTGCTGCATGGCATATTGAGGCAAGATGTATGAGGACATATCTGTATCCAAGCAGAGGCCATAGTGTTAGCGGCTGTGTGCGGGTGGGCTGATTGTGCAATAGTGTTCAGCGTCTGTGTAAGTGGTATTATATGTGTCAATATGTGTATATGGGCATTAATAATGTGCGGCATATGTGTAAGGGACATTATGTGTATGAGGGCGTT
Source organism: Pseudophryne corroboree (assembly GCF_028390025.1). NCBI lineage: Eukaryota > Metazoa > Chordata > Amphibia > Anura > Myobatrachidae > Pseudophryne > Pseudophryne corroboree. The sequence goes on from NC_086448.1 coordinate 635,346,087, forward strand.
AATAAAGGTTGGCATAATGTGTAAGGCACATTATGTTTATAAGGACATTAATAATGTGTGTCATGTGTAAGGGGCATTACTGTGTGGTATGTGTATAAAGGCATTACTAATGTGTGGCATTATATGTATAAGGTGCTGTACTGTGTGGCGCAACATATAGAAAGGGCACTACTGTGTGGTCTAATGTGAATAAAGAACAGTATGGTGTCATGTAATGTAAATAATGGGCACTACTGTGAAGAGTAACGTATATAAGGTAAAGTGGTACCTACTGTGTGATGTAATGTGAATAAGGGCCACTATCGCATGATATAATGTGAATAAAGTTGCACTACTGTGTGAGTAATGTGAATTGGGGGTACTATTGTGTGGCCATGCCTCTTCCCAGCACGAACACGTCCCTTATTGGGCTGCGCACCGAATGTGCGCACTGTTCCTATTTAAAATAAAAAGTGTAGGAGTACCAAATGAGGACTGCTATGGGTTAGCGCTGATGGTGCTGGGAAAGGAGTGCAGGGTCAAATGCAGAACTAGCGGCGGTGCTACGTGGCACCAGCCAAAATCTTGCCTAGGGCATCATATTGGTTAGGGCCGGCTCTGCTGTGAAGAGAGGTTTACTGTGATCTGTAGGAGTTGTATTTAATTATAGAAGGGTTTTTTTCCCAGATGAGTTACAAAAATAACTTCTGTGTAATTTTTAGTTTATCTGGAATCGCTTTGCTCTGAATTCTCTATCTGCATAATTCCTGTATACTGAAAGCTCTTGCAAGTATGGACATCCACCTTTTTGCATCTGTTTGAACCTTTTTCTATTGTATTGTTTGCTTAAGGGGGGTGTACACTGAGAGATCCCTGCTTAAAATGTAAGCAATCTGACTAGATTGCTTAGATTTTAAGCAGGGATCTCATGTGTGTATGCGCCCCAGCAATAGCGATGCGCGTCCCCCGCTATCGCCGGTGCTAGATCGAGCCTGCATGCAGGCTCAATCTAGCGGGTCGCTCACTTTAGCGCTGTGTGAAGTGAGCGCCCCCTCGCTCAGCTCGCATCGCGCTGAGTGCTGAGCGGGGGGAGATATGTGTGCTGAACGGTCTGTGATCGCTTAGCACACATCTCTCTAGTGTGTACCCCCTTTACACTATTGTAAATCACCCTGTATGAAGCTGTGGACACTTGGTGATGCCATATAATAGGATTTTAATTACCTACCGGTAAATCCTTTTCTCGTAGTCTGTAGAGGATGCTGGGGTCCACCATGGGGTATAGACGGGTCCACCAGGAGCCATTGGCACTTTAAGAGTTTGAGAGTGTGGGCTGGCTCCTCCCTCTTTGCCCCTCCTACCAGACACAGTCTAGAAACTGTGCCCGAGGAGACGGACATCTTCGAGAGAAGGATTATACACAGATAGTGGCGAGATTCATACTAGCTCACACATACAAGGCACGTCAAGCTAAAGAGCTTGAAAAATATCAGCAACAGCTGAAACATTATTTACCCAGTAATAATGCAGTACACAAAGTTGTACTGAACCAGATAACAACTGCAGGAAAACAAAGCGCTGGGCGGGCGTCCAGCATCCTCTACGGACTACGAGAAAATAATTTACCGGTAGGTAATTAAAATCCTATTTTCTCTTACGTCCTAGAGGATGCTGGGGTCCACATTAGTACCATGGGGATGTACCAACGCTCCCAGAACGGGAGGGAGAGCGCGGAGGCTCCTGCAAAACTGATTGACTGAACTTCAGATCATCAGAGGCCAAAGTATCGAACTTGTAGAACATACCAAGACACCCTGGGCAGCCACCCAGGAAGACCCCGCCTTACGAGTAGAGTGGGCCTTAACAGACTTAGGACACGGCAATCCCGCCGTAGAATACGCATGCTGGATAGTGAACCTGATCGAGCGAGAGTTAGTCTGCTTAGAAGCAGGACACCCAATTTTCTTGGGATCTTATAGGACAAAAAGAGAGCCCGATTTTCTGTGACGAGCAGTCCTCTTCACGTAGAGCTTCAGAGCCCTTACCACATCTAAGGACTTAGATGAAATTGAGGAGTCAATAGCAACTGGCACCACAATAGGTTGGTTGATATGAAATGCCGACACAACCTTCGGAAGAAACTGCTGACGTGTCCGGAGCTCAGCTCTGTCTTCATGGAAGATCAAGTAGGGGCTCTTACAAGACAAAGCCCCCAACTCCGATACACGTCTAGCAGAAGCTAAGGCCAACAAAGTGACAGCCTTCCACGTAAGAAACTTGACCTCTACCTCTTGCAGAGGCTCAAACCATGCACAAAATGGTAAGCTGCTCAATCAGATTGTGATGTCACTCAGGTGCTAAAAGGGAGGGGTAATTCTGTGTAGGGAAAAACAATTTGTGTTCCCTAATGCACACCAAGTGAAAAATATTATTACATAATAGTCAGATAATACGGAGATCTTAGTTGCGTATATCTGCGGAGTGACGGAGAAGCCTTGTCGATCGGCCTGGGGGCTTAACCCTATATCTGCAGATATACGTAACTAAGATCTCCGTATTATCTGACTATTATGTAGTAATATTTTTCACTCGGTGTGCATTAGGGAACACAAATGGTTTTTTCCTACAGAGGCTCAAACCAGTCAGACTGGAGAAACTGCAACACCACGTTAAGATCCCATGGCACTGTAGGCGGTACCAAGGGAGGTTGGATGTGCAGAACTCCCTTCAAAAAGGTCTGAAATTCAGGGAAGGCAGCCAATTGTTTCTGGAAGAAAATGGATAGGGTCAAAATCTGAACCTTCACAGATCACAACCTCAGGCCCATATCCACTCCTGCCTGCAGGAAGAGGAGAAACCGTCCCAGTTGAAACTCCACCGTAGGATACCTCTTGGACTCACACCAAGACACACATTTTTTTCCCCCAAATACGATGGTAATGTTTAGACTCCTTTCCTAGCCTGTATCAGGGTAGGAATAACTGTGTTCGGAATGCCCTTCCGAGCTAGTATCAGGCGTTCAACCTCTATGCCGTCAAACATAGCCGTGGTAAGTCCTGATAGGCAAACGGCCCCTGCTGCAGCAGGTCCTCTCAAAGAGGAAGGGGCCTCTGTTCTTCTTGTAGTAGATCCAGAAGGTCCGCGTACCAAGCCCTTCTCGGCCAGTCTGGAGCAATGAGAATCGCTTGAACTCTTGTTCTCCTTTATGAGCTTTAGGTTTCTTGGGATGAGTGGGAGTGGTGGAAATGCGTACACCGACTGGAACACCTACGGAGACACCAGAGCGTCCACTGCCTGTGGGTCCCTCGACCTGGAACAATACCGCCGAAGCTTCTTGTTGAGACGAGAGGCCATCATGTCTATTCGGGGTAATCCCCAAAGGTCTGTTATGTCTTTGAACACCTCCGGATGGAGGCCCCACTCCCCCAGATGGAGATCATGTCTACTGAGGAAGTCTGCTTCCCAGTTGTCTACTCCTGGAATGAAGATTGCTGACCGCGCCAACGCGTGTTTCTCTGACGTCCTAAGTGGATGCTGGGACTCCGTAAGGACCATGGGGAATAGCGGCTCCGCAGGAGACTGGGCACAGCTATAAAGAAAGCTTTAGACTACTGGTGTGCACTGGCTCCTCCCACTATGACCCTCCTCCAGACTTCAGTTAGAATCTTGTGCCCGGCTGAGCTGGATGCACACTAGAAAGAAAGTATATTTAGGTTTTTTTATTTTACAGTGAGATCTGCTGGCAACAGACTCACTGCAGCGAGGGACTAAGGGGAGAAGAAGCGAACCTACCTAACAGGTGGTAGTTTGGGCTTCTTAGGCTACTGGACACCATTAGCTCCAGAGGGATCGACCGCAGGACCCGACCTTGGTGTTCGTTCCCAGAGCCGCGCCGCCGTCCCCCTTACAGAGCCAGAAGCATGAAGAGGTCCGGAAAATCGGCGGCAGAAGACTTCGGTCTTCACCAAGGTAGCGCACAGCACTGCAGCTGTGCGCCATTGCTCCTCATGTACACCTCACACTCCGGTCACTGATGGGTGCAGGGCGCTGGGGGGGCGCCCTGAGGGCAATATAAGACACCTTGGCTGGCAAATCTACATCATATATAGTCCTAGAGGCTATATAGATGTAAAAATACCCCTGCCAGTATTCCAGAAAAAGCGGGAGAAGTCCGCCGGAAAAGGGGCAGGGCCATCTCCCTCAGCACACTGGCGCCATTTTTCCCTCACAGCTCCGCTGGAAGGAAGCTCCCTGGCTCTCCCCTGCAGTCTGCAAGCTACAGAAGGGTAAAAAGGAGAGGGGGGGCACTAAATTTAGGCACAGGATATAGATATATATATATATATATATATATATATATATATATATATATATATATAGATATATAGATATATAGATATATAGATATATAGATATATAGATATATAGATAGATAGATAGATAGATAGATAGATATATATATATATATATATATATATATATATATATATATATATATATATATATATATATATCTAATATATATTGATTTCTCGAACGTCCTAGTGGATGCTGGGGACTCCGAAAGGACCATGGGGAATAGCGGCTCCGCAGGAGACTGGGCACAAAGTAAAAGCTTTAGGACTAGCTGGTGTGCACTGGCTCCTCCCCCTATGACCCTCCTCCAAGCCTCAGTTAAGATTTTGTGCCCGAACGAGAAGGGTGCAATCTAGGTGGCTCTCCTGAGCTGCTTAGAGTAAAAGTTTAAATAGTTTTTTTTTTATTTTCAGTGAGACCTGCTGGCAACAGGCTCACTGCATCGAGGGACTAAGGGGAGAAGAAGCGAACTCACCTGCGTGCAGAGTGGATTGGGCTTCTTAGGCTACTGGACATTAGCTCCAGAGGGACGATCACAGGCCCAGCCATGGATGGGTCCCGGAGCCGCGCCGCCGGCCCCCTTACAGAGCCAGAAGAGTGAAGAGGTCCGGAAAATCGGCGGCAGAAGACGTCCTGTCTTCAATAAGGTAGCGCACAGCACCGCAGCTGTGCGCCATTGCTCTCAGCACACTTCACACTCCGGTCACTGCGGGTGCAGGGCGCTGGGGGGGGGGGGCGCCCTGGGACGCAATGAAAATACCTTAAATGGCTAAAAATACATCACATATAGCTCCTGGGCTATATGGGTGTATTTAACCCCTGCCAGTTTTCCACAAAAAAGCGGGAGAAAGGCTCCGCCCTTTTTTCGGCGGCCTATCTCCTCAGCACACAAGCGCCATTTTTTCCTCACAGCTCCGTTGGAGGAAGGCTCCCTGACTCTCCCCTGCAGTCCTGCACTACAGAAACAGGGTAAAACAAAAGAGGGGGGGCACTAAATTGGCATATTAATATATACAGCAGCTATATTAGGGAAAAACACTTATATAAGGTTATCCCTATATATATATAGCGCTCTGGTGTGTGCTGGCAAACTCTCCCTCTGTCTCCCCAAAGGGCTAGTGGGGTCCTGTCCTCTGTCAGAGCATTCCCCATGTGTGTGCTGTGTGTCGGTACGCTGTGTCGACATGTATGAGGAGGAAAATGGTGTGGAGGCGGAGCAATTGCCTGTGTTAGTGATGTCACCCCCTAGGGAGTCGACACCTGACTGGATGGTCTTATGGAAAGAATTACGTGATAGTGTCGGCACTTTACAAAAGACTGTGTACGACATGAGACAGCCGGCAAATCAGTTAATACCTGTACAGGCGTCTCAAACACCGTCAGGGGCTATAAAACGCCCGTTACCTCAGGTCGATACAGACACTGACACGGACACTGACTCCAGTGTCGACGGTGAGGAAACAAACGTATTTTCCAGTAGGGCCACACGTTACATGATCACGGCAATGAAGGAGGTTTTGAACATTTCTGATACTACAAGTACCACAAAAAAGGGTATTATGTGGGGTGTGAAAAAACTACCCGTAGTTTTTCCTGAATCAGATGAATTAAATGAGGTGTGTGATGAAGCGTGGGTTTCCCCCGATAAAAAACTGCTAATTTCAAAAAAATTATTGGCATTATACCCTTTCCCGCCAGAGGTTAGGGCGCGTTGGGAAACACCCCCTAGCGTAGATAAGGCGCTCACACGCTTATCAAAACAAGTGGCGTTACCGTCTCCTGATACGGCCGCCCTCAAGGAACCAGCTGATAGGAAGCTGGAAAATATCCTTAAAAGTATATACACACATACTGGTATTATACTGCGACCAGCAATCGCCTCAGCCTGGATGTGCAGTGCTGGGGTGGCTTGGTCGGATTCCCTGACTGAAAATATTGATACCCTGGACAGGGACAATATATTATTGACTATAGAGCATTTAAAGGATGCATTTCTATATATGCGAGATGCACAGAGGGATATTTGCACTCTGGCATCAAGAGTAAGTGCGATGTCCATTTGTGCCAGAAGAGGATTATGGACGCGACAGTGGTCAGGGGATGCGGATTCCAAACGGCATATGGAAGTATTGCCGTATAAAGGGGAGGAGTTATTTGGGGTCGGTCTATCGGACCTGGTGGCCACGGCAACGGCTGGAAAATCCACCTTTTTACCCCAAGTCACCTCGCAGCAGAAAAAGATACCGTCTTTTCAGGCTCAGTCCTTTCGTCCCCATAAGGGCAAGCGGGCAAAAGGCCACTCATATCTGCCCCGGGGCAGAGGAAGGGGAAAAAGACTCCAGCAAACAGCCTCTTCCCACGAACAGATGCCCTCCCCCGCTTCTGCCAAGTCCTCAGCATGACGCTGGGGCCTTACAAGCGGACTCAGGCACGGTGGGGGCCCGTCTCAAGAATTTCAGCGCGCAGTGGGCTCACTCGCAAGTGGACCCCTGGATCCTGCAGGTAGTATCTCAGGGGTACAAATTGGAATTCGAGACGTCTCCCCCTCGCCGGTTCCTGAAGTCTGCTTTACCAACGTCTCCCCCCGACAGGGAGGCGGTATTGGAAGCCATTCACAAGCTGTATTCCCAGCAGGTGATAATCAAGGTACCCCTCCTACAACAGGGAAAGGGGTATTATTCCACGCTGTTTGTGGTACCGAAGCCGGACGGCTCGGTGAGACCCATTTTAAATCTGAAATCCTTGAACACTTACATAAAAAGGTTCAAGTTCAAGATGGAGTCACTCAGAGCAGTGATAGCGAACCTGGAAGAAGGGGACTATATGGTGTCTCTGGACATCAAGGATGCTTACCTCCATGTCCCAATTTGCCCTTCTCACCAAGGGTACCTCAGGTTTGTGGTACAGAACTGTCACTATCAGTTTCAGACGCTGCCGTTTGGATTGTCCACGGCACCCCGGGTCTTTACCAAGGTAATGGCCGAAATGATGATTCTTCTTCGAAGAAAAGGCGTCTTAATTATCCCTTACTTGGACGATCTCCTGATAAGGGCAAGGTCCAGAGAACAGTTAGAGGTCGGAGTAGCACTATCTCAAGTAGTACTACGACAGCACGGATGGATTCTAAATATTCCAAAATCGCAGCTGATTCCGACGACACGTCTGCTGTTCCTAGGGATGATTCTGGACACAGTACAGAAAAAGGTGTTTCTCCCGGAGGAGAAAGCCAAGGAGTTATCCGACCTAGTCAGGAACCTCCTAAGACCAGGCCAAGTGTCAGTACATCAATGCACAAGGGTCCTGGGAAAGATGGTGGCTTCTTACGAAGCGATTCCATTCGGCAGATTCCACGCAAGAACTTTTCAGTGGGATCTGCTGGACAAATGGTCCAGATCGCATCTTCAAATGCATCAGCGGATAACCCTGTCTCCAAGGACAAGGGTGTCTCTCCTGTGGTGGTTACAGAGTGCTCATCTCCTAGAGGGCCGCAGATTCGGCATTCAGGATTGGGTCCTGGTGACCACGGATGCCAGCCTGAGAGGCTGGGGAGCAGTCACACAGGGAAGAAATTTCCAGGGCTTGTGGTCAAGCATGGAAACGTCACTTCACATAAATATCCTGGAACTAAGGGCCATTTACAATGCCCTAAGTCAGGCAAAACCCCTGCTTCAAAACCAGCCGGTACTGATCCAGTCAGACAACATCACGGCAGTCGCCCATGTAAACCGACAGGGCGGCACGAGATGCAGGACGGCAATGGCAGAAGCGGCAAGGATTCTCCGATGGGCGGAAAATCATGTGATAGCACTGTCAGCAGTGTTCATTCCGGGAGTGGACAACTGGGAAGCAGACTTCCTCAGCAGACACGATCTTCACCCGGGGGAGTGGGGACTTCACCCAGAAGTCTTCCACATGATTGTGAACCGTTGGGAAAGGCCACAGGTGGACATGATGGCGTCCCGCCTAAACAAAAAGCTAGAAAAGTATTGCGCCAGGTCAAGAGACCCGCAGGCGATAGCTGTGGACGCTCTAGTGACACCGTGGGTGTACCGGTCGGTTTATGTGTTCCCTCCTCTTCCTCTCATACCAAAGGTACTGAGGATAATAAGGAGAAGAGGAGTAAGAACTATACTCATTGTTCCGGATTGGCCAAGAAGAGCGTGGTATCCGGAACTTCAAGAAATGATCTCAGAGGACCCATGGCCTCTACCGCTCAGACAAGACCTGCTGCAGCAGGGGCCCTGTCTGTTCCAAGACTTACCGCGGCTGCGTTTGACGGCATGGCGGTTGAACACCGGATCCTGAAGGAAAAGGGCATTCCGAAGGAAGTCATTCCTACGCTGATTAAAGCTAGGAAAGAAGTAACCGCAAACCATTATCACCGCATATGGTGAAAATATGTTGCGTGGTGTGAGGCCAGGAAGGCTCCAACGGAGGAATTTCAGCTGGGCCGTTTCCTGCACTTCCTACAGTCAGGGGTGACTATGGGCCTTAAATTGGGTTCCAGATTTCGGCTCTATCGATTTTCTTCCAGAGAGAACTGGCTTCACTACCTGAAGTTCAGACTTTTGTTTAGGGAGTGCTGCATATTCAGCCCCCTTTTGTGCCTCCAGTGGCACCTTGGGATCTCAACGTGGTGTTGGATTTCCTAAAGTCACATTGGTTTGAGCCACTGAAAACCGTGGATTTAAAATATCTCACGTGGAAAGTGGTCATGTTGTTGGCCTTAGCTTCGGCCAGGCGTGTATCAGAATTGGCGGCTTTGTCATGTAAAAGCCGTTATCGGATTTTCCATATGGATAGGGCAGAATTGAGGACTCGTCCCCAGTTTCTCCCCAAAGTGGTATCGGCTTTTCATCTGAACCAACCTATCGTGGTGCCTGCGGCTACAAATGACTTGGAGGCTTCCAAGTTGTTGGATGTAGTCAGGGCCCTGAAAATCTATGTTTCCAGGACAGCTGGAGTCAGAAAGACTGACTCGCTATTTATCCTGTATGCGCCCAACAAGTTGGGTGCACCTGCTTCAAAGCAGACTATTGCTCGCTGGATCTGTAGTACGATTCAGCTTGCACATTCTGCGGCTGGACTGCCGCATCCTAAATCAGTGAAAGCCCATTTCACGAGGAAGGTGGGCTCTTCTTGGGCGGCTGCCCGAGGGGTCTCGGCTCTTCAACTTTGCCGAGCAGCTACTTGGTCGGGGTCAAACACGTTTGCTAAATTCTACAAGTTTGACACCCTGGCTGAGGAGGACCTAGAGTTTGCCCATTCGGTGCTGCAGAGTCATCCGCACTCTCCCGCCCGTTTGGGAGCTTTGGTATAATCCCCATGGTCCTTACGGAGTCCCAGCATCCACTAGGACGTCAGAGAAAATAAGAATTTACTCACCGGTAATTCTATTTCTCGTAGTCCGTAGTGGATGCTGGGCGCCCATCCCAAGTGCGGATTGTCTGCAATACTTGTATATAGTTATTGCTCAACTAAAGGGTTATTGTTGAGCCATCTGTTGAGAGGCTCAGTTGTTATCATACTGTTAACGGGTATTGTATCACGAGTTATATGGTGTGGCTGGTATGAGTCTTACCCGGGATTCAAAATCCTTCCTTATTGTGTCAGCTCTTCCGGGCACAGTATCCTAACTGAGGTCTGGAGGAGGGTCATAGTGGGAGGAGCCAGTGCACACCAGTAGTTTAAAGCTTTCTTTATAGTTGTGCCCAGTCTCCTGCGGAGCCGCTATTCCCCATGGTCCTTACGGAGTCCCAGCATCCACTACGGACTACGAGAAATAGAATTACTGGTGAGTAAATTCTTATTTTTTCTGCCCAAAGGAGGATTCTTGTTACCTCCGCCATGGCAGCCCTGCTCTTCATTCCGTCCTATCAGTGTATGTAAGCCACTGTTGTTACGTTGTCCGACTGCACTTGAATGGCCCGATTTCTTAGAAGATGGGCGCCTGAAGAAGACTGTTGTATATGACTCTTAGTTCCAGAATGTTGATCATAAGGCCGACTTCCAGAATTGACCACCTTCCTTGGAAGGTCTCCCCTTGAGTGACTGCGCCCCAGCCCTACAGGCTTGCATCCGTGGTTAGAAGGATCCAGTCCTGAATCCCGAACCTGCGGCCCTCCATAAAGTGAGGTAGTTGGAGCCACCAGAGGATTGAAATCCTGGCCTTCGGCGACAAACAAATTCTCGGGTGCATGTGCAGATGAGATCCTGACCACTTGTCCAGGAGATCCAGTTGGAAGGACCGAGCATGAAACCTTCCGTACTGGAGAGCCTCGTAAGAGGCCACCATCTTTCCCGGAAGGCGAATGCATTGATGAACCAACACCCGGGCTGGCTTCAGGACATCCCGGACCATTGTTTGTATCACCAACGCTTTTTCCAGTGGAAGAAATACCCTCTGTACTTCCGTGTCGAGGATCATCCCCAGAAAGGACAACCTCCCGGTTGATTCCAAGTGTGATTTTGGAAGGTTCGGAAATCTAACCGTGGACACTGAGAAGATCGGTCGTGAGAGCAATGGACCGCAATAGTTTCTTCCTAGACGATGCCTTTATCAGCAGATCATCCAGATATGGAATGATGTTCACCCCCCATCATCTCTGCCATCACCTTGGTGAATACCCTCTTAGCCGTTGAGAGGCCGAATGGCAGGGCCTGGAACTGGAAATGACAGTCCAACAAGGCAAAGTGGAGATACGCCTGATGTGGCAGCCAGATTGGAATGTGGAGGTACGCATCCTTGATATCCAGGGATACCAGGATGTCCCCCTCTTCCAGACTTGATATCACCGTATTTAGAGACTCCATTTTGAACTTGAACTCCTCCAGAATGAGGTTTAGTGACTTTAGGTTCAGAATGGGCCTGACCGAACCATCCGGTTTTGGTACCACGAAAAGGTTCGAATAGTAACCCTTGTTGTGCATATGAGGTGGTACGGGCACAATGACTTGTGAATCCACCAACTTCTGGACGGCGGCTTGTAGGACCATCCTGTCTGCCATTAGAGCTGGTAAACCTGATTTGAAAAATTGGTGAGGGGGGAGATTTTGAAACTCCAGCCTGTACCCCTGGGACACAATATCTTGCACCCAGGGATCCAGGCCGGACGACACCCAGACGTGACTGAACTGCCTGAGTCTCGCTCCCACCGGCCCCACCTTTGGGACCAGCAGTCCACAGTCATGCAGAGGACTTTGGTGTTTGGTTTCTGTTCCTGGGAACCTGCCATAGCGGGTCTCTTGGACTTGGGCCTACCTCCCCGAAAAAAGGTGTTGGACAGCCTGGCCTTTCTGGACTTCGTAGTCCGAAGGGGCTGTAATGTAGGTGAAGGAAACGGTTTCTTCAGAGCAGGAGCAGCTGAGGAAAGAAAGGGAGACTTAACCGCTGTAGCCGTGGAAATCCACGAATCTAGCGCTTCCCCAAAGAGAGCCTGACCTTCCTGCAGCCATTGAACCCAGATCTTTCATGGATTCCACCAGAAATCCCGCTGAATGTTGCGCAAGAATAAGCCAACATCAGCCTTATCCATAGTATCCAAATCTTCAAGTAAGGTGCCAGACCACTTTACTATAGCTTTGGCAATCCAAGCACTGGCAATAGTGGGACGCAGTATAGCTCCTGAAGCCGTGTACATATATTTAAGCGTATTATCAATCTTACGATCAGCCGGCTCTTTCAAGGCGGTAGATCCCAGAACAGGCAACACCACTTTTTTTGAAAGTCTGGATACTGACGCGTCAACAATAGGCGGGTTTACCCATTTTTTCCTATCCTCAACAGGGAAAGGAAATGCCACCTGAACCCTCTTAGGGATCGGGAATTTTTTTTTCAGGATTTTCCCAAGCCTTTCCAAAAATAGCATTTAATTCTTTTGACACAGGGAAGGTTAGCGAGGCTTTCTTATTCTCAGTGAAGTTATCTTCCTCAACCTGCTCAGGTGGTGTATCATTAATATTCAACACATCCCTAATAGCCTCTATCATCAACTGCACCCCTTTAGCAAGAGATGCTGTCCACCGTACCCCATCATCACCGTCAGAATCTGTATCCGTGTCATCATGCATAATTTGTGCTAAAGGACGCTTATGGGAGTACACAGCGGGGGGACCTGAGGTACCAGAACTGGGCCAGACTGCCATATTCTGCAGAACCTGGGTAGCAGATTCATTTTGTGCAACCCTCTGTGAAATCTGAGAAATCATATTTTTGATGGAGGATAACCTTTCCGGCTCCCATGCTGGAATCTGTGCTAAATCAGTGCAATCCTGATTACATGGAATGGGATCATCTTGAGAGGACAAATCCTCTGCAGCATATGACACACAGGCCCTCATTCCGAGTTGTTCGCTCGCTAGCTGCTTTTAGCAGCATTGCAAACGCTAGGCCGCCGCCCTCTGAGAGTGTATCTTAGCTTAACAGAATAGCGAACGAAAGATTAGCAGAACTGCTACTAAATAATTATTTGCAGTTTCTGAGTAGCTCCAGATCTACTCCTAGATTGCGATCAGCTCAGCCCGTTTAGTTCCTGGTTTGACGTCACAAACACGCCCTGCGTTCGGCCAGCCACTCCCCCGTTTCTCCAGACACTCCCGTGTTTTTCCCTGACACGCCTGCGTTTTTTAGCACACTCCCGGTAAACGCTCAATTACCACCCTGAAACGCCCCTTTTCTGTCAATCATTCACTGATCAGCAGTGCGACTGAAAAGCGTTGCACAAACACCAGCAAATCTACTAAGTTTTGTGTTAAATAACTTAGCGCATGCGCTCTGCGTACCATGTGCATTTAGCAACAAAACGCAGCATAGCGAAAATCAGCAACGAGCAAACAACTCGGAATGACCACCAGAGTCCCTGGACATTGCTATTGGTGACCCCACACGCACACGCACACAATACAGACAGTTTCTCCCCAAGAACGGCAAGAGAGAGCGCTGTGCGTGTGTCCAATCTCTGTGTCTATTATACATATAAGGGAGACCCCTTACGAGCTCTGACTGTGTACCTTAATAGGTTACACAGCCGTATTGTCAGCCCCTCCCCCTTTTACAACCCTCTGGTACCGTGAGACCGCTGAAGACGGTGGCTCAGACCCCCAGGGCAGACACTGCTCCCCCCCGAAGTCCCTCGCTGCAGGGAGGATGTTGCCAGCAGCCTCCCTGTAAAACAATAAACTCTCTATAAAATAACTTTTACTAAGGAAACTCTGGAGAGCTCCCCTAGCTGTGACCGGCTCCTCCGGGCACATTTTCTAAACAGAGTCTGGTGGGAGGAGCCAGCCCACACTCTCAAACTCTTAAAGTGCCAATGGCTCCTGGTGGACCCGTCTATACCCCATGGTACTAATATGGACCCCAGTATCATCTAGGACGTAAGAGAAAATGGCAATCTGGTAAACCTGTTTGCCTTTTGCCAGAATGTTAATCTTTCTGCATACATAATGCTAAAGATATAACATTTGTGTGGTAAGTAATTTTTTCCAGAGTAGAACATTTCTACAAATCTCACTACTCTACAAAGAAGAACCAGTACAAATGTTCCTGCAACACATGACCTAATCGTGCAAATGTCAGATCTTTTTTTTTTTTTTTTTTTTTTTATTGAGTAACGAATCAGCGTATCGTAGTACATATAGATGATACAAGCAATACTGTAATTAATCCACAAACATTTCCAGACTTAGAAATATATATCCTCTACAATGTACATCATATTGGATTAAACCACCTTACAATCAAGTAAGCAAATAGGGGGGAGTTACAAAAGGGCCAGACAAAGACAAACAGGGGTAAAAGCCTTATACAGTGTGATGTGCCCGTCGATCGTCAAGCATACTTCCTGACGGGCCTAGAGTAAGTCATGGGATAGGTTGCCTCTTGGCGAGTGTAACACAGTTAAATCAACAGGTTCGTTATAAATAGTGGACTGTCCATTGTTCTAACAAAGCTAAATATTTATCTTATTAAAAACACGTTAAAGGTTAAAGAACACAGTACGCAATTGGCGCAAAAAGTACCGCAAGGGTACTCCCTTAACTATACCTTAAGGAATGTACTTATACTGTAAACCTCTGTGTAGTGGTAGAGTGTAAATGCAACACAGTGTAACCTTATTAACTTCAAAGCTGTTTGAGCGTCACCGACGCTCTGAGAGTACTTAACACTATAAGAAATACACAGATACCTGGGCTTAGGGTCTAACGCCTTATATATATATATTATGGATGGTATGCTTGCAAAAGAATAATACAATACAATTATACACTACCAATATAACATAGAATATCTAACCAAGTTAACTACACAGGAAATAAAATACAATACAATTTACGTTTAAGGGAAAATGAGGGAGAAAGAGAGAGGGAGAGAGAATGGCTAACAATAACAATAAGACAATATGGTTGCAGAGAAGCTTACACATGTGAGGAACAATCGCTGCGCAGTTAGTCAATGCTGATGAAATACTTGAGCTTACTCATACTGGCTGTCCCTATATACACAACCCTACAATACCGCATGGGACAGAAGCTAGACTCCATTTTGGGAAAACTCCACTTGATTCCAAAGACTACACCACATGGCTGAAAGGGGGAGGGGAAGACATCCAGCAGCAGCCATTTTACACAAACCAACTAATCTTATTCCACATTCCAATCCAACTTCCTAGAACCATCTTATTCAATTTCACACTCCAAACAAACTCAGCATCCCAACAACCAGAGCACACGGCACGCCGGCCACGCGACACGAACCACCACAAGACCAGACCACAATGCAACCACACACACCAGCCCGCCACTGCCACAAGCACATGCCCAAACGCAACTGCATGGTGGTATTTATGATTAACAAGATATATATTATAACTAACCAGCACAATCTATTTTAAATCACCATAGGCAAACAAATACCACAAATGCTATGCTACAGGTTGTCTAATGTCCCAGCTACCATCACAGATTTCCAGATCTATCACACAAACACCCAACAATCACACAACCAAGTTACAATATCCTATTTAAACCAGAAAGCAATCTGTCTATATTTCCTTATCTAGCCATGTGAATTCAATACTTAGCCTTTAGTTTGGAGGATGTCCTGGGGATGTAGCCGCCATGCTGCTGGGTGCCAGGTAGCTGTGTGAGTGAGTGAGCCCTGTGATCTCCAGTGGGTATATCATACCCTCATTCCAGCTGTGGGGGTGTGTCAACAACAAGATGTGTGTGTGTGTGTGTGTGTCCCTCACAGCATGTGAGCCAGCTGCATCAGTGGCCTTGGTTATGCAAAACAATGGGTGATGACCAACACATTCCTGTCTTGTGGGAAGCTATTGTTTGGCGAATACTATCTCACTGACCACTCTCAGTTGAGACAATGACATCTCAGCAATCATTCTTCTGGAGACAAATCCAGCCCCATTTCGTAAACACAGGTGTTGGCCCTCCTCATTGAGTCTCAAAGCTCAGTGTAATTAAAGGCTATTGTACTCCGTCTGCAGGAAAGATACTGATTTGGAATACAATTAATCTTCAATTACTATTCCTGTGCTTACCTATGCATATGAAGATGTGAAGCCCTCCCAACATGCAAACTATTGTTTGGGGAATCTCTAAGGTCAAAGAGCCATTTGAGACCCACTGATACCTGCTGGACTCAGGGGAATATTAACTTATAAAATACATTATTTTGATTAAATATGCCGCGTGCACACGCATGAGGTGCATATATGGCAACGTGCAGCGTGATATTTTTCTGACTTTGACAGTTCTTATAGTAGTCACTCCATTTAGACCACTTCACGTGTGCAGAAGAAGTAAAAGAAGAAAATGTACATTCGGCTGTCTCAAACAGATAATGTTTATGAACTTTATTCACAATATGTCTAATACACCGCACAGAAGCGGATTTCCATGAATGTGCTATGGCAGTCTTAGCGGAGATCAGTATGTGTCCTAGGAGATATGCATCACTACGAGAATTTTTTTGGTGTATAGTAGGGAAATAACGCCACTACAGGGTCACCAGGAATTGGCACTAATAACACATTTTCTATTAAAGAGAAAACCTCAGACCAGAGCGGGTGGAGTACAGGGCATTCCCAGAAGACATGATATATGTTCCCAATGAAACCACAATTTCTCCAGCAGTACTGGGAAGTGGAAGGCCATATACTATGTTGCCGATCAGGTGTAAAATACGCCCTCTGGCACAGTTTGTAGAACATCTCTGAATGGCTCAAACATTTGGACATCTTAAAACAATTAAGAGATAGGATCCCATTCGTCCTCCCCTAGAGTTCTAGAGAGGTCCCTTTCCCATTTGACCTGAGCTGGTAATTTCCCTACTTTAAAATGAATCATTATGAATTGATACCATTTTGTTATACCGCCTCGGGGCAGTGGGGAGGGTAGTCTGGAGATCAACAATTTTAGGGAAGGGAGGGAGGACATACGGCCTTTGAAGGTAGGTGGTCAACCAGTGGCGCAAATTAAGATATTTATGGAAATCTTGTTTGGGGATATGAAACAGTGTTTGCAGTTGGGAGAAAGATGCCATCTGCCCCTCTGGGAAAACATCCCTCAATGTCGATAGACCTGCCAGCTTCCACGAATCAAGCCTCATGTCCGGGATGAGCTGCGCTATTGTCAAAAGCGTTAAGTCTGGGGCAGGTAAACTTATGTCATCATGTACAGAAATAGTTCTATGCCATATTGACAGGGTTGTTTTAATCACAGCTCCTGTGCCAAGTAGGGGGGGTGGGGGCAGTGCAAGGAGGGAGCCAAAGCATATCTGCAAGCATTGTTGGTGACACGATGGAACGTTCTATCAGTACCCAAGGCTTCAGAGCCAGAGAAGTAAACCAGTCCCGTATCTGACTAAGTATGCACGCTGCATGATAGCCGTCCAGATCAGGATAGGCCACTCCACCAGAGTGTTTAGGCAATACAAGGATCAGTCTAGCTATGCGTGGTTGGTGCCTTTCCAAATGTATCGGGAAAGTATCCATAGATACATAAGTTTGGGAAGTAAAATCATCTTAGCAGCTGCAATATGTCCCAACTAAGAGATATCGTGATTCAGCCAGTCCTTAATCGGCTTCTCAAAATTGGAAAGCAATACCTTGTAGTTGCAGTCAAATAAGTCACTATCTCTAGACAAGTGGACCCCGAGATATTTAATAGATCTATGTTGCCATGCGTATCTGTACTTATCCTTAAGTATCTTAACCTCCTCTCCCGGGATGTGTATGGGGAGAGCCTCAGTCTTTGCTGTATTTAGTTTATAATATGAGATGTTGGAATATTCTTCTAGCACTTGATGGAGTGGCGGAAGAGAAGTTTCGGGATGCAGCAGACATGAGAGGATATCATCTGCAAATAAACTTATTTTGTGGGATAAGCCCCCTATCTCAGGTCCTCTAATACCGTCAGTAGATCTAATCTTTTCAGCCAACGTCTCAATGGCCAAAGCAAGTATAATGGGAGACAGTGGGCAACCTTGCCTAGTGCCATGAGAAATGTCAAACTGCAAGGAGAAACAGCCGTTCACAAACACCTTCGCGGAAGGAGCAGCGTATAGGGCCACTATAGAGTCTAATATCCGGCCACATAGGCCAAATAGCGTCAGTACCGATTGCAGATATCCCCAATGTAATCTATCGAACGCTTTCTCGGCGCCCAGAGACAAAACTAGTAGTTTTTTTTTGTCATTTTTATAGTCGCCGTATTCTATGATGTTGAGCACCCTGCAAGTATTGTCCGGGGCCTGCCTGCCCGGGACAAATCCAACATGATCAGCTGCAATCAATGAAGGGAGAAGGGGACCCAGGCGGGTTGCAATAATCTTAGCAAAGTTTTAATATCCGTGTTTAGCAGGGCAATTGGGCGGTAGTAGCCATCTTGAAAAGGCTGGTAATACAGCTACATGCCCTTCTGCAGCCGGCTGCTTATCTGGGAGCTACAGTCACTGCCAGCCCGTTATCAATATGCTCCACCTCAGCCTCAGTGATCTCCAGCAGGAACTTCTGCCTATGTAGACCTCCCTGGGAAGCAAGTGGTTGCCTAAACTGCTTTTTAACTGTCTGCTGCCCCGGCCCCTGGCTCTCTGTGTTTGGCCACTATTAGCAGCTCTACGGCTGGTCTCTCGGGACGTCAGTCATATCTGGCCTCCGGGGAATAATATAAACTGGGTTGTTAAAATCGCCTCGGTTCCAGATGTGATTACCCACTTCAGCAGCTCTCTCCTCCTACCCCTGCACTCATCCATGTCCTGATGTGTCCTAACTGATGTCTTAACTGTGTTGCCTGGGAGAGGTTCTCACATTGCGCCTTCTGCCTTCTTCCTGTTTTTTATTTAATATTGCCTTCTGTCATTATGCCTCCGAAGAATCATTAAGTGTCTAAGTCTGCGTTACAGGTGGCCTTTTTCAAACCTTCGCCTCTTCGTGCTGCTACTCCGGCGAATATTAAAGTGAATGCTGGCACAGAGCACCCCTGCCCCGGCTGCAGCTATGTCGTTATCCCCAGTCCACAGCACCGCTGAGTCTTCAGTTTGGTGACGGTGTTGCCTTGACTGTAGGCTCCATGAAGCTCTTGCTGGCGCAATTCAAGGACGAAGTTGCGGCTGAGTTCCGTGCAACGCTCCAAGCCTGTCAACACTCCATAGAGGACCTTGGCGTGTGTACTGATCATTTAGAATCTAAAATGGGAGAAGTGGTGGGCTCTCATAGCAATCTGATTGTTTCACACGATGCATTGGAGAGTGAAATGGCCTCCCTCCGTGACAAAATGGCTGACATGGAGGACAGATCGCGCAGAAACAACCTCAAGTTCCGGGGTGTTCCCGAAACCATTTCAAACCGTAGTCTACATGTCACCCTCGAGTTATTTAGGTAGCTGTTGCCATCGGCTTCTACATCTGATCTCCTTAATGACCGCATTCACAGACTGCCCAAAGTTAAGAACACCCCGGACGGGGTTCCCCGTGATGTCTTAATGAGAATACATTTTTTCCACATTAAAAGGTAGCCCTGGTCAAGGCTGCCAGACCATCATCTCATTCGGAGGAGGTATTGGGACATCACCAACTCTTTGGGGACTTCTCTCAGGCTACTCTACAGAAAAGACGCTCATTCCAGCCTGTCACAGCTGTTCTTCGGAAAGAAGGCATTGCTTATAGATGGGGCTTCCCGACTAAGCTCCTGATCTCTCGGGAGAGCTCCACCGTGGCCGTCGCTACGGATGAGGATGGCATGAAGCTCCTTACAAGATGGAGCCTCTTCGGCAATTTGGGGACCTCTCTCCCTGACCGCCGCCTTCAGCAGGACTGGGCGACGGTTGGGAAGCACACCTAAACCTTACCGTTAGCTGGGAATTCTTGCCTATACTGACTTTTCAGTCTCATGTTATTTAATGTGTTTTAACGCATATGTTTATATTATATTGATAGGATGGTAGGGTTGTTATAGTTCCTATTCATTAATGCCTGTTATTCTTGAACTCTATAGGGCGTTACTCATAATGCATTCAGCATAGTTCAATGTTTGTCTTTCCTTTTTTTTTTTTTTTTTCTTTGATCCCTCCAATGCCCTTCTTTTGTTTCCTCTTTGTTGATAGGATTACAGGGCGTCTACCAAATTTTCTACTGTTCCCAGTTACGGGCTTGTGTTGGATGTTGTGGTATATTGGGTGGGTGTAGGGGAGGTGGGCCACTACCCTCCCCCTACACTTCCTGAGCTGGGTGTTTACTTTTTGGTACCTCGCTATGACTCCCACTGGAGTCAGTTTTGTTTCTTTTCTTATTATTAGTTTTGTTTCTTTATGTATTTCCCCTAGTGTGTCTGATGTCTTGTCCTTCCTTCCCCCCCCGTTTGGATTACGTGTCGGCCAGTGCAGTGTACTCACAGTCATAGCTTAGCTCTGTTAGCATTTCTTACTCTATACTATGGTCAATTGTGTCTCAATTAATGCCAAAGAGAGAAAAAGAGGAAAGTAGCTCTGCCCTCCTTCCATAAGATGAAGACGCAGATTGTAGCGGTCCAGGAGACACATTTTCGCAACGCCAACCCTACCTATTTCTCTATCGTCCTAGTGGATGCTGGGGTTCCTGAAAGGACCATGGGGAATAGCGGCTCCGCAGGAGACAGGGCACAAAAAGTAAAGCTTTAGGATCAGGTGGTGTGCACTGGCTCCTCCCCCTATGACCCTCCTCCAAGCCTCAGTTAGGTTTTTGTGCCCGGCCGAGAAGGGTGCAATCTAGGTGGCTCTCCTAAAGAGCTGCTTAGAAAAGTTTAGCTTAGGTTTTTTATTTTACAGTGAGTCCTGCTGGCAACAGGATCACTGCATCGAGGGACTTAGGGGAGAAGAAGTGAACTCACCTGCGTGCAGGATGGATTGGCTTCTTTGGCTACTGGACATTAGCTCCAGAGGGACGATCACAGGTACAGCCTGGATGGTCACCGGAGCCTCGCCGCCGGCCCCCTTGCAGATGCTGAAAAGAGAAGAAGGTCCAGAATCGGCGGCAGAAGACTCCTCAGTCTTCTTAAGGTAGCGCACAGCACTGCAGCTGTGCGCCATTGCTCTCAGCACACTTCACACGGCAGTCACTGAGGGTGCAGGGCGCTGGGGGGGGGGCGCCCTGGGCAGCAATGAAAATCCTTTTTTTGGCAAAAAATACCTCACATATAGCCTCCGGGGCTATATGGAGATATTTAACCCCTGCCAGAATCCATTTTTAAGCGGGAGACGAGCCCGCCGAAAAGGGGGCGGGGCCTATCTCCTCAGCACACAGCGCCATTTCCTCACACAGTTCCGCTGGTCAGGAAGGCTCCCAGGCTCTCCCCTGCACTGCACTACAGAAACAGGGTTAAATCAAGAGAGGGGGGGCAAAATTTGGCGAAATTGTGATTTTATAAAAGCAGCTATAAGGGAGCACTTATTATAAGGCTATCCCTGTAAAATATAGCGCTTTGGTGTGTGCTGGCAAACTCTCCCTCTGTCTCCCCAAGGGGCTAGTGGGGTCCTGTCCTCTATCAGAGCATTCCCTGTGTGTGTGTGCTATATGTCGGTACGTGTGTGTCGACATGTATGAGGACGATGTTGGTGAGGAGGCGGAGCAAATTGCCTGTAATGGTGATGTCACTCTCTAGGGAGTCGACACCGGAATGGATGGCTTATTTATGGAATTACGTGATAATGTCAACACGCTGCAAGGTCGGTTGGCGACATGAGACGGCTGGCAAACAAATTAGTACCTGTCCAGGCGTCTCAAACACCGTCAGGGGCGTTAAAACGTCCTTTTACCTCAGTCGGTCGACAGACACAGACACGGACACTGATTTCAGTGTCGACGGTGAAGAAACAAACGTATTTCCCTTTAGGGCCACACGTTACTTGTTAAGGGCAATGAAGGAGGTGTTACATATTTCTGATACTACAAGTACCACAAAAGAGGGTATTATGTGGGATGTGAAAAAACTACCTGTAGTTTTTCCTGAATCAGATAAATTAAATGAAGTGTGTGATGATGCGTGGGTTCCCCCCGATAGAAAATTATTGGCGGTATACCCTTTCCCGCCAGAAGTTAGGGCGCGGTGGGAAACACCCCTTAGGGTGGATAAGGCGCTCACACGCTTATCAAAACAAGTGGCGGTACCGTCTATAGATAGGGCCGTCCTCAAGGAGCCAGCTGACAGGAGGCTGGAAAATATCATAAAAAGTATATACACACATACTGGTGTTATACTGCGACCAGCGATCGCCTCAGCCTGGATGTGCAGAGCTGGGGTGGCTTGGTCGGATTCCCTGACTAAAAATATTGATACCCTTGACAGGGACAGTATTTTATTGACTATAGAGCATTTAAAGGATGCATTTCTATATATACGAGATGCACAGAGGGATATTTGCACTCTGGCATCAAGAGTAAGTGCGATGTCCATATCTGCCAGAAGATGTTTATGGACACGACAGTGGTCAGGTGATGCAGATTCCAAACGGCACAAAGGTGTATTGCCGTATAAAGGAAGAGGAGTTATTTGGGGTCGGTCCATCGGACCTGGTGGCCACGGCAACTGCTGGAAAATCCACCGTTTTTACCCTAAGTCACATCTCTGCAGAAAAAGACACCGTCTTTTCAGCCTCAGTCCTTTCGTCCCTATAAGAGTCATATCTGCCCAGGGATAGAGGAAAGGGAAGAAGACTGCAGCAGGCAGCACATTCCCAGGAACAGAAGCCTTCCACCGCTTCTGCCAAGCTCTCAGCATGACGCTGGGACCGTACAGGACCCCTGGATCCTACAAGTAGTATCCCAGGGGTACAGATTGGAATGTCGAGACGTTTCCCCCTCGCAGGCTCCTGAAGTCTGCTTTACCAAGGTCTCCCTCCGACAAGGAGGCAGTATGGGAAACAATTCACAAGCTGTATTCCCAGCAGGTGATAATCAAATTACCCCTCCTACAACAAGGAAAGGGGTATTATTCCACACTATATTGTGGTACTGAAGCCAGAAGGCTAGGTGAGACCTATTCTAAATCTAAAAAATTTGAACACTTACAAAGGTTCAAATCTAGATGGAGTCACTCAGAGCAGTGATAACGAACCAGGAAGAAGGGGACTATATAGTGTCCCGGGACATCAGGGATGCTTACCTCCATGTCCCAAATTTGCCCTTCTCACTATGGGTACTTCAGGTTCGTGGTACAGAACTGTCACTATCAGTTTCAGACGCTGCCGTTTGGATTGTCCACGGCACCCCGGGTCTTTACCAAGGTAATGGCCGAAATTATGATTCTTCTTCGAAGAAAAGGCGTCTTAATTATCCCTTACTTGGACGATCTCCTGATAAGGGCAAAGTCCAGGGAACAGTTGGAGGTCGGAGTAGCACTATCTCGGATACTGCTACAACAGCACGGGTGGATTCTAAATATTCCAAAATCGCAGCTGATCCCGACGACACGTCTGCTGTGCCTAGGGATGATTCTGGACACAGTCCAGAAAAAGGTGTTTCTCCCGGAAGAGAAAGCCAGGGAGTTATCCGAGCTAGTCAGGAACCTCCTAAAACCAGGAAAAGTGTCAGTGCATCATTGCACAAGGGTCCTGGTAAAAATGGTGGCTTCCTACGAAGCAATTCCATTCGGCAGATTTCACGCAAGAACTTTTCAGTGGGATCTGCTGGACAAATGGTCCGGATCGCATCTTCAGATGCATCAGCGGATAACCCTATATCCAAGACAAGGGTGTCTCTCCTGTGGTGGTTACAGAGTGCTCATCTTCTAGAGGGCCGCAGATTCGGCATTCAGGATTGGATGCTGGTGACCACGGAGGCCAGCCCGAGAGGCTGGGGAGCAGTCACACAAGGAAAAAATTTCCAGGGAGTGTGATCAAGTCTGGAGACTTTTCTCCACATAAATATACTGGAGCTAAGGGTAATTTTATAATGCTCTAAGCTTAGCAAGACCTCTGCTTCAAGGTCAGCCGGTATTGATCCAGTGGGAAAAACATCACGGCAGTCGCCCACGTAAACAGACAGGGCGGCACAAGAAGCAGGAGGGCAATGGCAAAAACTGCAAGGACTTTTCGCTGGGCGGAAAATCATGTGATAGCACTGTCAGCAGTGTTTCATTCCGGGAATGGAAACTGGGAAGCAGACTTCCTCAGCAGGCACGACCTCCACCCGGGAGAGTGGAAACTTCATCGGGAAGTTTTTCCACATGATTGTGAACCGTTGGGAAATACCAAAGGTGGACATGATGGCGTCCCGTCTGAACAAAAAACGGGACAGGTATTGCGCCAGGTCAAGAGACCCTCAGGCAATAGCTGTGGACGTTCTGGTAACACCGTGGGTGTACCAGTCGGTGTATGTGTTCCCTCCTCTGCTTCTCATACCTAAGGTACTGAGAATTATAAGACGTAGAGGAGTAAGAACTATACTCATGGCTCCGGATTGGCCAAGAAGGACTTGGTACCCGGAACTTCAAGAGATGCTCACAGAGGACTTATGGCCTCTGCCGCTAAGAAGGGACTTGCTTCAGCAAGTACCATGTCTGTTCCAAGACTTACCGCAGCTGCGTTTGACGGCATGGCGGTGGAACGCCGGATCCTAAGGGAAAAAGGCATTCCGGAAGAGGTCATTCCTACCCTGGTCAAAGCCAGGAAGGAGGTGACCGCACAACATTATCACCACATGTGGCGAAAATATGTTGCGTGGTGTGAGGCCAGGAAGGCCCCACGAAGAAATTTCAACTCGGTCGATTCCTGCATTTCCTGCAAACAGGAGTGTCTATGGGCCTCAAATTGGGGTCCATTAAGGTTCAAATTTCGGCCCTGTCGATTTTCTTCCAGAAAGAATTGGCTTCAGTTCCTGAAGTCCAGAAGTTTGTCAAGGGAGTATTGCATATACAACCCCCTTTTGTGCCTCCAGTGGCACTGTGGGATCTCAACGTAGTTCTGGGATTCCTCAAATCACATTGGTTTAAAACCAGTCAAATCTGTGGATTTGAAGCATCTCACATGAAAAGTGACCAGGCTCTTGGCCCTGGCCTGGGCCAGGCGAGTGTCAAATTGGTGGTTTTTTTCTCAAAAAAGCCCATATCTGTTTGTCCATTCGGACAGGGCAGAGCTGCGGACTCGTCCCCAGTTCTCTCCCTAAGGTGGTGTCAGTGTTTCACCTGAACCAGCTTATTGTGGTGCCTTGCGCCTACTAGGGACTTGGAGGACTCCAAGTTGCTAGATGTTGTCAGGGCCCTGAAAATATAGGTTCCAGAACGGCTGGAGTCAGGAAAACTGACTTGCTGTTATCCTGTATGCACCCAACAAACTGGGTGCTCTTGCTTCTAAGCAGACTATTGCTAGTTGGATGTGTAATACAATTCAGCTTGCACATTCTGTGGCAGGCCTGCCACAGCCAAAATCTGTAAATGCCCATTCCACAAGGAAGGTGGGCTCATCTTGGGCGGCTGCCCGAGGGGTCTCGGCTTTACAACTTTGCCGAGCGGCTACTTAGTCAGGGGCAAACACGTTTGTAAAATCCTACAAATTTGATACCCTGGCTAAGGAGGACCTGGAGTTCTCTCATTCGGTGCTGCAGAGTCATCCGCACTCTCCCGCCCGTTTGGGAGCTTTGGTATAATCCCCATGGTCCTTTCAGGAACCCCAGCATCCACTAGGACGATAGAGAAAATAAGAATTTACTTACCGATAATTCTATTTCTCGGAGTCCGTAGTGGATGCTGGGCGCCCATCCCAAGTGCGGATTATCTGCAATACTTGTACATAGTTACAAAAATCGGGTTATTATTGTTGTGAGCCATCTTTTCATAGGCTCCGCTGTTCTCATACTGTTAACTGGGTTCAGATCACAGGTTGTACAGTGTGATTGGTGTGGCTGGTATGAGTCTTACCCGGGATTCAAAATCCTTCCTTATTGTGTACGCTCGTCCGGGCACAGTATCCTAACTGAGGCTTGGAGGAGGGTCATAGGGGGAGGAGCCAGTGCACACCACCTGATCCTAAAGCTTTACTTTTTGTGCCCTGTCTCCTGCGGAGCCGCTATTCCCCATGGTCCTTTCAGGAACCCCAGCATCCACTACGGACTCCGAGAAATAGAATTATCGGTAAGTAAATTCTTATTTTTTCTGACAATAGATTCCCTCACTGTCATATGGACAATGGGCCCACTAAGGCAGGAGTTGCCATTCTCATTTCACAATATTGCCCATTTGTAGTATCCTCTCAATATGCTGACCCCGAGGGGAGATTTCTGATTTTGGTTGGGCAACTTGAAGATAATGACGTTACTATAACCTCCTACTATGGCCCTAATTCTAGACAAGCCAAAATCAGAAGACCCTGGCCGGCTATGGCGGGTGATCCCCCGGCCTCCAGGTCAGCAATAAGGCAGTAGAGGATAGGGGGGCAAGGGCGCTGGGGCACAGGGTATAGGAACCAGCCTGAATCAGCTACAGAGGGACCCCCCGTGTACCTCCTCTATCATGGCCACAATAACACCGCCGACTGCCTCCCTGTACTCAGAGTGTGAGGCACACGAGAAGGCCCTGCCCTGCCCCGACTCCCGCGGGACAACAGGCCAGGAGGAGAGGTGATGCTGGGATGCTGCAGGCGATGTGACCAGGTAAGAAGCTCTCTGTGTAGTCCCCGCTGCCGCGACTCCGGGCTCCAGCGGCCGGGCAGCAGGATAATACAGGCCGCTGGCGGTGAGGGGTGGGGGGGCACTAAAGCTACCAGTCACTTGTGCCACTGCAGAGGTAACGTCGGGAAGCTCCGCTCTGCATCTCCCGCTGCGGCTACCCGCTGATCCCCAGTGACTCCGCAAACCAACAGCACGGCGGGGAGCAGGACAGGTCACACAACTCACGGTGGGTGGCAGCACAACCACGCTGAGAATCAGTCCACTGTGGGATTGCAGCACAACTCGAACCCGTGGCTTCAGAACCGGGTGTAGGCCGCAACCCGCAAGAGCCAAATTAATGACTCCCCGGCTCCGCAACTCACACACCGAGGTGCCAGAGCACAGACGGCCAAGAAAGGACCCGCAGAAGCCCACAGGACGGCAGTAGAAGGTGGTAAGGGCCAATAGAAGCAGGAGCTCCTCTATCCTGCGTCCTGCTGTCTCTCCAGTCAGGCCACAGCAAATGTCTGATCTTTATAGTTTTATGTACAGTATGCAGATATATGATAATTTTGACTTCTCTACTTCCAACAGTCTAAGGACAATTAATAGCTTAATTATTGACCAGTGGCGGAACTACCACCAGTGCAAGCGGTGCCTTGCACTGGGGCCCACCGCTGTCAAGGGTCCAAAGCCAGCGGCATGTAATGAGTCAAACTGACTCATTACATGTTGCCTGCCACTGTGTGCTGCGGGCTAACGAAGAGGAGCAGCAGAGCGCAGGGACGCAGCCACAGGGAGAAGGGAGAGGGACTTGGGAGCCGCAGCAGTGCAATGTAATTGGTGGCGCCGCTGCTGCAGCTGTCCGTCTTTTCCACATAGGCTGGCCACCGCTGTGAATACTGGGATGCACTTCCCTCATCACAGTGGCGGTGGCCAGCCTATGTGGAAGGAGGCGGACAGCTGCAACGGCGCCGCCAACAATTACATTGCGCTGCTGCGGCTCCCGAGTCGTCGTCGTCGTCGTCGTCGTCCTCCTTCTCCCCTGCCCAGGATCTGCCTGACTGCCTGCACCGAGGAGCCCGACTGCCTGAGCCAGCAGAGACTCACTCTATCTATCTATCTATCTATCTATCTATCTATCTATCTATCTATCTATCTATCTATCTATCTATCTATCTATCTATCTATCTATCCTGCCGTAATGTGTAAAAAGGGGGACGCTGCCTACCGTAATGTGTAAAAGGGGCTCTACCTAGTGTAGTAGTGCTACTGTGCGGCGTAATTTGAATAATGGAGACTACTATGCACCGTAATATGAATTGGTATTATTTTGTGGTCACACTCCTTCCCCATGAAGCCACGCCCTATATTTTTTCTGCGCACTTGCGGCGCGCACTGCCCATATTTTGCATAAAAGGGGGGCGCCGATGCCGTTTCTTGCACACAGCGCTAAAATGTCTAGTTACAGCACTGTTGCTAGGTATCCATTTCCTTGGCCCTGAGCAGGTCCCCCTCACCAGATCCTCTCCAGCACAGTGCCCCCATTACATCCAAATAATCACCCCCCTCTCCACATCCTAAATCTAGGACACATCCTAAACCTAAACGGATCCCATCTTTATGTGTATCTCTACCCTGTTATGTCATACTGTACTTTGCATCCCTGAGTGCCGCTGAATAGTGTGTGTGTGTGTGTGTGTGTATATATACAGTGGGGCAAAAAAGTATTTGGACAGCCACCGATTGTGCAAGTTGACCCACTTAAAGAGATGAGAGAGGTCTGTAATTTCCATCATAGCTACACTTCAACTGTGAGAGACAGAATCTGAAAAAAAAAAACTAGGAAATCACATGGTATGATTTGTAAACAATTTATTTGTATATTCTTGCGGAAAATAAATATTTGGACAATCAAAGTTTAACTCAATACTTTGTAATACAGGTTGAGTATCCTATATCCAATTATTCCGAAATATGGAATTTTTTGAGTGAGACTGAGATAGTGAAACGTTTTGTTTTCTGATGGCTCAATGTACACAAACTTTGTTTAGTACACAAAGTTATTAAAAATATTGTATTAAATGACCTTCAGGCTGTGTGTATAAGGTGTATATGAAACATAAATGAATTGTGTGAATGTACACACACTTTGTTTAATGCACAAATTTATTACAAATATTTGCTAAAATGACCTTCAGGCTGTGTGTATAAGGTGTATATGAAAGATAAATGTATACTGTGCTTAGACTTAGGTCCCATCACCATGATATCTCATTATGGTATGCAATTATTTCAAAATGCAGAAAAATCCGATATCCAAAATACCTCTGGTCCCAAGCATTTTGGATAAGGGATACTCAACCTGTATAACCTCGGTTGGCAATTACAGAGGTCAAACGTTTCCTGTAGTTCTTGACCAGGTTTGCACACACTGTAGCAGGTTTTCTGGCCCACTCTTCCATGCAGATCTTCTCTAGATCTGTCATGTTTTGGGGCTGTCGCTGGGCAACACGGACTTTCAACTCCCTCCACAGATTTTCTGTTGGGTTGAGGTCTGGAAACTGGCTAGGCCACTCCAGGACCTTAAAATGCTTCTTACGGAGCCACTCCTTAGTTGCCCGGGCGGTGTGTTTGGGGTCATTGTCATGCTGGAAGACCCAGCCACGTTCCAATGCTCTTACTGACGGAAGGAGGTTTTTTGCCCTAAATCTCACAATACATGGCCCCATTCATCCTCTCCTTTAATACGGATCAGTCGTCCTGTCCCCTTTACAGAAAAGCAGCCCCAAAGCATGATATTTCCACCCCATGCTTCACAGTGGGTATGGTGTTCTTGGGAAGCCATTCATCATTCCTCTCCCTCCAAAGACGGCGAGTGGAGTTTATACCAAAAAGTTCGATTTTGTTCTTATCTGACCACATTACATTTTCCCAATCCTCCTCTGGATCATCCAGATGGTCACTGGCAAACTTTAGATGGGCCTGGACATGTGCAGGATTAAGCAGGGGGACCTTTCGGGAGCTGCAGGATTTCAATCCATGACGACGTAGTATTGGTAACCTTTGTGACTGTGGTCCCAGCTCTCTTGAGGTCATTGACCAGGTCCCCCCATGTAGTTCTGGGTTTATTCCTCACCATTCTCAAGATCATTGATACCCCACGAGGTGAGATCTTGCATGGATCCCCAGGTCGAGGGAGATTGTCAGTGATCTTGTATTTCTTCCATTTTTTTAATAACTGCGCCAACAGTTGATCTCTTCTCACCAAGCTGCTTGCCTATTGTCGAGTAGCTCATCCCAGCCTTGTGCAGCTCTACAATTTTGTCTCTGGTGTCCTTAAACAGCAATCTGGACTTGGCCATGGTGGAGAGGTAGCAGTCTGACTGTTTGAGGGTGTGGACAGGTGTCTTTTATACAGATAACCAGTTCAAACAGGTGCCATGAATACAGGTAACGAGTGGAGGATAGAAGAGCTTCTTAAAGAGGTAGTAACAGGTCTGTGAGAGCCAGAAATCTTGCTGCTTGGTAGGTGTCCAAATATTTATTTTCCACAAGAATATACAAGTAAATTGTTTACAAATAATACAATGTTACAGTATTTCTCTGACGTCCTAAGTGGATGCTGGGGACTCCGTCAGGACCATGGGGATTAGCGGCTCCGCAGGAGACAGGGCACAAAACTAAAGCTTTAGGATCAGGTGGTGTGTACTGGCTCCTCCCCCTATGACCCTCCTCCAAGCCTCAGTTAGGTTTTTGTGCCCGTCCGAGCAGGGTGCAATCTAGGTGGCTCTCTTAAGGAGCTGCTTAGAAAAAGTTTTTAGGTTTCTTATTTTCAGTGAGTCCTGCTGGCAACAGGCTCACTGCATCGAGGGACTTAGGGGAGAGAAGTTCAACTCACCTGCGTGCAGGATGGATTGGCTTCTTAGGCTACTGGACACCATTAGCTCCAGAGGGAGTCGGAACACAGGTCTCACCCTGGGGTTCGTCGCGGAGCCGCGCCGCCGACCCCCCTTGCAGATGCTGAAGATTGAAGGTCCAGAAACCGGCGGCAGAAGGCTTTTCAGTCTTCATGAAGGTAGCGCACAGCACTGCAGCTGTGCGCCATTGTTGTCACACACTTCACACCAACGGTCACGGAGGGTGCAGGGCGTTGCTGGGGGCGCCCTGGGCAGCAATGTATAATACCTTATTCTGGCTAAAAATACATCACATATAGCCCCTGGAGGCTATATGGATGTATTTAACCCCTGCCAGGTCTCAGAAAAACGGGAGAAGAAGCCCGCCGAAAAGGGGGCGGGGCCTATTCTCCTCAGCACACAGCGCCATTTTCCCTCACAGAAATGCTGGTGGGAAGGCTCCCAGGCTCTCCCCTGCACTGCACTACAGAAACAGGGTTAAAACAGAGAGGGGGGGCACTTATTTGGCGATATGTATATATATATATATTAAAATGCTATAAGGGAAAAACACTTATATAAAGGTTGTCCCTGTATAATATAGCGTTTTTGGTGTGTGCTGGCAAACTCTCCCTCTGTCTCCCCAAAGGGCTAGTGGGGTCCTGTCCTCTATCAGAGCATTCCCTGTGTGTGTGCTGTGTGTCGGTACTTGTGTGTCGACATGTATGAGGACGATGTTGGTGAGGAGGCGGAGCAATTGCCGGTAATGGTGATGTCACTCTCTAGGGCAGGGGTGTCAAAGACCAGGCCCGCGGGCCAAATCCGGCCCGCCAGACCTCGTCTGATGGCCCGCGGTGCCGCCGCCATGAAACCCCCTTCTCCCGAGTGCCCAGCTCGGGGGGGGGGGCGGGGTTTCGCGGAATGACGCGATTGCGTCGTGACGTCACGGCGCAAACGCGTCATTCAACGAAACCCCGTCGGAGGAGGGAGAAGGGAGCCGCGCAGACGAGGAGGGAGAGGCGGCTGAAGAGCGGCGAGAACCGCTTCAAATGTAAGTCGGCCCCTCTCCCTTCCTCTCTTTCTTTCTCTCTCTCTCCCTCCTTCCACCACCTGCCGCAATGTGTAAAATGGGGACCTGTGCCTGCCGCTATGTGTAAAATGGGGACCTGTGCCTGCCACAATGTGTAAAATGGGGACCTGTACCTGCCGCTATGTGTAAAATGGGGACCTGTGCCTGCCACAATGTGTAAAATGGGGACCTGTGCCTGCCACAATGTGTAAAATGGGGACCTGTACCTGCCGCTATGTGTAAAATGGAGACCTGTGCCTGCCACAATGTGTAAAATGGGGACCTGTGCCTGCCACAATGTGTAAAATGGGGACCTGTACCTGCCGCTATGTGTAAAATGGGGACCTGTGCCTGCCACAATGTGTAAAATGGGGACCTGTACCTGCCGCTATGTGTAAAATGGGGACCTGTGCCTGCCGCAATGTGTAAAATGGGGACCTGTGCCTGCCGCAATGTGTAAAATGGGGACCTGTGCACTATAAAAGGGGGCACATGGCTGGGCACTATAAAAGGGGGCACATGGCTGGGCACTTTAAAAGGGGGCAGATGGCTGGGCACATATAAGGCAGGTGGAGCGGTAAATTTTGGATAGACCTACAGATACAACCGGCCCTTTGATGGGGACCAAACTGCTGATGCGGCCCCCGATGAATTTGAGTTTGACACCCCTGCTCTAGGGAGTCGACACCGGAATGGATGGCTTATTTAAGGAATTACGTGATAATGTCAACACGCTGCAAGGTCGGTTGACGACATGAGACGGCCGGCAAACCAATTAGTACCTGTCCAGGCGTCTAAAACACTGTCAGGGGCGTTAAAACGTCCTTTTACCTCAGTCGGTCGACACAGACACGGACACTGACTCCAGTGTCGACGGTGAAGAAACAAACGTATTTTCCTTTAGGGCCACACGTTACTTGTTAAGGGCAATGAAGGAGATGTTACATATTTCTGATACTACAAGTACCACAAAAAAGGGTATTATGTGGAGTG
Source organism: Pseudophryne corroboree (assembly GCF_028390025.1). Classification (NCBI taxonomy): domain Eukaryota; kingdom Metazoa; phylum Chordata; class Amphibia; order Anura; family Myobatrachidae; genus Pseudophryne; species Pseudophryne corroboree. Next base: position 635,378,512 of record NC_086448.1, read on the forward strand.
TGAAAAAACTACATGTGGTTTTTCCTGAATCAGATAAATTAAATGAAGTGTGTGATGATGCGTGGGTTTCCCCCGATAGAAAATTATTGGCGGTATACCCTTTCCCGCCAGAAGTTATGGCGCGTTGGGAAACACACCTTAGGGTGGATAAGGCGCTCACACGCTTATAAAAACAAGTGGCGTTACCGTCTCCAGATACGGACGCCCTCAAGGAGCCAACTGATAGGAGGTTGGAAAATATCCAAAAAAGTATATACACACATACTGGTGTTATACTGCGACCAGCGATCGCCTCAGCCTGGATGGACAGCGCTGGGGTGGCTTGGTCGGATTCCCTGACTGGAAATATTGATACCCTTGACAGGGACAGTATTTTATTGACTATAGAGCATTTAAAAGATGCATTTCTATATATGTGAAACTCTGGCATCAAGAGTAAGTGAGATGTCCATATCTGCCAGACGATGTTTATGGACACGACAGTGGTCAGGTGATGCAGATTCCAAACGGCACATGGAAGTATTGCCGTATAAAGGGGAGGAGTTATTTGGGGTCGGTCCATCGGACCTGGTGGCCACGGCAACAGCTAGAAAATCCACCTTTTTTACCCCAAGTCACATCTCAGCAGAAAAAGACATAGTCTTTTCAGCCTCAGTCCTTTCGTCCCCATAATATCTGCCCAGGGATAGAGGTAAGGGAAGAAGACTGCAGCAGGCAGCCCATTCCCAGGAACAGAAGCCTTCCACCGCTTCTGCCAAGTCCTCAGCATGACGCTGGGGCCGTACAAACAGGTGCGGTGGGGGGTCGTCTCAAGAGTTTCAGCACGCAGTGGGCTCACTCGCAAGTGGACCCCTGGATCCTACAAGTAGTATCCCAGGGGTACAGATTGGAAGTTCGAGACGTCTCCCCCTCGCAGGTTCCTGAAGTTTGCTTTACCAACGTCTACCTCCGACAGGGAGGCAGTATTGGAAACAATTCACAAGCTGTATTCCCAGCAGGTGATAATCAAAGTACCCCTCCTACAACAAGTAAAGGGGTATTATTCCACACTATATTGTGGTACTGAAGCCAGACGGCTAGGTGAGACCTATTCTAAATGGAGTCACTCAGAGCAGTGATAGCGAACCAGGAAGAAGGGGACTATATGGTGTCCCTGGACATCAAGGATGCTTACCTCCATGTCCAAATTTGCCCTTCTCACAAAGGGTACCTCAGGTTCGTGGTACAAAACTGTCACTATCAGTTTCAGACGCTGCCGTTTGGATTGTCCACGGCACCCCGGGTCTTTACCAAGGTAATGGCCGAAATGATGATTCTTCTTCAAAGAAAAGGCGTCTTAATTATCCCTTACTTGGACGATCTCCTGATAAGGGCAAGGTCCAGAGAACAGTTAGAGGTCTGAGTAGCACTATCTCAAGTAGTTCTACGACAGCACGGGTGGATTCTAAATATTCCAAAATCGCAGCTGTCTCCGACGACACGTCTGCTGTCCCTAGGGATGATTCTGGACACAGTCCAGAAAAAGGTGTTTCTCCCGGAGGAGAAAGCCAGGGAGTTATCCGAGCTAGTCAGGAACCTCCAAAAACCAGGAAAAGTGTCAGTGCATCATTGCACAAGGGTCCTGGGAAAAATGGTGGCTTCTTACGAAGCGATTCCATTCGGCAGATTTCACGCAAGAACTTTTCAGTGGGATCTGCTGGACAAATGGTCCGGATCGCATCTTCAGATGCATCAGCGGATAACCCTGTCTCCAAGGACAAGGGTGTCTCTTCTGTGGTGGCTGCAGAGTGCTCATCTACTAAAGGGCCACAGTTATGCATTCAGGACTGGGTCCTGGTGACCACGGATTCCAGCTTGAAAGGCTGGGGAGCTGTCACACAGGGAAAAAATTTCCAGGGAGTGTGATCAAGTCTGGGGACTTCTCTCCGCATAAATATACTGGAGCTAAGAGCAATTTACAATGCTCTAAGCTTAGCAAGACCTCTGCTTCAAGGTCAGCCGGTATTGATCCAGTGGGACAACATCACGGCAGTCGCCCACGTAAACAGACAGGGCGGCACAAGAAGCAGGAGGACAATGGCAGAAACTGCAAGGATTCTTCGCTGGGCGGAAAATCATGTGATAGCACTGTCAGCAGTTTTTCATTCCGGGAGTGGACAACTGGGAAGCAGACTTCCTCAGCACGACCTCCACCCGGGAGAGTGGGGACTTCATCGAGAAGTTTTTTCCACATGATTGTGCACCGTTGGGAAAGACCAAAGGTGGACATGATGGCGTCCCGCCTGAACAAAAAACTGGACAGGTATTGCGCCAGGTCAAGAGACCCTCAGGCAATAGCTGTGGACGTTCTGGTAACACCATGGGTGTACCAGTCGGTGTATGTGTTCCCTCCTCTGCTTCTCATACCAAAGGTACTGAGAATTATAAGACGTAGAGGAGTAAGAACTATACTCGTGGCTCCGGATGGGCCAAGAAGGACTTGGTACCCGGAACTTCAAGAGATGCTCACAGAGGACTCGGGGCCTCTGCCGATAAGAAGGGACTTGCTTCAGCAAGTACCATGTCTGTTCCAAGACTTACCGCGGCTGCGTTTGACGGCATGGCGGTTGAACGCCGGATCCTAAGGGAAAAAGGCATTCCGGAAGAGGTCATTCCTACCCTGGTCAAAGCCAGGAAGGAGGTGACCGCACAACATTATCACCACATGTGGCGAAAATATGTTGCGTGGTGTGAGGCCAGGAAGGCCCCACGAAGAAATTTCAACTCGGTCGATTCCTGCATTTCCTGCAAATAGGAGTGTCTATGGGCCTCAAATTGGGGTCCATTAAGGTTCAAATTTCGGCCCTGTCGATTTTCTTCCAGAAAGAATTGGCTTCAGTTCCTGAAGTCCAGAAATTTGACAAGGGAGTACTGCATATACAACCCCCTTTTGTGCCTCCAGTGGCACTGTGGGATCTCAACGTAGTCCTGGGATTCCTCAAATCACGTTGGTTTAAACCGCTCAAATCTGTGGATTTGAAATATCTCACATGGAAAGTGACCATGATGTTGGCCCTGGCCTCGGCCAGGCGAGTGTCAGAATTGGCGGCTTTGTCTCACAAAAGCCCATATCTGATTGTCCATTCGGACAGGGCAGAGCTGCGGACTCGTCCCCAGTTTCTCCCTAAGGTGGTGTCAGCGTTTCATCTGAACCAGCTTATTGTGGTACCTGCGGCTACTAGAGACTTGGAGGACTCCAAGTTGCTAGATGTTGTCAGGGCCCTGAAAATATAGATTTCCAGGACGGCTGGAGTCGGGAAAACTGACTTGCTGTTATCCTGTATGCACCCAAAAAACTGGGTGCTCTTGCTTCTAAGCAGACGATTGCTAGTTGAATGTGTAGTACAATTCAGCTTGCACATTCTGTGGCAGGACTGCCACAGCCAAAATATATAAATGCCCATTCCACAAGGAAGGTGGGCTCATCTTGGGCGACTGCCCGAGGGGTCTCGGCTTTACAACTTTGCCGAGCTGCTACTTGGTCAGGGGCACACCCTGGCTGAGGAGGACCTGGAGTTCTCTCACTCGGTGCTGCAGAGTCATCCGCACTCTCCCGCCCGTTTGGGAGCTTTGGTATAATCCCCATGGTCCTGACGGAGTCCCCAGCATCCACTTAGGACGTCAAAGAAAATAAGATTTTACTTACCGATAAATCTATTTCTCGTAGTCCGTAGTGGATGCTGGGCGCCCATCCCAAGTGCGGATTGTCTGCAATACTTGTACATAGTTATTGTTACAAAAAAAAATCAAAAAAAAAAATCGGGTTGTTATTGTTGTGAGCCGTCTGTTCAGAGGCTCCTACGTTTGTCATACTGTTAACTGGGTTTAGATCACAAGTTATACGGTGTGATTGGTGTGGCTGGTATGAGTCTTACCCGGGATTCAATATCCTTCCTTATTGTGTACGCTCGTCCGGGCACAGTATCCTAACTGAGGCTTGGAGGAGGGTCATAGGGGGAGGAGCCAGTACACACCACCTGATCCTAAAGCTTTAGTTTTGTGCCCTGTCTCCTGCGGAGCCGCTAATCCCCATGGTCCTGACGGAGTCCCCAGCATCCACTACGGACTACGAGAAATAGATTTATCGGTAAGTAAAATCTTATTTTCCTGTTTTGTTGTTTTTCAGATTCTGTATCTCACAGTTGAAGTGTACCTATGATGGAAATTACAGACCTCTCTCATCATTTTAAGTGGGTCAACTTGCACAATCGGTGGCTGTCCAAATACTACTATGCCCCACTGTGTATATGTGTGTGTGTATATATATATATATATATATATATATATATATATATATATAAACAACGGTAGTGTTCAGCACTCCATTAAAAATAACAAAACTGCTGCGGGTGCCATCACACGTGTAAACTGAATCCTCACACTTACATTTGTAGACCAGGGTGCGGCACTCCGTCAAAATAACTCAATGCAGTCGGTTTTAGTAGAAAATCAACGTTTCAATGTTAATACATTTTCGTCAGGATTACAAATAACACAAGAACATACATACCTTAAATAGTAACACCCGTGCTCTTGCCGCGGTTGTCAGCGGGTTCTCCGCCCCGGACCGCCGCTTTGAGATGACGTCATTACGCAAATAGCGTGTGGCGTCAGTGCATACCCATCACCATAGTAACCAAATAAACAGGAACTGTCAAAGATAACAACGTGTATTACATGTCGTCATATAGCAATATATGGTAATTTGTCTGAAAGGATGTTTATCTATATTCAACCAATCCCTAATATCACATCAATTAACTACCAAAATTGGTAGATTATATCTCAATCATCGCATAAAATAGCGACGGATATTTCATCTCCTAGTGTGAATCCCATGGTCTAAATGGGTAACAACTGACATGTAAATCATACCAGATCGGATATAACCAATAATGATACCAATTAAATAGTAAAATGCATCCTAATTCTCAAAAGTATCTTAATCATTAATTAGGTAAAACATGAAAAGGATAAATGTTCATTGAGACCCTTTGGGCTAATAACATCTAGTCGATGTATCCATCGAGTCTCACATTTCAGTAATTGTAGGTTGCGGTCTCCACCCCTTCTTGATAGTGGAATGTGGTCAATCATTCTATATTTAAGATTAGGTAACCCATGACCCTTCTCAGCAAAGTGGCGTGCTACGGGTTGTTCACTAGTGCCACTAGAGATGGCTAATCTTATAGAGTGGCGGTGAGCTGCCATCCTCTCCTTAAATTTACATTGGGTCTTTCCTATATAGGAGAGGCCGCAGGGACAAATGATCTGATAGACCACATGTGTACTATTACAATCCAAATGATGTCTGATCTGGTATGTTTTCCCTGAATGCGGATGATTAAATTTATCCCCCTGTATTAAATAATTACAGGTGGTGCATCCACATTTAAAGCATCCCCATCTCTTTGTAGACAAAAAATGTTGTTGTCTTGTTGATCCTATATCTGAGATGTCAGTGCGGACCAGTAAATCCCTCAGGTTTTGTCCCCTAGTAAAGCAGGGCATAATTCTGCTTTCCGTTAAATTTAAGGTGTCATCGCTTTTAATCATAGGCCATAATTTCTTGGCTGTTGTAATGATCTTGTCAGATACGCAATTGTATCGATTGACAAATGGTAGTGCATGCATTAAGGATTTACGTGGTTTTTTCTTTAGTAAATCCGTCCTATTAAAGGACATCACTTTTTGTTTTGAGGACATTAACAGTTTATAGTCGTATCCTCTCTGTACAAATTTGTTGATAAGTTTATCAATTTGTATATTCGCTACTTCACTATTGTCATTGATGCGGCGTATTCTGATCATTTGAGAAAAGGGAAGACCCATTTTCAATTTCCTAGGGTGACCACTATTCATGTGCAATAATGTATTACGATCAGTATCCTTAGAGTATACTGTAGTACTAATCCCCTGTGTGGTAATCGAAATGGTTACATCCAAAAAATTCAACTGTTCCTGACTCATCTTAACCGCTAGTTTAACTGGGTTGTCAGATGTGTTATGTGCTTGAATTAACTGCAGGAATGTGTCTTTGGAGCCTTGCCAGATGATGAACACATCATCTATAAAACGAGTGTACATCAAAATATTTGACTTAATAAATTCATCTGTAAAGAAAATATCCTCCTCCACCTCAAACATGAAACAATTAGCATATGCCGGGGCCATAGAAGACCCCATCGCACATCCAGTACACTGTAAATAATATGACCCATCAAATAAAAAATAATTTTTTGTCAAAACAAATTCCAATAATTGCAACAAAAACTGTATATATGAAGCAGAAAAATGATTTTCTTTCATTAACAAATTTCTAACCGCAGTTATACCAAGATTGTGGGGAATCACCGTGTAGAGGCTGGCTACATCAATACTAATGAGCCAGACTCCTGTCGGTAATGTGCCCACAATTGATAATTTGTTAAGAAACATGGTAGTGTCCAACAAAAAATTTTTGTGTTTCTGTACCAAAGGTTGCAGTATAGAGTCCAGGAAAACTGCCGATGGTTGTGAAAGTGATCCCCTAGCAGATATTATGGGCCTGCCTGGAGGGGGACTAATCCCTTTATGCACTTTGGGTACCGTATATAGAACCGGAGTCAGTGGGTGTTCAGGTATTAATAAATCATAAATATCCTCATGTAGAATTTGCATATCTTTAGCCATAAGTATGCACTCACGTAGTTCTCTTTTAAAAATCTCGGTAGGATCACCTCTTAATTTAATATACGTGTTACTGTCACTTAATTGGCGCATAATTTCAATTTTATAGTCGGAGAGGTCCTGCAGGACAATCCCTCCTCCTTTATCCGCCGGTCTTATAATCAGATTTTTATTAGAGGATAAAGACTTAATGGCTTCCCTTTCTAAAAGAGAGAGATTAGGATGTATCCGATTGTGGTGTTTGTTGATAATTTTGACTTCATGTTCCAAAGATCTGATGAATGTCTTGATGGAGGCATTGTTAGAAACGGGTTCAAATGTTGATTTACTTTTAAGTTGCTTCATTTGATCTGGAACATGTTGTTCTTTTGGTGGTATAGGATCTTTCTTTCCAAAAAATTATTTTAATTTAAGTTGTCGCTGAAAGCGATGTTTATCCACCTGCCACTGCAAATCATCGAAGCCCACTGTAGGTATAAACGTTAGGCCTTTTTGTAGAAGGCTATTTTCAGCATTGGTAAGTTCATAGGAAGATAAATTAAAAATAATCATCTCTTCGCTGTCGTTGACGTCTTGTTGCCCCGTCCTTTTCCTCCTGTTTTGTCCGCCCCTTCGTGATGGTCTTGTTCTCCTGTGATGTTCTTGCCTCTTCTGGTCGTAACTCCTAAAGGGGGTAAAGGTGCTTTTCTTCGTCTGCGTGTACGTCCTTCTGATTCACTCGCAGTACTACCCTGGTCTTGTGAGGATTCAGTGTCAAAACGTGTATGCGGGTGTTTTCTTCTGAAAAATGGTGTCCTATTGTCATATGATCTTCCCCCATGTAGCCATTGGTACACTTTATGATGTTCATAATCAGCTTCGACTTTGATCAATTTTTCCTTCTTAAACTTGATCAATTCACGTTTGTGGGTCGCTATTTGATTATTTAATTTATTGATCCAGTCATTATCCTTATCTGTTGTCAGGATAGGTAGATGGATTTGTTCAAAGGCTTCAATTTTGGTCTTGATTGCCGCCATTTCCTTGTTAGACTGGTCAATTACCAACAGTAATAAATCATATGAGCATTTGTTAAGTATACCGATCCACTTTTTGCAAAAGCTCGGATCATTTCTGCCAATCGTAGGGCAGTTTTTAATTCTAAATCCTCTAGGGATTTTCTTAGATCTAAAATAATCGCTCAATGAGACAGAATGGCAATAGTAATCGACCTCCTTTTTCTTTAACCTGAGTAGGTCACGGAATACAAGATCAGGGGCCGATGCTTCAGGTGCATCACGCAGACAATCAGAGTTCAATATGGTTTCAGCTTCAAGGTCAGAGAAACCAAATGTATCTCCCACTGGATACAATAGAGGGTTAAATGGTAATTCATCAGTCAATGGTTCCGCCATGTCGCACAGAAGATTGAAGATAAGTAAATTCAGACACTTACACAGATAATTGTGCTTTTGCCACTGTGTATAGAGAAATGACCATTAACAGTCCACATGCAGTTCCTGAATAAATTGGTTTCAACAATATGACAATTGAAACCAAAGCCAGAGCCTGATGTATTACGTTTTAAAGATAAGTCTTTTAAGACGTTGAAAAATGAGGGTGCCAGAACAGGGAATACATTCAGATAACCAGCCTGCCGTATTCCTTTATATAAACAACGGTAGTGTTCAGCACTCCATTAAAAATAACAAAACTGCTGCGGGTGCCATCACACGTGTAAACTGAATCCTCACACTTACATTTGTAGACCAGGGTGCGGCACTCCGTCAAAATAACTCAATGCAGTCGGTTTTAGTAGAAAATCAACGTTTCAATGTTAATACATTTTCGTCAGGATTACAAATAACACAAGAACATACATACCTTAAATAGTAACACCCGTGCTCTTGCCGCGGTTGTCAGCGGGTTCTCCGCCCCGGACCGCCGCTTTGAGATGACGTCATTACGCAAATAGCGTGTGGCGTCAGTGCATACCCATCACCATAGTAACCAAATAAACAGGAACTGTCAAAGATAACAACGTGTATTACATGTCGTCATATAGCAATATATGGTAATTTGTCTGAAAGGATGTTTATCTATATTCAACCAATCCCTAATATCACATCAATTAACTACCAAAATTGGTAGATTATATCTCAATCATCGCATAAAATAGCGACGGATATTTCATCTCCTAGTGTGAATCCCATGGTCTAAATGGGTAACAACTGACATGTAAATCATACCAGATCGGATATAACCAATAATGATACCAATTAAATAGTAAAATGCATCCTAATTCTCAAAAGTATCTTAATCATTAATTAGGTAAAACATGAAAAGGATAAATGTTCATTGAGACCCTTTGGGCTAATAACATCTAGTCGATGTATCCATCGAGTCTCACATTTCAGTAATTGTAGGTTGCGGTCTCCACCCCTTCTTGATAGTGGAATGTGGTCGCTGGATTTGCAACAAAGTATTAAAAAGTGAAAGTTTGATTTAGGATTCTTTAGTTTGTCCCATTACTTTTGGTCCCTTAAAAAGTGGGAGGCACAATTACGACGGTTTCTATATGTGCCTCCCACTTTTTAAGGGACCAAAAGTAATGGGACAAACTAAAGAATCCTAAATCAAACTTTCACTTTTTAATACTTTGTTGCAAATCCTTTGCAGTCAATTACAGCCTGAAGTCTGGAACGCATAGACATCACCAAACGCTGGGTTTCATCCCTGGTGTTGCTCTGGCAGGCCTCTACTGCAAATGTCTTCAGGTCCTGCTTGTTGTTGGGCATTTCCCCTTCAGTTTTGTCTTCATCAAATAAAATGCATGCTCAATCGGATTAAGGTCAGGTGATTGACTTGGCCATTGCATAACATGCCACATATTTGCCTTAAGAAACTCTTTGGTTGCTTTTGCAGTGTGCTTCGGGTCATTGTCCATCTGCACTGTGAAGCGCCGCCCAATGAGTTTTGAAGCATTTGACTGAATATGAGCAGATAATATTGCCCGAAACACTTCAGAATTCATCCTGCTGCTTTTGTCAGCAGTCACATTATCAATAAATACAAGGGAACCAGTTCCATTGGCAGCCATACATGCCCACGCCATGACACTACCACCACCATGCTTCACTGATGAGGTGGTATGTTTTGGATCATGAGCAGTTCCTTTCCTTCTCCATATTCTTCTCTTCCCATCACTCAAGTTGATCTTTGTCTCATCTGTCCATAGGACGTTGTTCCAGAACTGTAAAGGCTTTTTTAGATGTTGTTTGGCAAACTCTAATCTGGACTTCCTGGTTTTTGTGGCTCACCAATGGTCTACATTTTTTGGTGAAACCTCTATATTCACTCTTGTGAAGTCTTCTCTTGATTGTTGACTTTGACACATCCTACCTACCTCCTGGAGTGTTCTTGATCTGGGAAACTGTTGTGAAGGGGTTTTTCTTCACCAGGGAAATAATTATTCTGTCCTCCACCACAGTTGTTTACCATGGTCTTCCGGGTCTTTTGGTGTTGCTGAGCTCAGTTGATTTGGCCACTCTCTCTGATGGGTTTGTTTTTGATTTTGCAGCCTAATGATGGCTTGCTTCACTGATAGTGGCAGCTCTTTGGATCTCATATTGAGAGTCGACAGCAACAGATTCTAAGTGCAAATGTCACACCTGGAATCTACTCCAGACTTTTTACCTGCTTAATTAATGCTGAAATAACTAGGGAATAGCCCACTCCTGTCCATGAAATAGCTTTTGAGTCGATTGTCCCATTACTTTTGGTCCCTTAAAAAGTTGGAGGCACACATAGAAACCGTTGTAATTCCTACACCGTTCACCTGATTTAGAATGTAAATACCCTCAAATGAAAGCGGAAAGTCTGCAGTTAAAGCACATCTTGTTTGTTTAATTTCAAATCCATTATGGTGGTGTATAGAGCCTAAAATATGAGAATTGAGACGATGTCCCAATATTTATGGACCTGACCGTCTGTCTGTGTGTGTATGTATGTATGTGTGTGTGTATATATATATATATATATATATATATATATATATATATATATATATATATATAATGTGTGTATATGTATGTGTGTGTATATGTATATATATATATATATATATATATATATATATATATATATATATATATATATATATATATATATATATATATATATATATATATATATATATATATATATATATATATTGGTGTCCACACAGGTGGCGGGCGCACTCTCACAAATGTACTTGAATTCTGTAGTTGATATCAGTTGTTCTTTATTATAGCCTCATGTATCGACGTTTCGACCCTTCCACAGGGTCTTTTTCAAGAAAGGCGATATGATATCTTATTTTTCATTGTGTGCGAAGTTTAAACAATGCCTAAAAAGAATACAAAGATGAAAAAAGACTCAGCCTCCCAGGCCCCTAACGATTGGCAGAAAAACCAATATGAACTTGGCCTCAAATACCATGTTCATATGGTGTATATAGTGTAAGATGGAATTAAATTCAGACAAACAACCACCTGCAACCAAGGTGTCATATATCACCAAACTCGTGTTCAAAAGGCGCCACCTTAATCCCCACACCAAGAGCAATAACACTTATCCACCAAAGATTATCTTATTTCACCCTTTTGTCCACTCAGGGGAACCAACTCGATATATTTCTCATGAATAGTAACACAGGAGGCTCACTTACACATGTTCTTAAAAATGTTCTTAAAAACGGTATCGCAATGTGCATAGCCTGTAGATAGTCAACATTGCATACGATCCTGTTGTCTCTATATAAAACATTAATTAACTGTTAGACAATGAGAAGAAACACTCTCTACCGTTCCAGACAAGATGATATTTATACACACTCTGCCGTTACCTATAGCAATGGCTGTAAAGATATGAGGCATCCTGGGATCATGATGGTCACAGCAGCAACTCAAACAGACCTATTAAAACAAAGTCAATTCTTCTAAGTGCACAGGTCTCACGACCTCAATCAGCAGTTTCAAACAAACATAGCTTACCGTGTGTGAAGACCTGCCATGTGGACCCAGGACGCTAGCTCAAACCTGTCTGATCACGGAGGTATTTATACCCCCGAACCGGAAGTGCATCCTGATACGTGAATTGCTCTACGACAAAAAGACCCCAGCTCTAGGTGTAAAAGATCTCTACCTGCTCCACACACATACTCAACACTGACTCTCACACCGGTGTGCACCGATCCCCGCGGGTCTTCTAACCCAAAGTCCGCATCCTTGAACGCGTCTTGCGTTCCACAGCACCGGAAGCAAGACGCTATGCGTTCCAAGGTCCCGGAAGTGAGTGCCGTGTATTTCTAGTGCGGCGGACACTCCTCTATTCTTCGTGCCAGCCCTACTGCACTAGTCAGTGGTGGAGTCGTGCATTACACTCAAAATATCCAAGCAGTCCTCTGTACAAGGCTCATCAGCGAAAGCTCTCCATATATATAGCAACATCTAGATTCGCTTTTAAATAGATACTTCAGGTGTATAGTGCTCAGCCCGCTGAACTGGTGCATAATTAAGTGGCTCAGAATCAGTCCCGATCTTTTAACATCATGACCCCCCATTTAGTCAGGATTAATAATTTTTTAAATAATTTAAATTCATGCCAGCAGGGACCTGGGAGGATGGGCTAACATATATAATACATACAACAAATAACTATATCACAAATAACAAATAACACACATTCTCTATAAAAACACCCCGTAGGGGTTGTTTTCATTTAATCCTCGCGGGGACACCGTATCCAAGTGGCTGATCCAGAAGCACTCCCTCTGTTTCAGCCTCTTGGTCCGATCTCCACCAGTAACATTCGGGGGCACCCAGTCTATAATTTAACATTTTAGACTAGCTACCTGATGTCGAGCCTCAATAAAATGTCGAGCCACCGGTTTATCTGATTTGCCGCTATTCAATGCGATATGTATAGATGAACGGTGATTCGCCATTCGGTCCCTAAAGTTGCGGGTTGTTAGCCCAACATAGAATAATCCACAAGGGCATTTTAGGATATAAATGACAAAATCTAATCTGCAATGCAAATGATATTTGAGCTTAATGATAGAACCAGTGTGTGGATGGGAAAATGTCAGGCCCACCATCATTGAACGACAGGTGGTGCAGCTCCCGCAGGAGAAACAACCCGGTTTTTGCTGTAACAACTGAGTGGTAGACATCGGAGCATTAGGATATAGAGTGGGTCTCATAAGCATTTGCTTTAAATTCGGTCCCCTCCGATAAGCTAACATAGGAGTGTTCATACGTGAAAAAGGTAATGCTGGATCGGTACTGACAATTGGCCAGTGTTTCTTAAGTACCTTGTTGAGATGCCCGGAGTGGTTATCATATCGTGTCGCAAAAACTAAACGGTTATCTGATTTATCTTTATTTTTGTGCTGTCTCCCTGCTACAATATCATGGGCTTTGGACAAACAGTGGGACAGTGTTTTATGAGAGTATCCACGTTCTAAGAAACGTTCTTTGACCTCTACAAGTTGGGTTTCAATGTTCTGTTGGTCTGAGTTGATTCTTAACACTCTTAGAAATTGAGACACAGGCAGGTTTTCTTTTAAAGCAGGGGGATGATGACTTGTCGCATGTAGCGTCAAGTTTCTGTCCGTAGGTTTCCTATAAACAGAGGTGACAAAAGAATCCCCAACCTTACTGATGTGTACATCTAGGAAATTGATTTCAGAACTCGAGATACTTGAAGTAAACTTAATTGGGCTGTCCAACAGATTAAGGTTGTGGACCATTGAATGGAAAGATGACTCTGAACCCTGCCATAACAAGAACACATCGTCGATAAATCGACGAAAAAATAAAATTTGATGGCCATATTGTGGAAGAATATGGGTAGTCTCGTACTGAGTCATGTATAAGTTAGCGTATGAGGGGGCCAAGTTCGACCCCATCGCTGTCCCCGCTAATTGTATAAAGTATTTATCTTTATACAAAAAGTGATTCAAGCGTAAAACCATTTCAGTAAGTTCAATGATACATTCAGTGGGTACGACACCTGAGGGATATAATGTCAGTGCTGCTCGCACTGTTTCCAATCCACCATCGTGTGGAATAACTGTATACAATGAATTAACATCCATTGTGGCCAACATGCAAGGCGTCTGTGTACAATCAACTTTTTCCAACTGAGACAGGAAATCACCCGTATCTTTTATATAGCTCGGACTTTTAATCACAATAGGCTGGAGGATGCTATCCACAAATTTAGCCAACGGTTGTAGTAGGGAACCTTCCGCCGCTATAATTGGTCGTCCGGGGGGTTGGATCAAAGTTTTATGCACCTTCGGTAGAGTATATAATATCGGACACCGAGGGTGCTCAACCGTTAAAAAGAAGAATAGATCATCCTCAAACCAGCCATTGTTTCTCCCTCGTCTGAGACACTCATCTATGTTACGTTTAATCCCAGGAACAGGGTTGGAATCAACTTGTTTGTAGGTCTCTGAGTCAGATAACTGGCGCATGATCTCTCGATCATAGTCCTGCCAGTCTTGAATGACCACTGCCCCGCCTTTATCCGCGGGGCGTATGACAATGTTCTGATCAGCTCGCAATTTGGTAAGGGATTTCCTTTCAAGAGGAGATAAGTTATCAAATTGTCTAGGTGGAGAAAAATTGCTGGTATCCCTCTGTACCACCCTCAAAAATGTTTTAATGCTGGCATTTTGTGTAGGTGGATAAAATGTATAACTTTTTTTAAAGGGGGTTGGCACATTCCTACTGGTTTTATCAGAAAAGAATTCTTTAAGTCGTAATTGCCGACCAAATTTAAATTGGTCAATGCTACTCTCAAAGCGATTGTGGTGACACGTGGGGACAAAAGACAAACCATGCGTTAAAAGCGACAAGTCAGCTTCATCTAATTGAGTACTCGATAGATTGAAGACGACGTTCATGTCTTTTTCTCTATCGTCCTAGTGGATGCTGGGGTTCCTGAAAGGACCATGGGGAATAGCGGCTCCGCAGGAGACAGGGCACAAAATAAAGCTTTTCCAGATCAGGTGGTGTGCACTGGCTCCTCCCCCTATGACCCCCCTCCAGACTCCAGTTAGATTTTTGTGCCCGGCCGAGAAGGGTGCAATCTAGGTGGCTCTCCTAAAGAGCTGCTTAGAAAAAGTTTAGCTTAGGTTTTTTATTTTACAGTGAGTCCTGCTGGCAACAGGATCACTGCAACGAGGGACTGAGGGGAGAAGAAGTGAACTCACCTGCGTGCAGGATGGATTGGCTTCTTGGCTACTGGACATCAGCTCCAGAGGGACGATCACAGGTACAGCCTGGATGGTCACCGGAGCCGCGCCGCCGGCCCCCTTGCAGATGCTGAAGTCAGAAGAGGTCCAGAATCGGCGGCTGAAGACTCCTGCAGTCTTCTAAAGGTAGCGCACAGCACTGCAGCTGTGCGCCATTTTCCTCTCAGCACACTTCACACGCAGTCACTGAGGGTGCAGGGCGCTGGGGGGGGGGCGCCCTGGGAGGCAAATGTAACCTATATAAAGGCTAAAAATACCTCACATATAGCCCCCAGAGGCTATATGGAGATATTTAACCCCTGCCTGGATTCACTAAATAGCGGGAGACGAGCCCGCCGGAAAAGGGCCGGGGCCTATCTCCTCAGCACACGGCGCCATTTCCTCTCACAGCTCCGCTGGTCAGGACGGCTCCCAGGTCTCTCCCCTGCACTGCACTACAGAAACAGGGTAAAACAGAGAGGGGGGGCAAATTTATGGCGATATTTTGATATATATAAAGCAGCTATAAGGGAGCACTTATTATAAGGCTATCCCTGTTATATATAGCGCTTTTGGTGTGTGCTGGCAAACTCTCCCTCTGTCTCCCCAAAGGGCTAGTGGGTCCTGTCTTCGTTAGGAGCATTCCCTGTGTGTCTGCTGTGTGTCGGTACGTGTGTGTCGACATGTATGAGGACGATATTGGTGTGGAGGCGGAGCAATTGCCAAATATGAGGATGTCACCCCCTAGGGAGTCGACACCAGAATGGATGCCTTTATTTATGGAACTACGGGATAGTGTCAACACGCTAAAGCAGTCGTTTGACGACATGAGACGGCCGGACAATCAATTAGTGCCTGTCCAGGCGACTCAAACACCGTCAGGGGCTGTGAAACGCCCTTTGCCTCAGTCGGTCGACACAGACCCAGACACAGGCACTGACTCCAGTGGTGACGGTGACGAATCAACCGTATTTTCCAGTAGGGCCACACGTTATATGATTTTGGCAATGAAGGAGGCGTTACATTTAGCTGATACTACAGGTACCACTAAACAGGGTATTATGTGGGGTGTGAAAAAACTACCTATAGTTTTTCCTGAATCAGAAGAATTAAATGACGTGTGTAATGAAGCGTGGGTTGCCCCTGATAAAAAGCTGATAATTTCAAAGAAATTATTGGCATTATACCCTTTCCCGCCAGAGGTTAGGGAGCGCTGGGAAACACCTCCTAGGGTGGACAAGGCGCTAACACGCTTATCTAAACAAGTGGCGTTACCCTCTCCTGAGACGGCCGCACTTAAAGATCCATCAGATAGGAGGATGGAAAATATCCAAAAAAGTATATACACACATGCAGGTGTTATACTACGACCAGCTATAGCGACTGCCTGGATGTGCAGTGCTGGGGTAGTTTGGTCAGAGTCCCTGATTGAAAATATTGATACCCTGGACAGGGACAATATTTTACTGTCGTTAGAACAAATAAAGGATGCATTTCTTTATATGCGTGATGCACAGAGGGATATCTGCACACTGGCATCACGGGTAAGTGCTATGTCCATTTCGGCCAGAAGAGCTTTATGGACGCGACAGTGGACAGGCGATGCGGATTCAAAACGACATATGGAAGTTTTGCCGTATAAAGGGGAGGAGTTATTTGGAGTCGGTCTATCAGATTTGGTGGCCACGGCTACAGCCGGGAAATCCACCTTTCTACCTCAAGTCACTCCCCAACAGAAAAAGGCACCGACTTTTCAACCGCAGCCCTTTCGTTCCTTTAAAAATAAGAGAGCAAAGGGCTATTCATATCTGCCACGAGGCAGAGGTCGAGGGAAGAGACAGCAACAGGCAGCTCCTTCCCAGGAACAGAAGCCTTCCCCGGCTTCTACAAAAGCCTCAGCATGACGCTGGGGCTTCTCAAGCGGACTCAGGGACGGTGGGTGGTCGTCTCAAAAATTACAGCGCGCAGTGGGCTCACTCGCAGGTAGATCCCTGGATCCTGCAGATAATATCTCAGGGGTACAGGTTGGAATTAGAGACAGATCCACCTCGCCGTTTCCTGAAGTCTGCTTTACCAACGTCCCCCTCCGAAAGGGAGATGGTTTTGGAAGCCATTCACAAGCTGTACTCTCAGCAGGTGATAGTCAAGGTACCTCTTCTACAACAAGGGAAGGGGTATTATTCCACTCTTTTTGTGGTACCGAAGCCGGATGGCTCGGTAAGGCCTATTCTAAATCTGAAGTCCTTGAACCTGTACATAAAGAAGTTCAAGTTCATGATGGAGTCACTCAGAGCAGTGATAGCGAACCTGGAAGAGGGGGACTTTATGGTATCCTTGGACATCAAGGATGCGTATCTCCACGTTCCAATTTACCCCTCACACCAGGGGTACCTCAGGTTCGTTGTACAAAACTGTCACTATCAGTTTCAGACGCTGCCGTTCGGATTGTCCACGGCACCTCGGGTCTTTACAAAGGTAATGGCCGAGATGATGATTCTTCTTCGAAGAAAAGGCATATTAATTATCCCATACTTGGACGATCTCCTAATAAGGGCAAGGTCCAGAGAACAGCTAGAGATGGGATTAGCACTGTCTCAAGAAGTGCTAAAACAGCACGGGTGGATTCTGAATATTCCAAAATCCCAGTTAATGCCGACAACTCGTCTGCTGTTCCTAGGGATGATTCTGGACACGGTTCAGAAAAAGGTTTTTCTCCCGGAGGAAAAAGCCAAGGAGTTATCCGAGCTTGTCAGGAACCTCCTAAAACCAGGAAAGGTGTCTGTACATCAATGCACAAGAGTCCTGGGAAAAATGGTGGCTTCTTACGAAGCAATTCCATTCGGCAGATTCCACGCAAGAATTTTCCAAAGGGATCTGTTGGACAAATGGTCAGGGTCGCATCTTCAGATGCACCTGCGGATAACCCTGTCTCCAAGGACAAGGGTGTCTCTTCTGTGGTGGTTGCAGAGTGCTCATCTATTGGAGGGCCGCAGATTCGGCATACAGGATTGGATCCTGGTGACCACGGACGCCAGCCTGAGAGGCTGGGGAGCAGTCACACAAGGAAGAAACTTCCAGGGAGTATGGACGAGCCTGGAAACGTCTCTTCACATAAACATTCTGGAACTAAGAGCAATATACAATGCTCTAAGCCAGGCAGAACCTCTGCTTCAGGGAAAACCGGTGTTGATCCAGTCGGACAACATCACGGCAGTCGCCCATGTGAACAGACAGGGCGGCACAAGAAGCAGGAGTGCAATGGCAGAAGCTGCAAGGATTCTTCGCTGGGCAGAGAATCATGTGATAGCACTGTCAGCAGTGTTCATCCCGGGAGTGGACAACTGGGAAGCAGACTTCCTCAGCAGACACGATCTTCACCCGGGAGAGTGGGGACTTCATCCAGAAGTCTTCCACTTGCTGGTAACCCGTTGGGAAAGACCAATGGTGGACATGATGGCGTCTCGCCTCAACAAAAAACTGGACAGGTATTGCGCCAGGTCAAGAGATCCGCAGGCAATAGCTGTGGACGCGCTGGTAACGCCTTGGGTGTACCAGTCGGTGTATGTGTTTCCTCCTCTGCCTCTCATACCAAAAGTATTGAGAATTATACGGCAAAGAGGCGTAAGGACGATACTAGTGGTTCCGGATTGGCCAAGAAGGACTTGGTACCCGGAACTTCAAGAGATGATCACGGAAGATCCGTGGCCTCTACCTCTAAGGAGGGACTTGCTTCAGCAGGGTCCCTGTCTGTTTCAAGACTTACCGCGGCTGCGTTTGACGGCATGGCGGTTGAACGCCGGATCCTAAAGGAAAAAGGCATGCCGGAAGAAGTCATTCCTACTTTGATTAAAGCAAGGAAGGAAGTAACCGTGCAACATTATCACCGAATTTGGCGAAAATATGTTGCGTGGTGCGAAGATCGGAGTGCTCCGACGGAGGAATTTCAACTGGGTCGATTCCTACATTTCCTGCAATCAGGATGGTCTATGGGTCTCAAATTGGGATCTATTAAGGTTCAAATTTCGGCCCTGTCGATTTTCTTTCAAAAAGAATTGGCTTCAGTCCCTGAAGTCCAGACCTTTGTTAAGGGAGTGCTACATATACAGCCTCCTGTGGTGCCTCCAGTGGCACCGTGGGATCTCAATGTGGTTTTGGACTTTCTAAAATCTCATTGGTTTGAACCACTAAAGAAGGTGGATTTGAAATCTCACATGGAAAGTGACCATGCTTCTAGCCCTGGCTTCGGCCAGGAGAGTGTCAGAACTGGCTGCTTTATCTTACAAAAGCCCATATCTGATTTTCCATTCGGACAGGGCAGAACTGCGGACTCGTCCGCATTTTCTCCCTAAGGTGGTGTCAGCATTTCATCTGAACCAGCCTATTGTAGTGCCTGCGGCTACAAGTGACTTGGAGGACTCCAAGTTACTGGACGTTGTCAGAGCATTAAAAATATATATTGCAAGGACAGCTGGAGTCAGAAAATCTGACTCGTTGTTTATATTGTATGCACCCAACAAGATGGGTGCTCCTGCGTCTAAGCAGACGATTGCTCGTTGGATCTGTAGCACAATCCAACTTGCACATTCTGTGGCAGGCCTGCCACAGCCTAAATCTGTAAAGGCCCACTCCACAAGGAAGGTGGGCTCATCTTGGGCGGCTGCCCGAGGGGTCTCGGCATTACAACTTTGCCGAGCAGCTACGTGGTCAGGGGAGAACACGTTTGTAAAATTTTACAAATTTGATACTCTGGCTAAGGAGGACCTGGAGTTCTCTCATTCGGTGCTGCAGAGTCATCCGCACTCTCCCGCCCGTTTGGGAGCTTTGGTATAATCCCCATGGTCCTTTCAGGAACCCCAGCATCCACTAGGACGATAGAGAAAATAAGAATTTACTTACCGATAAATCTATTTCTCGGAGTCCGTAGTGGATGCTGGGCGCCCATCCCAAGTGCGGATTATCTGCAATAATTGTACATAGTTATTGTTAACTAATTCGGGTTATTGTTGAAGGAAGCCATCTTTCAGAGGCTCCGCTGTTATCATACTGTTAACTGGGTTTAGATCACAAGTTGTACGGTGTGATTGGTGTGGCTGGTATGAGTCTTACCCGGGATTCAAAATCCTCCCTTATTGTGTACGCTCGTCCGGGCACAGTACCTAACTGGAGTCTGGAGGGGGGTCATAGGGGGAGGAGCCAGTGCACACCACCTGATCTGGAAAAGCTTTACTTTTTGTGCCCTGTCTCCTGCGGAGCCGCTATTCCCCATGGTCCTTTCAGGAACCCCAGCATCCACTACGGACTCCGAGAAATAGATTTATCGGTAAGTAAAATCTTATTTTTGGCCTTCCTCTTCTTCGAGTACCAACTTCGTCTGGGATGTGGTCTACACTGCCTTTTTTGTTTCCCACCATTGCTGTAGACTCGGGGCCCTGGTCCAAAAAACGTCTCTGTTGGCTACCCTCATTGAGATCAGTGTCGGACGTTGAATTTGAGGAGACGAGCTCCCTGGTGTATCTAGGGGCTCGTCTTCTTCTTGGGAACCTACCCGTTTGATTACTCGGATTTTGGGTGTTACCTAATAGCCATCTGTACACCAAGTGATTTTTATAGTCACTGGTGACGGTGGCTAATTTTTTACGTTTGAAAGAGACGAGGTCTCGGTGATAATTATCGATCTGTGTTTGAAGCTTGTCAATCCATTTTTGGGATTTATCCTCTGTTAATAGAGGTATTGCTGTTATATTGGCAGCTTCAATTTCAATCTTGATGGTTTTTAACTCAAACCCTACTTCCTCTATGACTAAAGCCATGAGATCGAAGGAACATTTGTTGAGGATTCCGCACCACCTACTACAAAATTTAGGATTACTCCTTCCTAATGTAGGTGTATTGGTGATGCGGAATCCTCTGGGGATCTGTCGTCGTCGATGATATTCCGAAAGAAATTGGCCATGAAGTTTTAAATCAACTTCTTTTTGGCGTTGTTTTATAAGTTTATAGAAAACATCGACTGGTGTGTCTGCTGGCAGGGACTCAAAGTCGATTTTTTCAAAAAGAAACTTTTCCACCTCCTCATCAGTAAATGAGATGGTTCCCTGTTCTGCCAGAGACAATAACCCATCATCTAACAAATATGCTCCTTCTTGTGTCATATTGAGGGAATCAGGTCACTTCTATAGTGGTACTCTGAATATACCAAATCAATCGTATCACCGTCTCTCTAAACTTACATAAAGTATAATGAATAAACAAATAATTAAAGAAATAAATAAACAAAAACAAACACAACTTAGCCCATAGACAGTCAATGATCACATGTATACTAATTAGCGCGGATGGGTATCAGGAAACCAGAGAGAAATCCCCAGCATTATGTACACAAAAGAAGGTCCTGTACTCGCATCCAACTTTTCAGGGTGGGTGCTATCCCAACAGAACAAAGTCCGCTGAATATATTGGTGTCCACACAGGTGGCGGGCGCACTCTCACAAATGTACTTGAATTCTGTAGTTGATATCAGTTGTTCTTTATTATAGCCTCATGCAGGGCCGGCTCCAGGCCTACTAGCACCCTGAGCGAGAAAATGTAAAAGCGCCCCCCCCCCCCCCCCCCCCCCTATGCGCGCGCCGCAGGCGCGCGCTCTCGGAAAAGTGGGTGTGGCCTCTGGAAAAGTGGGCGTGGCCTCATAACTTCATATCATCAAACTATAAACACATTTTCACACAATTAGCCGCCTTACACATAGCCACAGTAGTGTTCCTTACACACAATGTCTCCAGTATAGTGCCAGATACACATAATGTGCAGTGCCAGATAGACATGACATGCCCCGCAGCAGTGCCAGCTACACATGACATGCCCCGCAGCAGTGCCAGCTAGCCAGCTACACATGACATGCCCCGCAGCAGTGCCAGCTAGCCAGCTACACATAACATGCCCCGCAGCAGTGCCAGCTACACATGACATGCCCCCCAGCAGTGCCAGCTACACATGATAGTGTTCACTTTTTAGGGCATGGTGCTGATCACAGGGAGGGCACTTTTTTAAGTTAGGAGGGCAAAATGATGTACATACTGCTTGTTGTTCCCATACCTATATGCCAAAGAATGGACAGTGCGCGCCGAAGGCGCGCAGCAAAAATTAAGGGGAGTTACTTCGTGGGGAAGGTACGTGGCCACATAATAGTGGCAATTTGCATTACACCACACAGTAGTGCAGCTAATACACACTGCACCAGGTAGAACCTCCTATACACTTTGCGTCAGGCACAGCACTGAGACACATTGCACCAGGGAGAGCACTGAGACACATTGCCTAGCCACAGACGCCTAGCGGGAACACTACATGACATGCCCCCCAGCAGTGCCAGCTACACGTGACATGCCCCCCAGCAGTGCCAGCTACACGTGACATGCCCCCCAGCAGTGCCAGCTACACGTGACATGCCCCCCAGCAGTGCCAGCTACATAAATGGCCACACAGTGCCAGATATGCACCCACAGTTCAGATACATAAATGCCCCCAAAGTGCCAGATACATAAATGCCTCCACAGTGTAGATATGCCCCCCACAGTGCCAGATACATAAATGCCCCCACAGTGCCAGATACATAAGTGCCCCCACAGTGCCAGATACATAAGTGCCCCCACAGTGCCAGATATAAAAATGCCCACACAGTGCCAGATATGTCCCCACAGTGCCATATATAAAATTGCCCCCACAGTGCCAGATATGCCCCCACAGGGCTAGATATGCCCCCAGTGCCAGATACATAAATGCCCACATTGCCAGATGCATAAGTGCCCCCACAGTGCCAGAAATGCCCCCACAGTGCCAGAAATGCCCCCACAGTGCCAGAAATGCCCCCACAGGGCCAGATAAATGCCCCCACACAGGGCCAGATAAATGCCCCCACACAGGGCCAGATAAATGCCCCCACACAGGGCCAGATAAATGCCCCCACACAGGGCCAGATAAATGCCCCCACACAGGGCCAGATAAATGCCCCCACACAGGGCCAGATAAATGCCCCCACAGAGCCAGATATGCCCCCACACAGGGCCAGATAAATGCCCCCACAGAGCCAGATATGCCCCCACAGGGCTAGATATGCCCCCAGTGCCAGATACATAAATGCCCACATTGCCAGATGCATAAGTGCCCCCACAGTGCCAGAAATGCCCCCACAGTTCTAGAAATGCCCCCACAGTGCCAGAAATGCCAGAAATGCCCCCACAGTGCCAGAAATGCCCCCACAGTGCCAGAAATGCCCCCACACAGGGCCAGATAAATGCCCCCACACAGGGCCAGATAAATGCCCCCACACAGGGCCAGATAAATGCCCCCACACAGGGCCAGATAAATGCCCCCACACAGGGCCAGATAAATGCCCCCACACAGGGCCAGATAAATGCCCCCACAGAGCCAGATATGCCCCCACACAGGGCCAGATATGCCCCCACACAGGGCCAGATAAATGCCCCCACAGAGCCAGATATGCCCCCACAGTGCCAGATATGCCCCCAGTGTGCCAGATAAATGCCCCCACACAGGGCCAGATAAATGCCCCCACAGAGCCAGATATGCCCCCAGTGTGCCAGATATGCCCCCAGTGTGCCAGATATGCCCCCAGTGTGCCAGATATGCCCCCAGTGTGCCAGATATGCCCCCATTGTGCCAGATATGCCCCCAGTGTGCCAGATATGTCCCCAGTGTGCCAGATATGCCCCCACACAGGGCCAGATAAATGCCCCCACAGAGCCAGATATGCCCCCAGTGTGCCAAATATGCCCCCAGTGTGCCAGATATGCCCCCAGTGTGCCAGAAATGCCCCCAGTGTGCCAGATAATCCCCCCAGTGTGCCATATAATCCCCCCAGTGTGCCAGATAATCCCCCCAGTGTGCCAGATAATCCCCCCAGTGTGCCAGATAATCCCCCCAGCGTGCCAGAAATGCCCCCACATTGCCAGAAATGCCCCCACATTGCCAGAAATGCCCCCACATTGCCAGAAATGCCCCCACACAGGGCCAGATAAATGCCCCCACAGAGCCAGATATGCCCCCAGTGTGCCAGATATGCCCCCAGTGTGCCAGATATGCCCCCAGTGTGCCAGATATGCCCCCAGTGTGCCAGATAATCCCCCCAGTGTGCCAGATAATCCCCCCAGTGTGCCAGATAATCCCCCCAGTGTGCCAGATAATCCCCCCAGTGTGCCAGATAATCCCCCCAGTGTGCCAGATAATCCCCCCCAGTGTGCCAGATAATCCCCCCAGTGTGCCAGATATGCCCCCACGGTGCCAGAAATGCCCCCACGGTGCCAGAAATGCCCCCACACAGGGCCAGATATGCCCCCAGTGTGCCAGATATGCCCCCAGTGTGCCAGATATGCCCCCAGTGTGCCAGATATGCCCCCAGTGTGCCAGATATGCCCCCAGTGTGCCAGATATGCCCCCAGTGTGCCAGATATGCCCCCAGTGTGCCAGATATGCCCCCAGTGTGCCAGATATGCCCCCAGTGTGCCAGATAATCCCCCCAGTGTGCCAGAAATGCCCCCACATTGCCAGAAATGCCCCCACACAGGGCCAGATAAATGCCCCCACATAGCCAGATATGCCCCCAGTGTGCCAGATATGCCCCCAGTGTGCCAGATATGCCCCCAATGAGCCAGATATGCCCCCCACAGTGCCAGAAATGCCCCCACAGTGCCAGAAATGCCCCCACAGTGCCAGATATGCCCCCAGTGTGCCAGATATGCCCCCAGTGTGCCAGATATGCCCCCAGTGTGCCAGATATGCCCCCAGTGTGCCAGATATGCCCCCAGTGTGCCAGATATGCCCCCAGTAGAGCCAGATATGCCCCCAATGAGCCAGATATGCCCCCAATGAGCCAGATATGCCCCCCACAGTGCCAGAAATGCCCCCACAGAGCCAGATATGCCCCCAGTGTGCCAGATATGCCCCCAGTGTGCCAGATATGCCCCCAGTGTGCCAGATATGCCCCCAGTGTGCCAGATATGCCCCCAGTGTGCCAGATATGCCCCCAGTGTGCCAGATATGCCCCCAGTGTGCCAGATATGCCCCCAGTGTGCCAGATATGCCCCCAGTGTGCCAGATATGCCCCCAGTGTGCCAGATATGCCCCCAGTGTGCCAGATATGCCCCCAGTGTGCCAGATAATCCCCCCAGTGTGCCAGATATGCCCCCACGGTGCCAGAAATGCCCCCACATTGCCAGAAATGCCCCCACACAGGGCCAGATAAATGCCCCCACAGAGCCAGATATGCCCCCAGTGTGCCAGATATGCCCCCAGTGTGCCAGATATGCCCCCAGTGTGCCAGATATGCCCCCAGTGTGCCAGATATGCCCCCAGTGTGCCAGATATGCCCCCAGTGTGCCAGATATGCCCCCAGTGAGCCAGATATGCCCCCCACAGTGCCAGAAATGCCCCCACAGAGCCAGATATGCCCCCAGTGTGCCAGATAAATGCCCCCACAGTGCGATCCATAAATGTTTGACCCCCCCCACCCCACCCCACCAAATACCTGAGGCGCTGAGTCTGAGAGAGGGAGGAGGAGTGCTGGCGTGAGTGCTGGCGGGCGGGAGAGTGAGGATCCGAGTGCGGGTGGGCGGGCGGCCACTTGTGTGCGCTATGCGCGGCGCCGGCGTCTGACGTTAGACACCGGCGCCGCGCAGCGCACGCCGCACACACGGACGGCGGGGACAACGCGCTGCACACACACACAGGGCCGGCTCGCTTCGAATATGGCGGCGCCAGCGCGCGGCGCCCATTAAGGGTGGCGCCCTGCGCGGCCGCTCTATTCGAACATGCCTAGAGCCGGCCCTGGCCTCATGTATCGACGTTTCGACCCTTCCACAGGGTCTTTTTCAAGAAAGGCGATATGATATCTTATTTTTCATTGTGTGCGAAGTTTAAACAATGCCTAAAAAGAATACAAAGATGAAAAAAGACTCAGCCTCCCAGGCCCCTAACGATTGGCAGAAAAACCAATATGAACTTGGCCTCAAATACCATGTTCATATGGTTTATATAGTGTAAGATGGAATTAAATTCAGACAAACAACCACCTGCAACCAAGGTGTCATATATCACCAAACTCGTGTTCAAAAGGCGCCACCTTAATCCCCACACCAAGAGCAATAACACTTATCCACCAAAGATTATCTTATTTCACCCTTTTGTCCACTCAGGGGAACCAACTCGATATATTTCTCATGAATAGTAACACATATATATATATATATATATATATATATATATGTGTGTGTGTGTGTGTGTGTGTGTGTGTGTGTGTGTGTGTGTGTGTATATTAATGTATATATGTGTGTGTATATATATATGTATGTGTATATATATATATGTATGTGTATATATATATGTATGTGTATATGTATGTATGTATGTATATATATATATATATATATATATATATATATATATATATAATTATTACACTGGAGAGCATGCAAAGAATCCCTAATTTGGAGTTGGGGGTGGACTTGGACGGGATGAGAGGGGGGGCCCAAAGCTTTTTGTTGCACTTGGGCCCACCGCTCGCTAGTTCCGCCACTGTTATTGATATACACTGCTCAAAAAAATAAAGGGAACACTAAAATAACACATCCTAGATCTGAATGAATGAAATATTCTTATTAAATTCTTTGTTCTTTACATAGTTGAATGTGCTGACAACAAAATTGCACAAAAATTATCAATGGAAATCAAATTTATTAAACCATGGAGGTCTGGATTTGGAGTCGCACTCAAAATTAAAGTGGAAAAACACACTACAGGCTGATCCAACTTTGATGTAATGTCCTTAAAATGAGGCTCTGTAGTTTGTGTGGCCTCCACGTGCCTGTATGACCTCCCTACAACGCCTGGGCATGCTCCTGATGAGGTGGCGGATGGTCTCCTGAGGGATCTCCTCCCAGACCTGGACTAAAGCATCCGCCAACTCCTGGACAGTCTGTGGTGCAACGTGATGTTGGTGGATGGAGCGAGACATGATGTCCCAGATGTGCTCAGTTGGATTCAGGTCTGGGGAACGGGTGGGCCAGTCCTTAGCATCAATGCCTTCGTCTTGCAGGAACTGCTGACACACTCCAGCCACATGAGGTCTAGCATTGTCTTGCATTAGGAGGAACCCAGGGCCAACCGCACCAGCATATGGTCTCACAAGGGGTCTGAGGATCTCATCTCGGTACCTAATGGCAGTCAGGCTACCACTGGTGAGCACATGGAGGGCTGTGCGGCCCCCCCAAAGAAATGCCACCCCACACCATTACTGACCCACTGCCAAACTGGTCATGCTGGAGGATGTTGCAGGCAGCAGAACATTCTCTTTGGCGTCTCCAGACTCTGTCACATGTGCTCAGTGAGAACCTGCTTTCATCTGTGAAGAGCACAGGGCGCTAGTGGCGAATTTGGCAATCTTGGTGTTCTCTGACATATGCCAAACGTCCTGCACGGTGTTGGGCTGTAAGCACAACCCCCACCTGTGGACGTCGGGCCCTCATGGAGTCTGTTTCTGATCGTTTGAGTAGACACATGCACATTTGTGGCTTGCTGGAGGTCATTTTGCAGGGCTCTGGTAGTGCTCCTCCTGTTCCTCCTTGCACAAAGGCGGAGGTAGCGGTCCTGCTGCTGGGTTTTTGCCCTCCTATGGCCTCCTCCAAGTCTCCTGATGTACTGGCCTGTCTCCTGGTAGTGCCTCTATGATCTGGACACTACGCTGACAGACACGGCAAACCTTCTTGCCACAGCTCGCATTGATGTGCCATCCTGGATGAGCTGCACTACCTGAGCCACTTGTGTGAGTTGTAGACTCCGTCTCATACTACCACTAGAGTGAAAGCACCGCCAGCTTTCAAAAGTGACCAAAACATCAGCCAGAAAGCATAGGAGCTGAGAAGTGGTCTGTGGTCACCACCTGCAGAACAACTCCTTTATTGGGGGTGTCTTGCTAATTGCCTATAATTTCCACCTGTTGTCTATTCCATTTGCACAACAGCATGTGAAATTGATTGTCAATCAGTGTTGCTTCCTAAGTGGACAGTTTGATTTCACAAAGTGTGATTGACTTGGAGTTACATTGTGTTGTTTGTGTTCCCTTTATTTTTTTGAGCAGTGTATATCCTAACAAGCCTGCTATAGGTTTATTACATACTGGCCAACTGCCTGTGTTATACGTGCACTGTCCCGCCGTCCCACCCGTGTGGCAGATTTGGTGAGCATTCTATCTAAACTGCATATAATTTAAACCCCCCCTCCTCCCCATCCCCCATTCAATTAGCCCTGGCACTCAGCCGGGATTTTTTTCATCTGCCTGAGGTAGGCAATAATAAAAAAATAAATAAAATAAAAATATCCCAGATAATCGGCCCCATTTTCAAATCTGCGGATGTGAAAACACATAGGTCTGAGAACTTATGTTTTTGCCTGAAAATGTAATTTCCTCTAGCATCCATAAGGGATATTGGGGTAATCTAGTACAATGGGGTATAGACTGGGTCCAAAGGAGCCGGTGCACTTTAAATTACTTCAACTGGGTGTGTTGGCTCCTCCCCCTCCCACAGGCTGTTTAGAGAAAAGTGCCCCCTGGAGAGGATGCACATCTCTGCAGCTCCAGAGAGTTTTCTTCAATTTCTTTTAAACTTTTATTATTTTTGATATGCTATTTGAGCATCAGCATACCTGAACCGTGGGAGTTAGGGGGGGTGGGGTCAGTGGCCTTGCGAGGTGCAGAGACGCTTCCCCGCTGCAGGTCCTGAGAGGTTGTTTGTTCAGTGGGGCACTGCGCCTTGGCTGTCACAGTCTCAGCATGCCGCACACCCCTAAAACTAGCCTGAAGGTGACGTCTGTGGTGAGTACAGGGGGCCCCGCTAGGGGGGGTCCCCCGGTTCAAAGTGCGGCTGAACATGGGCGCGGCATACGGGACCCTCCTGGGGGGGTCCCGCTGGAGCCCCCCGTGTAGACTGGCTTATATTAGCTTGAACTAGCACTTGTGCTACGTTTTTTAAGCCACACAGGAGACTTTGCCAGTATAAAAATCATTACAGCTACGGCGCCATTGGAGGGGGCGGAGCTATCTCAGAGCGGGACCAGAGGCATTTTGCCTTCCTCTGCTTAATGCAGACCCCCCCCCCCCCCCCCCCCCCCCTGCTTCCAGCATCCCAAGACTCGCTGGAGATCTTGTACAGGGTGTAGAAAAAGGGGAGAGCTGCTGTTGTACATGGTCTGTGTCCTCTACAGGATAGAGTTCACTAGTATTTGCTGTGTTATAGTCAGCTCTCAGCCTTACTGGGGCAGTGCAGCTAGGGGTGTGCTGGTGTCTCTCTCAATGCAGCCAGTCTTCACAAATCGGTGAAGGGGCTGGGGGAGAGGGTCCAGAGCCCCACTGGCTAGGGTCTCTTAAAACTATGATGTCTGATGTCTTCCCAGCTCATTGCTAATGTACAGAAAACTCAGCTACTACAACCAGCTGTTGCAGACTTAGCTGCTAGGGCAGATGTTAGACAACCCTCCCTCTCTCATGCAGGTCCACAAAAGCGTGGTCTACCTGCTCTGTGATACAGATGAGGATATACAGGAGGATGGGGAGGACTTGGATCCCGTTAGTGGGGATTCAGATTCTGCTCAGGGTATTGAACCCCTAATTTTGGCTATATGGGACGTGTTAAAGCTCCCTCTAGAGGACGCTGCGTTACGGCAGTCTGTTTTCTTTGTACAAAGCAAGCCTAATGTCACTTTCCCTGATTCTGCAGAGTTAGATGACCTATTCAAGTTAGCCTGGAAAAATCCAGACAAAAAATTCCAAGTGTCCAAAAAGTTTTTACGCACTTTCTCATTTTCCCCTGAAGGCAGGAAGTTGTGGGAGGAACCCTAAGGGGTTGACGTATCATTCTCTCGACTGTCTAAAAGGCGGTGCTGCCTGCCCCGGTCTCCTTTACCATAAAGGATCCTGGGGACCGGAAAATAGAGACTACTCTAAAATCTATTTGCGTGGCAGCAGGTGTATCACAAAGGCCGGTCATAGGTGGGTGCTGGATGACGCATGCCATTGGGCTACTCAGATTCAGGAGGGTCTCTCCGGGGCTATCCCCCTGGTCACTATGGTGACTCTCCTTAAGCACATTCAGGACACTACACGCGTCCTGTGTGACCCGCTTAAGGAGATGGGAAATGTTAATGCTAGGACTTCTGCCATGGCAGTGTCGGCGCGCAGGGCCTTGTGGTTGTGTGAGTGGATTGCGAACGCAGAATCAAGGCGCAGTGTTGAATCCCTCCCCTTTTCTGGGTAATGGCTCTTTGCAGTTGAGTTGGATACATGGATTTCCAAAGTAACTGCTGGGAAATCCACATGTCTCCCCTCTGGGGCCCCATCGGCGAGACGCTTCTACACGGGGCCGTCTATGCAGTCCTTTTGGTCTAACAGTTTTCGATCTAAGGCCAGAGGTGCCTCAAATGCCACTAGAAGCACCAGAGGTAAGTCAAGAAAACCTGCAAGCACCATCTCTCAGGACCAGACCAACAGTTCTGCTTCCACTAAGACCTCAGCATGACTGTGCCAACCCACCCCGAGGGGATCTCGAGGTGGGAGCTCGACTGCGTCACTTCAGCCGCATCTGGTAGGCTCCCTGCCAGGATACCTGGGTCAGGGATCTCATTTCTCAGGGCTACAAGCTGTAGTTCGACGGTGCTCCTCCCCAACAATTGTTCAAATCAAGCTTACCAGCTTTGGAGAATATGCAGGTTATGTTGGAACAGGCCATCCAAAAGTTGGTACAGTCCCACGTCATTGTTCCGGTATCAATACCACAACGAGGCAAGGGTTATTACTCCAACCTGTTTGTGGTACCGAAACCGGACGGTTCGGTAAGGCCCATTTTGAACCTAAAGTCCTTGAATCCTTACCTGAAGGTCAAAATGGAATCCTTGCGAGCAGTAATTGTGGCCTGGAGGAACAGGAACTCATGGTCTCCCTGGATATCAAGGATGCCTACCTTCATATTCCAATTTGGCCACCTCATCAGGCGTACCTCAGGTTTGCTCTGCTGGACGATCACTACCAGTACCAGGCCCTACCCTTCGGTCTGTCTACAGCTCCGAGGGTATTCACGAAGGTGATGGTGGAGATGATGTTCCAACTCCGGTTCCAGGGGATCATTGTGGTCCCTTACCTGGACGATCTTCTGGTAAAAGCAAGATCAAGGGAGCTTTTATTGCTCCATATCGACTGCACTATCCATCTTCTGTCCCACTAAGGGTGGATCCTCAATTTACAGAATTCCCACCTGGAGCCAACTCAGCGGCTCCTGTTCCTGGGAATGTTGCTGGATACTGTGGCCCAGAAGGTGTTCCCACCAGAGGACAAGGCGAGAACACTTCAGGAGATGGTCCGAATGGTGCTCCGACCTACTCGAGCGCCCATCCATCTTTGCAGAAAATTGCTGGGAAAGATGGTCATCTCATACGAGGTGATCCAATATGGGAGGTTCCATGCCAGAACACTTCAATTGGATCACCTGAGCAAGTGGTCCGGATCACATCTGCAGATGCACCGGATGATTCAGCTGTCACCTCAGGCCAGGATTTCCCTCCTGTGGTGGCTGCAGTGCTCCAATCTCCTGGAAGGCAGGAGTTTCGAGATTCAGGATGGGACCCTCCACATGATGGATGTGAGTCTGCAAAGATGGGGAGCTGTCACCCAAGGGGTGCAGTTCCAGGGCAGGTGGTCAGCCCACGAAGCCCTCCTTCCAATCAACATTCTGGAACTTCGGGCGTTCTACAATGCGCTGCTTCAGGCCTCTCCTCTGCTCACGGATCACGCGATCCAAGTTCAGTCGGACAACGCCACAGCAGTGGCGTAGATCATTCGGCAAGGAGGGCCAAAAAGCAGAGCCTGCATGCGAGAGGTGTCAAAGATACTCCTCTGGGTGGAAACAAATGCAAGAGCAGTGTAGACAATCTTCATTCCAGGTGTGGTCATCTGGGTAGTGGACTTCCTCAGTCGTCACGATCTCCACCCAGGGGAGTGAGGACTCCACCATCAGGTGTTCCAGCAGATCATCCACCGGTGGGGCTGCACACAGATGGACATGATGGCTTCTCGACTCAACAAGAAGCTTCACAGGTATTGCTCACGAACCAGAGACCCTCAGGCGAAGGGCAGTGTATGCTATGCACTGACTTCGCCTTGGCTTTACCGGCTGGTCTACCTGTTACCTCCGATTCCGTTGCTCCCAAGCGAATCAGAAATCAATGAGTTCAGGCAATTTCGGACTCTGAGGGCATGGTACACGGATCTTCTGGACATGTCCGTCGAAGACCTTTGGCCTTTACCGCTAAGAAGCAATCTTCTTCAACAGGGACCATTCATCTACCCGAACTTATGGCGACTTAGTTTGACGGCATGGAAGTTGAGCGGAACATTGTAGCTCACGAGCCGTTCCAAGAAAGTTATTGCTACCATGGTTCAGGCCAGGAAATCCGTGACGTCAAAACACTATCATCATATCTGGAGAAGATATGTCTCTTAGTGCGAGGAACGCA
The DNA here is from genome assembly GCF_028390025.1 of Pseudophryne corroboree. Taxonomy (NCBI): domain Eukaryota; kingdom Metazoa; phylum Chordata; class Amphibia; order Anura; family Myobatrachidae; genus Pseudophryne; species Pseudophryne corroboree. Next base: position 635,411,060 of record NC_086448.1, read on the forward strand.
CGTATCCACCTGCAGAATTCCACTTGGGATGTTTCTTACGTTTCCTGCAGGCTGGTTTGGATAAGGTCTGGCGTCTGGGTTCCATTAAGGTCCAGATTTCAGCACTCTCCATTTTCTTCCATGAGTAATTGGCACTGTTGCCAGAAGTTCAGACCTTCTTGCAAGGGGTACTCCAAATACAACCTCCTTTTGTGCAGCCTACGGCGCCCTGGGATTTGAATGTGGTGTCGGAATTTCTACAGTCCTCCTGGTTTGAGCCTCTGATGACTGTAGAAGACCAGTACCTCACATGGAAGACTGTGATGTTACTGGCCCTGGCTTCTGCCGAAGGTTGTCTCCGCATTTCACCTGAATCAACCTATTGTGGTTCCGTCCAGTTCTGACACTTCTGCTTCTCCAGAGGCGTTGGATGCTGTGCGAGGCTTGAAGATCTATGTCAAGCGAACGTCTCGGATCAGAAAGACGGATTCCTTGTTCGTGCTCTATGATGCGCAGAAAAAGGGTTGTACTGCTTCGAAGCAGTCCTTTGCTCGTTGGCTTAGGCTAACTATCCAACAGGCCCAAGTCTCTGAAAGACCACTCTATAAGCTTTGTGGGCTCTTCCTGGGCGGCTGCCCGTGGAGTCTCAGCCTTGCAAATATGCCGAGCTGCTACTTGGTCGGGGAAGAACACCTTTTGTGAAGTTCTACAAGTTTGATACCCTGGCCAAAGACGATACCCAGTTTGGGCAGGCAGTGCTGCAGCAGTCTCTGCACATTTCCGCCCATTCTGAAAGCTTTGGGATGTCCCCATCGTACTAGGGGGGTCATTCCGACCCGTTCACACGCAGCGGTTTATCGCTGCAGTGGGAGCGGAATGCGTGTGCACGACGTTGCCCGGAGACCGGGGTCGCCGGGTTACGGCGCGACTTACAAAGGAAGCGGTCGCAGAGCCGACCGCTAAGAAGATTGACAGGAAGGAGGCCTGGCTAGGCGGATCCGGAGCGTTTGGAGACGTTTTCGGGGAGTGGTGAGTATAAAGCAGGCGTGTCCAGCAGAACGGAGGGCGGATGAGTGACGTCAAAGTCCAGCACATCATCGCTGGATCCATTGCACAGCGAAAGTAGCTGCAGGGCTGGTCTTGTTTTGTGTGAATTTTTTTTAGCTTAGCAGGGCTGCACAAGCGTTTGCAGCCCTGCTAAGCTAAAATACCCTCCCCCATAGGTGTGGCTAGTTGATTGCAGCAGCAGCTAAAAGTTGCTGGCTGTGACAACTCGGAATGACCACCTAGATTCCTCCAATATGGATGCTAGAGAAAATATGATTTTAATTACCTACAGGTAGTACTTTTCTCGCCGTCCATAAGGGATATAGGGCACCTGCCTCAGTGCGTGGACTTTTCTGCAGGTACTTTTTTAATGTGTTTACCTGTTCAGTTGTTGTTACCAGCCGTTGCTGGTTGTTATGTTAGTGGTGTGCTGGTATAAATGGATATGGGAGAGGACACTCTGAGACTACCTCTGAAACCCAATGGGTTCTTTAAGTGTGGCAAGGATAGGTGTGTCACCTGTCTTTTTGCTGAACATAAATTTAAAAAAATAAAGCCTTTTGGTAGATCAGAGGAATTTAAGATAAAACATTTTTATGAATTGCAGGACAAATTATGTAATTTATGTTATACAGTGTAAATGTGGCTTACAGTATGTAGGCCGCACTATCCGCCCCCTCCATGAGAAGTTTATGGAGCATAAGAGAAACATCTCTAAGAATCTTAAAACCCACAGTCTGTCTAGCCATGTCTCAATGTGTCAGAGGGGGAATATTAGTGGTCTTACCATTAGAGCAGTTGAACATGTTGGTTTCACTATGAGGGGAGGGGATAGATATAGAAGGCTTTGTATGCGCGAAGCCTTCTGGATTTTTCAATTACACACTTTGAGTCCACATGGTCTTAATGACACTGTGGAACTCAATGCCATCTGATGGCTCTCTCCAGTATTGGCACTGGGCACTCTGGGTATTAGTTTGGTGGTGGAGGAGGGGACTCACTTGGTTTCAAAGGGTCCCTACTCTGCCGTCTTATGAACATCTTTAGTGTCAACAGTTTTCTTGGGGGAACCGGATGGGTTGGATTGGTGCCCGTCCCACCACAGGTGGATCGAGTGTAAACCTATCTCTCTTCCTGGGTGGTATGGGTTCATCCACCCACTCGGTTCAACCTCTGTCTTGTTCCTCTCCCCCCCCCTCCCCAGTCCACCCATATGTCTCCGATTTGTATATTTTGAATTTAATTATTTGGGGTGGGTCTTACACCATTGGTCTCTCCTTTTCCCTCCCCCTTTCCCTTTCCCTCCTTTTCCCCTCCGCCGACTTATTATTCATATCTATCTAATAAGATAATAAATTTTCTGTTGTAAGAATTTATATATATTTTTGGGCAATGTTGATTTGTATCTGAATGGAGATATATTTAGAATCCTGTATGCACACATTCTCCTGAGAATTAATGGAACAGGTGGACCCTCAGGTGTTTGCACTGATGATATTCCCAGGTCTCTTTTTAAATAAGGAGACTTGGTAGAATAGTATCATTCCTTCCCTCTGAAGAACCGACCAGTGCGTGACGGTCGAGAAACGCGTCAGGGCTGCTTCTAGGTTCCAAGCACTCTCCACAGTCTCGGTAGCCACCAATTTCCATCACCATCTACCTCATCGGATAGTCTGATCTGTTGGTCTAGAGCCACCTGCACTGGTCCCCTTTGCAAAGCGGGGACCGTGGCCGCCGACCCCGTGCCTGGCGCCAGCGGTCCAGTCGTGCAGCGAGCGGTGAACACAGGCGCCACAGATTCATCTACTTTTGGAAACGCCGGGCGGCGAGTTTAACCTCGGCGCCGCAGATCAAAATACCCTAGGAAGCGGTAAGCCATCACCGCCCGGAACATTATTAAGTGATTAAGGTAGAGAGCGGCAGACGGAGACGCTCCTGGTGTGCTGTAATACGAGCTAAAGCCTGCTATCTAATAAATTGGATCACAACCACTGGAGGTAACAGTGCACTTGTTACATAATATAACAGTTTAATATAAGTTTCAACCTCATCCATAAAAGAAACAGTAACTCTAACCATGGTATAGATACATGAAGTATCACACAGAACGTATCTGGTGGATACAAATACGTGTCTTTTGCCACTCTTAGACACTAGCTATCAAAATATTGATTCTACTAAGGACGCTTGTAACATCTATTCTGGTATTTACCAGTGCATTATTTAAGTTGAATCATATGTGGACTTAAGTGTTAAGGATCCTATGAAATACATTATTAATGTTTTAACTTTGTTGTAATTTTATTGGCCAATTGGTATTGATTAAGGTATGGTTTATGTGCATATTTTAGCTACATTAAATATGGATTCATTTAAGTCTATTTGCGCTCTCTCTCCCTTCTTTCTTTGTTCATTATTCTATAGGGTCGCTAATACCCTATTTTGAGAGTAGCAAGTAGCATCTCAACATAGGTTCTTTCTAGGCACCTTTTTCTTTGGTGGATATTGGTATAAAATCTCACCATTCCTTGTTTTTCATGTTCCTTCTCTCATATATGTCCTTTCTCCTGTTTTACCTATAACTGCCTGTGGGTGGGGGCATAGAGGGGAGGAGCCAGCACACCCAGTTGAATACATTTAAAGTGCACCGACTCCTTTGGACTTTGTCTATACCCCATTGTACTAGATTCCCCCAGTATCCCTTATAGACTATGAGAAAAGGATTACTGGTAGGTAATTAAAATCCTATATGTTTTTTTTTTTGAGAAATAAGACTGGATTAAGAGGAGGGAATTCAGTTGTTTAATCGCGCCTGATCTCCCATCTAAAGTGACGGGAGATTGTGGGGCGATATTCAATTGTCCCCCGTTTTCGCGATGATTGTGCCTATTTCAGTCGGTTTAGCTGTGTAAAGCGACAAAGCCTAACTAAACAAATTTTTGCGATGCGAGAAGTTCCATTTGGGCGCCCAAACTAGTAAATTTTAGCGAATTTCTATTTTCATTCCCCCCATCGAGTTACCCGCAGCTAAAAATCGGTCAACAATCACGGTAAAACCCCATTTTTTTTTTATTTTTTTTTCCTCACAAAAATGATCAGGGATATCTCCATAATTCAGGCTTCAGCATGTTGGAAATGGAGAAGGCTCTGGAGCACAAAGGACAATGGCACATTTAGCAAACACTGTTCATGATACACCTACACTATTTCCATTTAACCTGAAAATTGCTTGTTGTTTTTTATTTATTTGTTTATAGCTGTAAAAACAAAAAACAAAAAACAGTTTTAACCACTAGCGTTTCTATTTTACCTTATTTTTTCCCTATTCCTTTTTTAAATCTGGCAGGCAAGAAAGAACAATCTAATGTCTGGAAGCTACATACTGTATAATATGTTTCCAATCATCAAAATTGTATCTTGTGTAATTCTATCACATTTACTTACATACAGTATGTTTTGACAGTGGAGTATGAACATAAACAGGTAGGGTGGGTAGGGCAAGAGAAAGGGGAGATTGGGGTCCCAGCATTAGAAGTTTGTGCATGTATGCCATAAAGAAAGGGAAAGGAGGGGATAGGTGCTAATCACAAGGCATTTGATACACAACAGCAGGCTATGATCAGGTGCTGGGATTTAGTATGGTTTATCTCTGTGTCTTTGAACTCTAACTATCTGAACTAAATGGCACATAATTAATCTCCTGTATCTGTTTATGATGGTATCAGGTTGCCTCATATACCGTAGTAAGCTAATATGAAAAACCCTTCAGTGTAGGAGTTATTGCAGATCTCCAGCATTTGCTGCATTGTGCAGATGTTTAAGTACTGAGTTTTATATTGAACCATTGGCATATTGAATAGGATGATCCAAAAACTTGGAAAACTGGGTACCTAAGTCTTCATTATTATTTTGGAGGTAGCAATTATATTGCCCCAGAATGAGCACATTTTGGGGAAGTCGGAAGCGGAAAGGTGTTCCAGCTGAGGCCTTACACCAGTATATAGCATCATGCTTACACAAGTCTCTTATTATGCCGCGTAGGTTAGTGACCCAATCATAGCAAGGGAGTGCTTGTAGAAGATGTGCTATTGTATTCTTGGAAGGATATTCATTTTTCTTTTGTAAATGTTTACAGTGTTCATGGCTATAGGAAAGGATGTGGGTTTGCAGTGTTTTGTGATGAAAAATAAATACTTTTATTTGTGTATTTAAAAATTATGTTGCCGTCTGTGAGGAATTATTTTAGAGGCATAAATACAATGCAGAAGAGATGAAGGCTGCTATTGAAACATCCTGGTCTTCCATAACATCTCAGCAGTGCCACAGGCTGATAGAATCCATGCCACGCCGCATTGAGGCAGTAATTCATGCAAAAGGGGCCCAAACCAAGTACCGAGTACACTTGCATGATTATACTTTTCAGAGGGCTGAAATTTCAGTATTTAAAATCCTCAAAGTTATAACAAATAAAGGCTTGAAAATATCTCACTTTGCATGTAATGAGTCTATATAATATATTATTTTCTAGTGATGTGCACCGGAAATTTTTTCGGGTTTTGGATTCGGTTCCGCGGCCGTGTTTTGGATTCGGACGCGTTTTGGCAAAACCTCCCTGAAAATTTTTTGTCGGATTCGGGTGTGTTTTGGATTCGTTTTTTTTTTTTTTTTTACAAAAAACCCTCAAAAACAGCTTAAATCATATAATTTGGGGGTCATTTTGATCCCATAGTATTATTAACCTCAATAACCATAATTTCCACTCATTTCCAGTCTATTCTGAACACCTCACAATATTATTTTTAATCCTGAAATTTGCACCGAGGTCGCTGGATGACTAAGCTAAGCGACCCAAGTGGCCAACACAAACACCTGGCCCATCTAGGAGTAGCACTGCAGTGTCAGACAGGATGGCACTTGAAAAAAAATAGTCCCCAAACAGCACATGATGCAAAGAAAAAAAGAGGCGCACCAAGGTCGCTGTGTGACTAAGCTAAGCGACCCAAGTGGCCGACACAAACATCTGGCCCATCTAGGAGTGGCACTGCAGTGTCAGACAGGATGGCACTTGAAAAAAAATAGTCCCCAAACAGCACATGATGCAAAGAAAAAAAGAGGCGCACCAAGGTCGCTGTGTGACTAAGCTAAGCGACACAAGTGGCCGACACAAACACCTGGCCCATCTAGGAGTGGCACTGCAGTTTTCTAGCGAGAGGATGAGTGCTTCCATCCTCATGTGAAGCTGAACCACTAGCCATGAACCATAGGCCAGGGCCTCAGCCGTTCCTTGCCACTCCGTGTCGTAAATGGCATATTGGCAAGTTTACGCTTCTCCTCAGACGCTTTTAATTTTGATTTTTGGGTCATTTTACTGAACTTTTGTTTTTTGGATTTTTACATGCTCTCTACTATGACATTGGGCATCGGCCTTGGCAGACGACTTTGATGGCATTTCATCGTCTCGGCCATGACTAGTGGCTGCAGCTTCAGCACGAGGTGGAAGTGGATCTTGATCTTTCCCTATTTTACCCTCCACATTTTTGTTCTCCATTTTTTAATGTGTGGAATTATATGCCAGTATCAATAGCAATGGCCTACTACTATATATACTGCGCACAACTGAAATGCATCACAGGTATGGATGGATAGTATACTTGACGACACAGAGGTAGGTAGAGCAGTGGCCTTCCGTACCGTACTGCTATATATACTGGTGGTTACTGTCAGCAAACTGCAAAACTAAAATGCACCACAGGTATAGAATCTAGATGGATAGTATACTTGCCGACACAGAGGTAGGTAGAGCAGTGGCTTCCGTACCGTACTGCTATATATACTGGTGGTCACTGGTCAGCAAAACTCTGCACTGTACTCCTCCTATATAATATACTGGTGGTCCCCAGTCCCCACAATAAAGCAGTGTGAGCACAGATATATGCAGCACACTGAGCACAGATATGGAGTGTTTTTCAGGCAGACAACGTATACTGGTGGTCACTGGTCAGCAAAACTCTGCACTGTACTCCTCCTATATAATACAGCTGCTCCCTAGTCCCCACAATTAAGCAATAAGCAGCACAAATATTAATAATAAACGGAGAGGACGCCAACCACGTCCTCTCCCTAACATTTCCAATGCACGAGTGAAAATGGCGGCGACGCGCGGCAGCTTATATACAATCCGAATCTCGCGAGAATCCGACAGCGGGATGATGACGTTCGGGCGTGCTCGGATTAACCGAGCCATACGGGAGAATCCGAGTATGCCTCGGACCCGTGTAAAATGGGTGAAGTTTGGGGGGGTTGGGTTTCCGAGGAACCGAACCCGCTCATCACTAATTTTCACCTGTTAAGTTCAATTACTGAAATAAATGAACTTTTGCACGATATTCTAATTTTCTGAGTTTCACCTGTACAACAGTCTGTAGCAGCTGTGCTTAAGTACTATGGGGGAGATATATCAAGCCTTGGAGAGAGAGATAAAGTAACAACCATTCAGATTCCAACGGTCATGTTACAGGCTGTGCTGGAAAAGTGATAGTAAGAAGCTGATTTGTTGGTACTTTTATTCTTCTCTTTATCTCTCTCCAAAGCTTGGTACGTCTCCTGTTATGTCCTTTTAGCAGACATTGAGAGAAATAAAGTACCAACCAATCAGCTTATAATTGCCATTTTACAGGCTATGTTTGAATAATGACAGTAAGGCATGGTACACACAATAAAGATCTATCTGGCGACCCGCCGACCAAGTGGCCGATTAGGCAAGATATACACACAATCGACGCTTGATATGTTTGGACAGACGTCACAATTGGACGGGCATTTGAATTTGCCTGTCCAGCTGTCATGTCTGTTTGGCGGTCTCTGCAGCCAGCGTACAGACAGTCGGCGGATTGCCCATGCACAGATGCACCAATATAAATCTGCTGTGCTGTAGTGCCGATCAGATACGTCTGTGAATGACGATGTTGTTCAGAGACATATCGGGTGTACACCCACACCAATCTGTTCACAATATATTGTTCAATATGATGAATTACATGTCGACCAGTGTGTACCCAGCATAAGAAGCTGGTTGAAGGTACTTTATCTCTCTAAGATTTGATACGTCTCCCTTATAGTGAACAGTAATCAAGGCTTATTCTATATTCTGCATTGCATATTGAATGATTATTATAACTAGTTGCTCCATTCACTGAAGGCAAATGAAACTCCTCCAACTTAAATTAAATTAATTACAAAGCTCTTTTAGATGGGACAAAGCACATGTTTTCTTTTTGTGACAAGTCCTTGTTGACCTGTATTTATTTCCTTCCAGAAATGAACAATGATGCAGAGGAACAACTTCTTTATGATGCCCGAAATGGAAACAAGGAAGAGATCCGAGAACTGCTAGAAAGTTGCAAGAAAGGGCAAATTGTGGTTAATGTTGATTGCAAAGGCAAGTAATCTTCCCTGGTGTCATGTGCTGTGAAGGCACTATTTTGGTTGGTTGAATGGTTTAAGTGGTCTCCCTTGTGTGAAAGCCCACTTTAGTGTACAATGAGCATGCACAGATTTCTGGGCAGGGAGCTGTGGCATTTTTGGATGGCGCTAAGCTTTGTGACTTCTCCAGATTTGCCTGTTTTACCTCCATTGACTCCGCCAATCAGAATGTCTCCAGATATTTGCTTTACTCTGGTAATGTTGCTGTAACTATAACAGAATCCTACAGTATATGCATTAGTGTAAGAAGTCTTCAGACAACAGGTGTACAATTCTTGCTTTGCAAATTATATTCACTTTTGCAGGATATTGAGCGAGATGTATCAAACCGTTCAGAGAGAGAAAGTGATGTTGCCTGAAGAACTACTGTAACATCAGGCTTTTGGCTACCATATTATGCTGGGACTTTAGTTTCACATCAGCTGAAGAGCCAATGATTGCCTAGTTCTGTATAGTATTCACATCCACTACAGTCACTACGCCAGGTAACAATTGTTCATTTGTCTCTAGGTAAAAGTAAGTCTAATTTAGGATGGTCACCTCTACATCTTGCATGTTATTTTGGACACAGAGAAGTAGTAGAAGATTTATTAAAGGTAAGGCCAATATTTATTAGCAATGTGTATCTAGTAATACTTGGACTATCAAGTCTTTAGGAAAAACAACTGCTCACTTCAAATAGCTTCTGAGTAGAAGAAATGATTGTACTGTAAAAGGTGGAATGTATTCCAGGTATAAAACCACATCCCTTCTATGTTCCTTTCTGCTTATTGTGCCAAGTAATTGCCTATAACTGGGCTTGACAAATCCTGGAGGCCAGGTAGCCATGGCCTCTAGATTTTGGTGCCTGGCTACCAGATTTTTGAGGGAGAAAGCAGATACTTTTCAGCCCCAAAAGTCCCAGCTGAGATTTTTGGAGGCATGAGTGTATTGCGGCAGCCATTTCTTGCATGTACTTAGTGTCTGTCCCGGCCGGCACTGACTGAAGTACCTGTCTGTCCCATCCTGCTCTGTCTGCTGACTCCAAACTCTGGCTGCATAGAGATCTCCAATAAGAGGGTCTATGTGTGGCCAGTGATTGCGGCTTCGGAGGGGTACTGATGTGGCCACAGGGTAGGAGGTATTGTTTGCCCGGGGGGAGGCTGTGGAGTGGTTGTTTGCCTGGGGGTGTCCCCTTATTTGTGTGACCGTGGGGGTCGGTAGCCTGTAGGGGTTAACTGCTCATTAATGTGGTCGTGGGTTGTTTGCCAGGAGGGTAGCTGCACTGTAGTGTGGATGTGGAGGGCTGGTATGCCAGAGGCCGTGGGCGTTGGTTTGCCTTGGGGATGGGAAGCTGCTGAGTAGTGTGGTGGGGGTGTTCCATTTTTTTTAATTTTTGGGGGGGTGCTCTGGCTGCTAGACTTTTATCCTGGCTCATAGATTTTAGCAGAAAGTGTCAAGCCCTGGCCTATAAGGTCCTGCAAAACAAAGTAATACCCTGTGACGTTAGAATAAAGTTATGGTCACAGCCATTGTATTAACGCATGAATTGATACATTTTCACCAATTAGTATAAAATGTATAGTAACTATTAATGATATACCATTTTCTTCTGTATTTTGCACTCTCCAGGAGTGTGGCAAGATTGTAGTAGGTATCTCCGAGTTTATATCGGCACAGTATTGGAAGAATGACCTATCACATCTGTGTCTCCATAGTAAAATTAAAATTACTACATCAGCAAAAATTTAACATGCGTAGCATATGCCACTTAATCCTTCCCACTATGTATAGGTAATCAAATACCATGACAACATATCTGTAGCAAATTATCAAGTGTTGGGAGACGGCAGTTTTTCCATGTCTGTGGCCTCTCCACTGTATCTAGGACTCTTCTTGGCCCGGATGGCGTTGAGGTCTGCTTCTGTATTTTGTCATAGGGGTATCATTTCTGATCATGAAAATAGTTTGTTTTGACCCATATGCTGAGAAGTACGTATTGCCAGATGTGTGCAGATCTTCACCATAAGCATGCACACACCCGACACCCGATTTACGTCAGACATTCATCACATACCTGTACACTTGCACTCCTTTTTTTAAACCATTTATTTTGCTTTTGAAATATGGATTATTTATTATGTGTTCACAATCTGAAGCAGTTAGATGCTGCTGGCGACCATTCTCATCATCCTCAGTGGTGTGTACTTGCACCAGCTCCGGGGCATCTGCACTTGTATAGACGTGTATTAAATTAATAATGTAAATGTATAACCTTTTAAAATGTCTTCAGTTACTTATAGATGTTAAACTGCAGATTAAATAGATGAAAGCTGAATCTGGTATTCCAGGAAGTGAGCAGAGCCACGATGGGCTATTATCGTGTCAAACCATAGATTTTCATTGGCCACTTAATGCAAGCTAAAAGGTTTGTAGAAGTGAACTGATGTTATGTAAATTTATTTTCTCTTACGTCCTAGAGGATGCTGTGGAATCCAAAAGGACCATGGGGTATAGACGGGATCCGCAGGAGCTTGGGCACACTAAAAAGACTTTGACTGGGTGTGAACTGGCTCCTCCCTCTATGCCCCTCCTCCAGACCTCAGTTAGACTTTGTGCCCAGGAGTGACTGGACACACACTAGGGGAGCTCTACTGAGTTTCTCTATAAAATACTTTTGTTAGGTTTTTTATTTTCAGGGAGACCTGCTGGCTACAGGCTCCCTGCGTCGTGGGACTGAGGGGAGAGAAGTCAGACCAACTTCTGCTTAGTTAAGGGCTCTGCTTCTTAGGCTACTGGACACCATTAGCTCCAGAGGGTTCGATCACTTGGTTCGCCTAGCTGCTTGTTCCCTGGGCCGCGCCGTTACCCCCCTCACAGAAGCCAGAAGAAAGAAGCCGGGTGAGTATGAGAAGATCCAAAGACATCAGACGGCAGAAGACTTCAGTAACGAGGTAGTAGCGCAGTGGTAGCGCTGCGCTCCATGCTCCCACACACTTCACCAACGGTACTTGCGGGTGCAGGGCGCTGAGGGGGGAGCGCCCTGGGCAGCATGTTACTGGGGTCATTGTGAGCTGGCAGACAGGCATATTCGGTGCCCGGGCACCGTTTTTCATACCCCCGCCAGCATAAGATATTTGAATTTTTGCAGGACTGAAGCGCGCCGGGAAGGGGCGGGGCTTAGCTGCACAGCTCATCAGCGCCATTTTCTCTCATTCACAGCCGCTGCATGAGACGCTGGCCCGGGACCTCCAGGCTCCATTCAAGTAAAAGGGAGCAAAACGGGGGAGTGGGGGGGGGGGACAGATAAATTGGTGCTTGTTTATAATTAAGGGCAGCGCTATCATCATATATTATATTGGTGTGAGCTGGCATATTCCCTCTGTGTTTCTCTCTCCGGGCTTCCCTGTGGGTCTGTCCCCTGGTTTGGGCAGTGTGTGTGGATGTGTCGGTACTACGTGTCGGCATGTCTGAGGCTGAGTGTTCTTCCCCGGAGGAGGTTACTGGGGGCGCAGAAAAGGAGCTGGAAATGGCTCTGTCAGCACAGCCAACACCTGATTTGGTTACTATGTTAAGTACACTTAATGCAAATGTGGCCTCATTGTCTAAGAGGTTGGATAAATCTGAGTCTCAGACACAAGTATGGAGGAAATCCATGGAGGATGCTTTGACTCAGGTGCAGACCCCTTCAGGGTCACAAAAGCGTTCGTTACCCAGATGGTAGATACGGATACCGACACGGATTCTGATTCCGATGTCGATTTCAATGAGGCTACTTTACACCTAAGGCTAGTTAAGAGTATTCAGTACATGATTGTGGTTATTAAAGATGTTTTGCGTATCTCTGACGAACCTGCGGTGCAGGAAACAAGGATTTGTTTATTTAAGGGGAAAAGACCTGAGGTGAAGTTTCCCCCCTCTCATGAAATGAATGCTCTTTGTGAAAAGGCTTGGGAGTCACCAGACAAGAGATGGCAGATTCCCAAGAGAATTTTCATGGCGTATACTTTCCACTCTGGTGACAGGGAAAAATGGGAGTCGTCTCCGAATGTCGACAAGGCTCTATCCCGTTTGTCTAAGAAGGTGGCGCTTCCGTCCCCTGACACGGCAGCTTTCAAGGATCCGGCGGATCGCAAGCTGGAAACGTCTTTGAAGGCCATTTTCGTTAATACGGGTGCATTGCTCAGACCTGCTGTGGCGTCTGTATTGGTGAGTAGTGCTATTGCTAAATGGGCTGATAATTTAGCTTCTGATATGGAAACCCTTGATAAAGATAATATTCTTTTGACTCTTGGTTATATAAAGGACGCTGCAGATTACCTGAAGGATGCGGCGAGGGATGTTGGTCTCTTGGGATCAAGAGCCAATGCCATGGCGGTCTCGGCCAGGAGGGCGCTGTGGATTCATCAATGGAATGCTGATGCCGACTCCAAGAAAAATATGGAAGCTCTTCCCTTCAAAAGTAGTGTCTTGTTTGGTGACGGCCTTGCTGACCTGGTGTCTACCGCGACTGCGGGTAAGTCATCTTTTCTTCTTTATGTTCCCACACAACAGAAAAAGGCACCCTATCAGCAGATGCAGTCCTTTCGACCCAATAAATACAAGCGAGGAAAAGGCTCGTCCTTCCTCGCTTCAAAGGGTAGGGGAAGGAAGTCGCCTGCAGTATCAGGCGCCCAGGACCAAAAGTCCTCCCCCGCCTCTACAAAGTCCACCGCATGACGCTGGGGCTCCCATGCGGGAGTCCGGACCGGTGGGGGGCCGTCAACGGATCTTCAGTCAGGTCTGGGTTCAATCAGGCCTGGATCCTTGTGTCCTAGACAGTGTCTCAGGGATACAAGCTGGAGTTTCAGGAGATGCCCCCTCACCGCTTTTTCATTTCGGCCTTGCCAGTGTCTCTTCCGGAAAGAGATGTGGTAAATGCTGCAATACAAAAGTTGTGTCAACAGAGGGTCATTGTTCCCGTTCCCCCGTCCCCAACGGAGGGAGGGGTTCTATTCGAGCCTCTTTGTCGTACCGAAGCCGGATGGTTCGGTCAGACCGATTCTGAACCTAAAATCTCTCAATCCAAACTTGAAAGTTTTCAAGTTCAAGATGGAATCTCTTCGAGCTGTGATCTCCAGCCTAGAAGGGGGGGATTTTATGGCGTCAGTCGACATAAAGGATGCCTACTTACACGTCCCGATATATCCTCCGCATCAGGCCTTCCTGAGATTTGCGGTGCAGGATTGTCATTACCAATTTCAGATGTTGCCGTTTGGGCTTTCCACGGCCCAAGGAATTTCACCAAGGTAATGGCGGAAATGATGGTTCTCCTTCGCAAGCAAGGGGTTACAATTATCCCGTACTTGGACGATCTCCTGATAAAGGCGAGCTCCAAGGAACAGTTGTTAAGGAATGTGGATCTATCTCTGTCGGTTCTGCGACAACACAGTTGGGTTCTATATTTGCCGAAGTCTCAGTTGATCCCGGCCACTCGGCTGCCCTTTCTGGGCATGATTCTAGACACAGAGATACAGAGAGTGTTTCTTCCGGAAGACAAAGCTCTGGAAATACCTACAATGGTCAGGGAGCTTCTGAGACCGACAAGCTTACGAAGCCATTCCGTTTGGCAGGTTTCATGCCCGGGTGTTTCAGTGGGATCTGCTGAACAAATGGTCCGGGTCTCACCTGCACATGCACCGGAAAATAAGTCTATCTTCCAGGGCCAGGATTTCTCTCCTGTGGTGGCTACAAAGCTCTCACCTTCTAGAGGGACGCCGATTCGGAATCCAGGACTGGGTCCTGCTGACAACAGATGCAAGTCTCCGAGGCTGGGGCGTAGTCACGCAAGGAAGAAATTTCCAGGGAAAATGGTCAAACCAGGAATCTTCACATAAATGTTCTCGAGTTAAGAGCCATTTACAACGGCCTGCTACAAGCAAAGAGCCTTCTTCAGGGTCGTCCTGTCCTGATCCAGTCGGACAACACAACAGCGGTGGCGTAGGCCACAAGAATTCTTCGCTGGGCGGAACAGCACGTGAGCGCTCTGTGAGCAGTCTTCCTTCCGGGCGTGTACAACTGGGAAGCAGACCTCCTCAGCAGACACGATCTCCATCCGGGAGAGTGGGCTCTTCACCAAGAGGTATTTGCAGAAGTGACGGGGTGTTGGGGAATTCCTCTGATAGACATGATGGCGTCTCGCCTCAACAAGAAGCTTCCGAGGTATTGTTCCAGGTCAAGAGACCCCCAAGCCAGTGCAGTGGACGCCCTGGTAACTCCGTGGGTGTTTCAGTCGGTATATGTGTTCCCTCCGCTTCCTGCGTTTGACGGCGTGGAAGTTGAGCACCAAATCTTAGCTCGAAAAGGTATTCCTGGGGAGGTCATCCCCACTCTCCTTAAGGCTAGGAAGGAGGTTACGGCGAAACATCATCACCGTATTTGGAGAAAGTATGTTTCGTGGTGTGAAACCAAAGCTGCTCCTGCGGAGGAATTTCACTTGGGTCAGTTTCTCCATTTTTTGCAGGCAGGCGTTGATGCAGGCCTGAAATTGGGTTCCATCAAAGTGCAGATTTCGGCTTTCTCTATTTTCTTTCAAAAGGAATTGGCCGTCCTTCCAGAGGTTCAGACTTTCGCGAAGGGAGTCCTGCATATCCATCCTCCATTTGTGCCGCCTATGGCGCCGTGGGATCTTGAAGTGGTGTTGCAGTTTCTTATATCTCACTGGTTTAAACCTTTGCGTAGGGTTGAGTTAAAGTTTCTCACTTGGAAGGTGGTCATGCTTTTGGCTCTGGCGTCTGCCAGGCGAGTGTCAGAGTTGGCGGCCTTATCTCACAAGAGTCCGTATTTGATCTTCCATTCGGATAGAGCAGAATTGAGGACTCGTCAACAATTTCCGCCGAAGGTGGTTTCTTCGTTTCACATTAACCAACCTATTGTGGTGCCTGTGGCTACAGATGCTGTGGCGGTTCCAAAGTCTCTTGATGTTGTAAGAGCTTTGAAAATTTACGTCGCCAGAACGGCTCTTACCAGGAAAACAGAGGCTTTGTTTGTCCTGTATGCTTCCAACAAGATTGCTTCTAAGCAAACTATTGCACGCTGGATTTGTAATACAATTCAGCAAGCTCATTCTTCGGCTGGGCTACCGTTGCCGAAGTCAGTAAAGGCCCATTCTACCAGAAAAGTGGGCTTGTTTTGGTCGGCTGCCCGAGGGGTCTCAGCACTTCAGCTTTGCCGAGCAGGTATGTGGTCGGGTTCAAACACCTTTGCTAAGTTTTACAAGTTTGATACCCTGGCTGATGAATACATCATGTTTGCTCAATCGGTGCTGCAGAGTCGTCCACACTCTCCCGCCCGTTCTGAAGCTTTGTTATAGACCCCATGGTCCTTTTGGAGTCCCCAGCATCCTCTAGGACGTAAGAGAAAATAGGATTTCTCTATCGTCCTAGTGGATGCTGGGGTTCCTGAAAGGACCATGGGGGAATAGCGGCTCCGCAGGAGACAGGGCACAAAAAGTAAAGCTTTTCCAGATCAGGTGGTGTGCACTGGCTCCTCCCCCTATGACCCTCCTCCAGACTCCAGTTAGATTTTTGTGCCCGGCCGAGAAGGGTGCAATCTAGGTGGCTCTCCTAAAGAGCTGCTTAGAAAAAGTTTAGCTTAGGTTTTTTATTTTACAGTGAGTCCTGCTGGCAACAGGATCACTGCAACGAGGGACTGAGGGGAGAAGAAGTGAACTCACCTGCGTGCAGGATGGATTGGCTTCTTGGCTACTGGACATCAGCTCCAGAGGGACGATCACAGGTACAGCCTGGATGGTCACCGGAGCCGCGCCGCCGGCCCCCTTGCAGATGCTGAAGTCAGAAGAGGTCCAGAATCGGCGGCTGAAGACTCCTGCAGTCTTCTAAAGGTAGCGCACAGCACTGCAGCTGTGCGCCATTTTCCTCTCAGCACACTTCACACGCAGTCACTGAGGGTGCAGGGCGCTGGCGCCCTGGGAGGCAAATGTAACCTATATAAAGGCTAAAAATACCTCACATATAGCCCCCAGAGGCTATATGGAGATATTTAACCCCTGCCTGGATTCACTAAATAGCGGGAGACGAGCCCGCCGGAAAAGGGCCGGGGCCTATCTCCTCAGCACACGGCGCCATTTCCTCTCACAGCTCCGCTGGTCAGGACGGCTCCCAGGTCTCTCCCCTGCACTGCACTACAGAAACAGGGTAAAACAGAGAGGGGGGGCAAATTTATGGCGATATTTTGATATATATAAAGCAGCTATAAGGGAGCACTTATTATAAGGCTATCCCTGTTATATATAGCGCTTTTGGTGTGTGCTGGCAAACTCTCCCTCTGTCTCCCCAAAGGGCTAGTGGGTCCTGTTTTCGTTAGGAGCATTCCCTGTGTGTCTGCTGTGTGTCGGTACGTGTGTGTCGACATGTATGAGGACGATATTGGTGTGGAGGCGGAGCAATTGCCAAATATGAGGATGTCACCCCCTAGGGAGTCGACACCAGAATGGATGCCTTTATTTATGGAACTACGGGATAGTGTCAACACGCTAAAGCAGTCGTTTGACGACATGAGACGGCCGGACAATCAATTAGTGCCTGTCCAGGCGACTCAAACACCGTCAGGGGCTGTGAAACGCCCTTTGCCTCAGTCGGTCGACACAGACCCAGACACAGGCACTGACTCCAGTGGTGACGGTGACGAATCAACCGTATTTTCCAGTAGGGCCACACGTTATATGATTTTGGCAATGAAGGAGGCGTTACATTTAGCTGATACTACAGGTACCACTAAACAGGGTATTATGTGGGGTGTGAAAAAACTACCTATAGTTTTTCCTGAATCAGAAGAATTAAATGACGTGTGTAATGAAGCGTGGGTTGCCCCTGATAAAAAGCTGATAATTTCAAAGAAATTATTGGCATTATACCCTTTCCCGCCAGAGGTTAGGGAGCGCTGGGAAACACCTCCTAGGGTGGACAAGGCGCTAACACGCTTATCTAAACAAGTGGCGTTACCCTCTCCTGAGACGGCCGCACTTAAAGATCCATCAGATAGGAGGATGGAAAATATCCAAAAAAGTATATACACACATGCAGGTGTTATACTACGACCAGCTATAGCGACTGCCTGGATGTGCAGTGCTGGGGTAGTTTGGTCAGAGTCCCTGATTGAAAATATTGATACCCTGGACAGGGACAATATTTTACTGTCGTTAGAACAAATAAAGGATGCATTTCTTTATATGCGTGATGCACAGAGGGATATCTGCACACTGGCATCACGGGTAAGTGCTATGTCCATTTCGGCCAGAAGAGCTTTATGGACGCGACAGTGGACAGGCGATGCGGATTCAAAACGACATATGGAAGTTTTGCCGTATAAAGGGGAGGAGTTATTTGGAGTCGGTCTATCAGATTTGGTGGCCACGGCTACAGCCGGGAAATCCACCTTTCTACCTCAAGTCACTCCCCAACAGAAAAAGGCACCGACTTTTCAACCGCAGCCCTTTCGTTCCTTTAAAAATAAGAGAGCAAAGGGCTATTCATATCTGCCACGAGGCAGAGGTCGAGGGAAGAGACAGCAACAGGCAGCTCCTTCCCAGGAACAGAAGCCTTCCCCGGCTTCTACAAAAGCCTCAGCATGACGCTGGGGCTTCTCAAGCGGACTCGGGGACGGTGGGTGGTCGTCTCAAAAATTACAGCGCGCAGTGGGCTCACTCGCAGGTAGATCCCTGGATCCTGCAGATAATATCTCAGGGGTACAGGTTGGAATTAGAGACAGATCCACCTCGCCGTTTCCTGAAGTCTGCTTTACCAACGTCCCCCTCCGAAAGGGAGACGGTTTTGGAAGCCATTCACAAGCTGTACTCTCAGCAGGTGATAGTCAAGGTACCTCTTCTACAACAAGGGAAGGGGTATTATTCCACTCTTTTTGTGGTACCGAAGCCGGATGGCTCGGTAAGGCCTATTCTAAATCTGAAGTCCTTGAACCTGTACATAAAGAAGTTCAAGTTCAAGATGGAGTCACTCAGAGCAGTGATAGCGAACCTGGAAGAGGGGGACTTTATGGTATCCTTGGACATCAAGGATGCGTATCTCCACGTTCCAATTTACCCCTCACACCAGGGGTACCTCAGGTTCGTTGTACAAAACTGTCACTATCAGTTTCAGACGCTGCCGTTCGGATTGTCCACGGCACCTCGGGTCTTTACAAAGGTAATGGCCGAGATGATGATTCTTCTTCGAAGAAAAGGCATATTAATTATCCCATACTTGGACGATCTCCTAATAAGGGCAAGGTCCAGAGAACAGCTAGAGATGGGATTAGCACTGTCGCAAGAAGTGCTAAAACGGCACGGGTGGATTCTGAATATTCCAAAATCCCAGTTAATGCCGACAACTCGTCTGCTGTTCCTAGGGATGATTCTGGACACGGTTCAGAAAAAGGTTTTTCTCCCGGAGGAAAAAGCCAAGGAGTTATCCGAGCTTGTCAGGAACCTCCTAAAACCAGGAAAGGTGTCTGTACATCAATGCACAAGAGTCCTGGGAAAAATGGTGGCTTCTTACGAAGCAATTCCATTCGGCAGATTCCACGCAAGAATTTTCCAAAGGGATCTGTTGGACAAATGGTCAGGGTCGCATCTTCAGATGCACCTGCGGATAACCCTGTCTCCAAGGACAAGGGTGTCTCTTCTGTGGTGGTTGCAGAGTGCTCATCTATTGGAGGGCCGCAGATTCGGCATACAGGATTGGATCCTGGTGACCACGGACGCCAGCCTGAGAGGCTGGGGAGCAGTCACACAAGGAAGAAACTTCCAGGGAGTATGGACGAGCCTGGAAACGTCTCTTCACATAAACATTCTGGAACTAAGAGCAATATACAATGCTCTAAGCCAGGCAGAACCTCTGCTTCAGGGAAAACCGGTGTTGATCCAGTCGGACAACATCACGGCAGTCGCCCATGTGAACAGACAGGGCGGCACAAGAAGCAGGAGTGCAATGGCAGAAGCTGCAAGGATTCTTCGCTGGGCAGAGAATCATGTGATAGCACTGTCAGCAGTGTTCATCCCGGGAGTGGACAACTGGGAAGCAGACTTCCTCAGCAGACACGATCTTCACCCGGGAGAGTGGGGACTTCATCCAGAAGTCTTCCACTTGCTGGTAACCCGTTGGGAAAGACCAATGGTGGACATGATGGCGTCTCGCCTCAACAAAAAACTGGACAGGTATTGCGCCAGGTCAAGAGATCCGCAGGCAATAGCTGTGGACGCGCTGGTAACGCCTTGGGTGTACCAGTCGGTGTATGTGTTTCCTCCTCTGCCTCTCATACCAAAAGTATTGAGAATTATACGGCAAAGAGGCGTAAGGACGATACTAGTGGTTCCGGATTGGCCAAGAAGGACTTGGTACCCGGAACTTCAAGAGATGATCACGGAAGATCCGTGGCCTCTACCTCTAAGGAGGGACTTGCTTCAGCAGGGTCCCTGTCTGTTTCAAGACTTACCGCGGCTGCGTTTGACGGCATGGCGGTTGAACGCCGGATCCTAAAGGAAAAAGGCATGCCGGAAGAAGTCATTCCTACTTTGATTAAAGCAAGGAAGGAAGTAACCGTGCAACATTATCACCGAATTTGGCGAAAATATGTTGCGTGGTGCGAAGATCGGAGTGCTCCGACGGAGGAATTTCAACTGGGTCGATTCCTACATTTCCTGCAATCAGGATTGTCTATGGGTCTCAAATTGGGATCTATTAAGGTTCAAATTTCGGCCCTGTCGATTTTCTTTCACAAAGAATTGGCTTCAGTCCCTGAAGTCCAGACCTTTGTTAAGGGAGTGCTACATATACAGCCTCCTGTGGTGCCTCCAGTGGCACCGTGGGATCTCAATGTGGTTTTGGACTTTCTAAAATCTCATTGGTTTGAACCACTAAAGAAGGTGGATTTGAAATATCTCACATGGAAAGTGACCATGCTTCTAGCCCTGGCTTCGGCCAGGAGAGTGTCAGAACTGGCAGCTTTATCTTACAAAAGCCCATATCTGATTTTCCATTCGGACAGGGCAGAACTGCGGACTCGTCCGCATTTTCTCCCTAAGGTGGTGTCAGCATTTCATCTGAACCAGCCTATTGTAGTGCCTGCGGCTACAAGTGACTTGGAGGACTCCAAGTTACTGGACGTTGTCAGAGCATTAAAAATATATATTGCAAGGACAGCTGGAGTCAGAAAATCTGACTCGTTGTTTATATTGTATGCACCCAACAAGATGGGTGCTCCTGCGTCTAAGCAGACGATTGCTCGTTGGATCTGTAGCACAATCCAACTTGCACATTCGGTGGCAGGCCTGCCACAGCCTAAATCTGTAAAGGCCCACTCCACAAGGAAGGTGGGCTCATCTTGGGCGGCTGCCCGAGGGGTCTCGGCATTACAACTTTGCCGAGCAGCTACGTGGTCAGGGGAGAACACGTTTGTAAAATTTTACAAATTTGATACTCTGGCTAAGGAGGACCTGGAGTTCTCTCATTCGGTGCTGCAGAGTCATCCGCACTCTCCCGCCCGTTTGGGAGCTTTGGTATAATCCCCATGGTCCTTTCAGGAACCCCAGCATCCACTAGGACGATAGAGAAAATAAGATTTTACTTACCGATAAATCTATTTCTCGGAGTCCGTAGTGGATGCTGGGCGCCCATCCCAAGTGCGGATTATCTGCAATAATTGTACATAGTTATTGTTAACTAATTCGGGTTATTGTTGAAGGAAGCCATCTTTCAGAGGCTCCGCTGTTATCATACTGTTAACTGGGTTTAGATCACAAGTTGTACGGTGTGATTGGTGTGGCTGGTATGAGTCTTACCCGGGATTCAAAATCCTCCCTTATTGTGTACGCTCGTCCGGGCACAGTACCTAACTGGAGTCTGGAGGAGGGTCATAGGGGGAGGAGCCAGTGCACACCACCTGATCTGGAAAAGCTTTACTTTTTGTGCCCTGTCTCCTGCGGAGCCGCTATTCCCCCATGGTCCTTTCAGGAACCCCAGCATCCACTACGGACTCCGAGAAATAGATTTATCGGTAAGTAAAATCTTATTTTTAGTACCTACCGGTAAATCCTTTTCTCTTAGTCTGTAGAGGATGCTGTGCGCCCATCCCAGTGCGGACTGTTACTTGCAGGGTATTATTACTGGTTAATATTGTTTACACGCGGGTTGTGTATTAGTTATATTCAGCTTGTTGCTGTTAATTCATACTGTTATCTGGTTTCCTGATACTCCGGTTGTACGGTATGTTTGTGGTGTGGGCTGGTAGGTTTCTCGCCCTTGGTTTAAACAAAAATCCTTTCCTCGAAATGTCAGTCTCTCCTGGGCACAGTTCCTATAACGGAGGTCTGGAGGAGGGGCATAAAGGGAGGAGCCAGTTTACACCCAGTCAAAGTCTTTGTAGTGTGCCCAAGCTCCTGCGGATCCTGTCTATACCCCATGGTCCTTTTGGAGTCCCCAGCATCCTCTAAGGACTAGGAGAAAAGGATTTACAGGTAGGTACTAAAATCCTATTTTGTGACAATAAATTTATATAATCTCAGATACATTTTACATACCTTTTACATTCCTCTGTGATACGGAAGCTTTTGTATCCTCACGGATAATAGGAAAGGTCTCCATACATTTTTTTTTTTTTTTTTCTGCTGGTAGATTGCTATGGTGTGGATTATTAGATCTACACTAAAAAGGTTTACAGTTGATAGGTCTACCACTAATGGCAGACATGCATTCGGTCGACAGGGTTGAAAAGGTCGACATAGAATAGGTAGATAGTTAATAAGATCGACAGGGTCAAAAGGTTGACAGGAACAAAAGGTCGACATGGAGATAGTCGACAAAAAGGTAGACACATTTTTATTTTTTTGGTGTGTTTTGTGACTTTTCTGCCATAAATAAGCACCAATAGTGTACTGCGTCCCCTCGCTTTGCTCGCCATGCTTCGGGCAAGGTGCCTCACTCCGCTACTGCTGCGCTTGGCACAGGTTACTATTCCCAATCGTAGTTCTTGTGGATGGTAACGTATGAAATAGTTGAAAAAGAGGAAAAAATAAATAAAAATTGTGTCTACCATTTGTGTGTTGACCTTTTGACCCTTTCGACCTGTTGAGCTGTCTACCATTTACATGTCGAATTTTTGATCCTATCGACCTAATGCATGTCTACCATTAGTGGTAGACCTATGGACTGTAGACCTTTTTAGTGTAGATCTATAGACTGGATACCGTTTGCTACAGACCTTGTTACGTTATCATGATCTACTAGGAATAATCTGTCTAGTGTCACTGAGAGACGAAGTGATTGGATGTTTAAGAACTTGAAGTTACCAAATGAATGTCATCTACTTGCTATACAGAGATTGATATCCCAGACTTGTAACTCGCCTATTCTTTAATTTTGGCAGGTTGGAGCAGATATTAACGTTCTGAATGACATGGGGGACACTCCTTTACACCGAGCTGCCTTTACTGGACGTAAGGTGAAAAGCATGCTTTCTTACTACAGCTGCCGTGCAACGGAGTAGTAGGAGACAGGGATAAAATTAATAACAAACTATTTGCATCAATGTTGTTTGCCAGTGTACATCTAGATACCGTAAAGTTAATATGCAGTGCATAGCAGACTTACAAAGTAAAATCAAAACAAAAACATTATTTTGGAACTTCAGATTAACTCTTTTTTTACTTTTATTTTTAGAAAAAAAAACCTGCACTGCTTGTAACCATTTCTTGCAGCATTGCCAATATTGATCAAATGTTTGCATAAATAATTTATCTCATTAATTGGAGCATTGTTACAGCCCATGTATACTAGAAAATGCATTTGTCCTGTATAAAAGCATTTGAGTTGGAGCCTTTTAGTAATGTTTTACTAACTTAAAAAAAATGCAAATTGCAATTGGTTTACACATTTTTCAGGCAAAGCATAGCTTAATTTATTTCCTTTGATTAGGAGCTGGTGATGTTATTATTGGAGTCCAATGCAGATGCCACCATAATAAATGGAGGAGGACAAACAGCTGGTGATGTGGCACAGGACAAGGAAATTAAGACCATGTTAGAAGGTAATGGTTCCTTTATAACACAGAGTAACTGATAGCAAATTTGGAGGCCTTGCGGATGCCATTTTTAAAAAAATTACCAGCCCCAATGCTCTGTTCCATTTTAGTCCAACAAATACAATTATTTTGAATCAAACTCCTCTGCAGTTTTTACCTTTTACACTATAAATTGTAAAATGGGATTTTGTACTAAAGGTAAATTCTTTTCTCTGACGTCCTAGTGGATGCTGGGAACTCCGAAAGGACCATGGGGAATAGCGGGCTCCGAAGGAGGCTGGGCACTCTAGAAAGATTTATGACTACCTGGTGTGCACTGGCTCCTCCCACTATGACCCTCCTCCAAGCCTCAGTTAGATTTTGTGCCCGGCCGAGGTTGGATGCACACTAGGGGCTCTCCTGAGCTCGTAGAAAGAAAGATAGACTTAGGTTTTTTATTTTCAGTGAGACCTGCTGACAACAGGCTCACTGCAGCGAGGGACTAAGGGGAGAAGAAGCGAACTCGCCTGCTTGCAGCCGGATTGGGCTTCTTAGGCTACTGGACACCATTAGCTCCAGAGGGATCGACCGCAGGCCCAGCCTTGGTGTTCGGTCCCGGAGCCGCGCCGCCGTCCCCCTTACAGAGCCAGAAGCAAGAAGATGGTCCGGAAAATCGGCGGCATGAAGACTTCAGTCTTCACCAAGGTAGCGCACAGCACTGCAGCTGTGCGCCATTGCTCCTCTCACACACTTCACACTCCGGTCACTGAGGGTGCAGGGCGCTGGGGGGGGCGCCCTGAGGCAGCAATAAAAACACCTTGGCTGGCAAAAATACCTCAATATATAGCCCCAGGGGCTATATATGAGGTAAATACCCCTGCCAGATTCCATAAAAAAGCGGGAGAATAGGCCGCGGAAAAGGGGCGGAGCTATCTCCCTCAGCACACTGGCGCCATTTTTCCCTCACAGCTCCGCTGGAAGGAAGCTCCCTAGCACTCCCCTGCAGTCTACACTACAGAAAAGGGTTAAAAAAGAGAGGGGTGGGCACTAAATTTAGGCGCAGTATACATTATATAGAAACAGCAGCTATAGGGGACATAACTCAGTTAGTCCCTGCATTATATAGCGCTCTGGTGTGTGCTGGCATACTCTCACTCTGTCCCCCCAAAGGGCTTTTGTGGGTCCTGTCCTCGTTTAGAGCATTCCCTGTGTGTCTGCGGTGTGTCGGTACGGCTGTGTCGACATGTTGAATGAGGAGGCTTATATGGTGACGGAGCAGAGGCCGATATATGTGATGTCGCCCCCTGTGGGGCAGACACCAGAGTGGATGGATAGCTGAAAGGTATTAACCGACAGTGTCAACTCCTTACATAAAAGGGTGGATGACGTAACAGCTGTGGGACAGCCAGCTTCTCAGCCCGCGCCTGCCCAGGCGTCTCAAAGGCCATCAGGGGCTCAAAAACGCTCGCTCTCTCAGATGGCAGACACAGATGTCGACAAGGAGTCTGACTCCAGTGTCGACAAGGTTGAGACATATACACAATCCACTAGGAACATCCGTGACTTGATCCCGGCAATAAGAAATGTGTTATACATTTCTGACATTAACCCAAGCACCTCTAAAAATGGGTTTTAGGTTGGGGAGAAAAAACAGGCACTGTTTTGTTCCCCCATCAGATGAATAAATGAAGTGTGTGAAAAGCGTGGGTTCCCCTGTTAAGAAACTGGTAATTTCTAAAAAGTTACTGATGGCGTACCCTTTCCCGCCAGGAGGATAAGTTACGCTGGGAGATATCCCCTAGGGTGGATAAGGCGCTCACACGGTTGTCAAAAAAGGTGGCACTGCTGTTTTAGGAACGGCCACTTTGAAGGTACCTGTTGTTAAAAAGCAGGAGGCTATCCTGAAGTCTGTATTTACACACTCAGGTACTAGACTGAGACCTGCAGATCGTGCTGCTGCAGCGTGGTCGGTGACCCTGTCAAGCATACTAGTTTGCTAATATGAGAACATATTAAAGACGTCGTCTTATATATGAGGGATGCACAGAGGGATATTTTGCCGGCTGGCATCCAAAATGAATGTAATGTCCATTCTGTCAGGAGGGTATTAGAGACCTGTCAATGGACAGGTGATGCTGACTTAAAAGGCGCATAGAGCCTTATAAGGGTGAGGAATTATTTGGGGATGGTCTCTGGGACCTCGTATCCACAGCAACTGCTGGGAAGAAATATTTTTACCTCAGGTTTCCTCACAGACTAAGAAAGCACTGTATTATCAGGTACAGTCCTTTCGGCTTCAGATAAGCAAGCGGGTCAAATGGCGCTTCCTTTCTGTACAGAGACAAGGGAAGAGGGAAAAAGCTGCACCAGTCAGCCTGTTCCCAGAATCAAAATTCTTCCCCCGCTTCCTGTGAGTCCACAGCATGACGCGGGGGCTCCACAGGTGTAGCCAGGTACGGTGGGGGGCCGTCTCAAAAATGTCAGCAATTAGTGGGCTCGCTCACAGGTGGATCCCTGTTTCTTTCAAGTAGTATTTCAGGGGTACAAGCTGGAATTCGAGATGTCTCCCCCCCCGCCGTTTCCTCAAATATGCCTTGCCGACAACTCCCTCAGGCAGGGAGGCTGTGCTAGAGGCGATTAATAAGCGGTATTCCCAGCAGGTAATACTCAAGGTGCCCCTACTTCAACAAGGACGGGGTTACTATTCCACACGGTTTGGGGTACCGAAACCGCATGGTTCGGTGTGACCCATTTTATATTTAAAATCCTTGAACACATACATAAAAAAATTCAAGTTCAAGATGGAATCGCTCAGGGCGGTTATTGCAAGCCTGGACGAGGGGGATTACATGGTATCCCGGGACATCAAGGATGCTTACCTGCTTGTCCCCATTTACCATCCTCGCCAGGAGTACCTCAGATTTGTGGTACAGGTTTGCCATTACCAAGTCCAGACACGGCCGTTTGGACTGTACATGGCACCGAGGGTGTTTACCAAGGTAATGGCCGAAATGATGATACTCCTTCAAAAAAAAAGGGAGTTTTAATTATCCCGTACTTGGACGATCTCCTAATAAAGACACGGTCCAAGGAACAGTTGTTGGTGGGAGTAGCACTATCTCAGGAAGTGCTGCGCCAGCACGGCTGGATTCTGAATATCCCAAAGTCACAGCTGGTTCCGACTACACGTATACTGTTCCTGGGTATGATTCTGGACACAGTCCAGAAAAAAGTGTTTCTCCCGGAGGAGAAAGCCAGGGAGTTGTCTTCTCTAGTCAGAGACCTCCTGAAACCAAAACAGGTATCGGTGCATCACTGCACGCGGGTCCTGGGAAAGATGGTAGCTTCTTACGAGGCATTTCCATTCGGCAGGTTCCATGCCAGAATCTTTCAGTGGGACCTGTTGGACAAGTGGTCCGGATCGCATATTCAGATGCATCGTTTAATAACCCTGTCTCCAAGAACCAGGGTGTCTCTTCTGTGGTGGCTGCACAGTGCTCATCTTCTAGAGGGCCGCAGATTCGGCATACAGGACTGGGTCCTGGTGACCACGGATGCCAGCCTTCGAGGCTGGGGGGCAGTCACAAGGGGAAGAAACTTCCAAGGACTATAGTCAAGTCAGGAGACTTCCCTTCACATAAATATTCTGGAACTAAGGGCCATGTACAATGCCCTAAGTCAAGCAAAATCCCTGCTCCTACACCAACCGGTGCTGATCCAGTCAGACAACATCACGGCAGTCGCCCATGTGAATCGACAGGGCGGCACAAGAAGCAGGATGGCAATGGCAGAAGCCACAAGAATTCTCCGATGGGCGGAAAATCACAAATGATTGTAAATCAGTGGGATTGTCCACAGGTGGACATGATGGCGTCCCGCCTAAACAAAAAAACTAGAGAGGTGTTGCGTCAGGTCAAGAGACCCTCAGGCGATAGCTGTGGACGCTCTAGTGACACCGTGGGTGTATCAGTTTATGTGTTCCCTCCTCTGCCTCTCATACCAAAGGTATTGAGAATAATAAGAAGGCGAGGAGAAAACACAATTCTCTGGGTTCCGGATTGGCCAAGACGAGCGTGGTACCCGGAACTTCAAGAGATGATCTCAGAGGACCCGTGGCCTCTGCCGCTCAGACAAGACCTGCTACAGCAAGGGCCCTGTCTGTTCCAAGACTTACCGCGGCTGCGTTTGACGGCATGGCGGTTGAACGCCGGATCCTAAAGGAAAAGGGCATTCCGGAAGAAGTCATTCCTACGCTTATTAAAGCCAGGAAAGAGGTTACAGCAAATCATTATCACCGCATATGGCGGAAATATGTTGCATGGTGTGAGGCCGAAAGGGCCCCAACAGAGGATTTTCAACTAGGTCGATTTCTGCATTTCCTGCAAGCAGGAGTGAATATGGGCCTAAAATTAGGTTCCATTAAGGTACAGATCTCGGCTCTGTCGATTTTCTTTCAAAAAGAACTAGCTTCAGTACCTGAAGTTCAGACATTTGTAAAAGGAGTGCTGCATATTCAGCCCCCATTTGTGCCTCCTGTGGCACCTTGGGATCTCAACGTGGTGTTGAGTTTTCTTAAAATCACATTGGTTTGAGCCACTAAAGACCGTGGATCTGAAATATCTCACGTGGAAAGTGGTCATGTTATTGGCCTTGGCTTCGGCCAGGCGAGTATCAGAATTGGCGGCTTTATCATGTAAAAGCCCTTATCTGATTTTCCATATGGATAGGGCAGAATTGAGGACTCGTCCCCAGTTTCTCCCTAAGGTGGTGTCAGCGTTTCACCCGAACCAGCCTATTGTGGTGCCTGCGGCTACTAAGGACTTGGAGGACTCCAAGTTGCTAGACGTTGTCAGGGCCCTGAAAATATGTTTCCAGGACAGCGGGAGTCAGAAAATCTGACTCGCTGTTTATTTTATATGCACCCAACAAGCTGGGTGCTCCTGCTTCTAAGCAGACTATTGCTCGTTGGATTTGTAGTACAATTCAGCTTGCACATTCTGTGGCAGGCCTGCCACAGCTAAAATCTGTCAATGCCCATTCCACAAGGAAGGGGGCTCAGCTTGGGCGGTTGCCCGAGGGGTCTCGGCTTTACAACTTTGCCGAGCTGCTACTTGGTCAGGGGCAAACACGTTTGCAAAATTCTACAAATTTGATACCCTGGCTAAGGAGGACCTGGAGTTCTCTCATTCGGTGCTGCAGAGTCATCCGCACTCTCCCGCCCGTTTGGGAGCTTTGGTATAATCCCCATGGTCCTTTCGGAGTTCCCAGCATCCACTAGGACGTCAGAGAAAATAAGAATTTACTCACCGGTAATTCTATTTCTCGTAGTCCGTAGTGGATGCTGGGCGTCCATCCCAAGTGCGGTTTATCTGCAATACTTGTACATAGTTATTGTTAACTAAATCGGGTTATTGTTGAACCATCTGTTGAGAGGCTCAATTGTTTCATACTATTAACTGGGTATAATATCACGAGTTATACGGTGTGATTGGTGTGGCTGGTATGAGTCTTACCCGGGATTCAAAATCCTTCCTTATTGTGTACGCTCGTCCGGGCACAGTGTCCTAACTGAGGCTTGGAGGAGGGTCATAGTGGGAGGAGCCAGTGCACACCAGGTAGTCATAAATCTTTCTAG
Source organism: Pseudophryne corroboree (assembly GCF_028390025.1). Lineage (NCBI taxonomy): Eukaryota > Metazoa > Chordata > Amphibia > Anura > Myobatrachidae > Pseudophryne > Pseudophryne corroboree. The sequence goes on from NC_086448.1 coordinate 635,440,233, forward strand.
AGTGCCCAGCCTCCTTCGGAGCCCGCTATTCCCCATGGTCCTTTCGGAGTTCCCAGCATCCACTACGGACTACGAGAAATAGAATTACCGGTGAGTAAATTCTTATTTTCTCATAGTCCATTGGGGGACACTGGAAAAACAAAGGGAATAGAGAGCAGTGCCCTGAGCACGAGCACCTTAAATTTACTGAAGAAAGCTCATGCTCCTCCCCCCTATATACCTAGTGATTGCCTGAAATTTCAGTTTTATCTATCAAAGCTCTAACGGACAGGCCGGGAGTGCAGACCGAGATGGAAGGAAAAATTGCTGTCCGTTTTAACAAGGATAATCGTAAAAGAAACCATGAACCAGAACAGAATACAAAGATTGTAAAGCAGTGGTTCTCTAACCCTGGGGTGACTTGGGACACTTGCAGGGGTGCCCTGGGTTGGTGGTCCGGTACCAATTTAAATTATTTACAATCAATGTAATAGACAAAACCAGTACTGGTGGCTTCCAATCATAAAATATGTGGACAAACAGAAGTTAATCCGCCCCTCGCCACATAACTGAAAACAATTTACTTAATTTAATATTTTTTCTGAATTTCTCAATAAGAATTTTTTGGCATAGATGTGCTGTGAAAAAAATTCCAATACTCTAGGAAACCGTTATTCAAAAAAAGTTTGGGAACCACTTGTGTAAAGGGAGGGAGTTCACTTTCCTCCAGTAGAAAATAGTACTAACATCCAATTTTCTCAAAACCTCCAAGAGGTTCACCTTCCCCTTTTTAGCGAGTGGCAGTCCTACTGCAAAGTAAACCTACCATATTCCCAAAGTTATCTACCTGGTAATGGTCTATCTGAAAACCTCTCTTGTTGGTATCGTATGGAACTAACAAATCATTGGTCTTTTATAAATCTTCAGTCATAGATCACAATGCTCTGACAACATACAGAGAACTGTGAGCCCTCTTCTTCTGGAGACTTATCCACACCTAAGGCCAGGAATGCAATGTCCTGATTCAGACAGAATCTGGAGATCATGATCGGCTGAAAAGTAAGCTTGAGCCTGTTATCGTGATAGATGAGGAAGGTAGACTTACAATACCCAGCCCTGAAACAGCTTCATGCTATGAGATAGCGAACTGGAAGGCACTTCAGCAGTCTGTAACTGAGCCTCCCAGCAGGCTGTTGTCTGTGATCACCATTATCTAGTTCCATATGAAAAATGGACAATTCTTGTTGAGATTGTCACAAGTGGAGCTCACCTGGGAACAGTTTGAAGAGCTGACTGATGATACTTGTTGAAATTCTATACTGGTTCAATCTGGAATGCCTACCAATGAAGTGGCAAATTTCAGTCTCCCAAGGTCTGCCCCAGGACCTTCATGCAATGACTCCTATCACTGACCCTATCTGTGAGCCAACATTTACTTAACCAGTCACTATAGCTAGAAGATCATCCGCTTTGTGAGAATCGGGTTGAATTGCTTGAAATTCTGAATAATACTGTGGCCAGGATAAAGGGTAGGGCCGCAAACTGAAGTTTGGAAAATGTATGTACATATCCTTAATGCCCATGGATGCCATGAATTTGCCATGTTCTATGCAGTTGTCTGCAAGGATTCCATTGTGAACCTGTCCATCCTCAACAGAAAGTTGAGGAACTTCAGATTCAGAATAGGTCAAAATAAACAAATCCGTTTCTGGACCAGAAAATGATTGGCATAAAAACCCAATCCTTTCTGCTGCTCTGGGAATAATATAACTACTCCAGTGCAAAGAGGAGACTGACTATCTTTTCTCATGGCAAAACTGTTTTTTTTTTTTTCTTTGTCTACAAGAAGACCTGCAGTGAAAAATAAGTTCTACAATGTATCCCAGACTTCATGTGGTGGAATTGAACCACAGTTCTCAAAGAGAAACAGACTGTCCCTCCTCACAGGAGCATCCAAATGAGCTGACTGTTTATCTAAAGACTTGAGAGCTGGTCACCTAGTTGAACAGGCCGTTCTAACTCCCTGTAGCCCTTTACAGATCTCCGAGGACTGAACGCTTGCGTTACCGTAGGGGCAAATAGGGTTGAAACTGAGGACTTTTTGAAAGTCATTGTATACATTTCAGGCCCTAATAGGACCACTCCCAGAGAATGGAGGGGGCTCTAGAGCCTTTTTGGACTAGGCGTCTATCTCCCAGGTACTGTATACGAGGTATTCGTATAGACTGAATGCATGGCATGCCAAAACTGCTGGTGCTGGAATCCTAGCTCCCAAAAATTGTAAATCAATGGTGGTTTTACCCAGGCCCTTGGATGTTATGATTCTGGACAGATTTGACGATCTTGTCTACCAGCACGGATAAACAATGACAGTGGAGCAGAGTCTAACGTACAGTGGTTGTCACCAGTGAACCTGCTCAGCATACAGTTTGCGGCCCCCTGTGTTGTTTACAAATGTGACCTATGAGAGTAGTCCTCAAGCCAGATCTGGTAATGGATCAAGAATAGTAAGAGAATGATCTAGACAGAAGCCAGGGTCTGTAATATACTTTACACAACATGTCCAATTGGAAACTGCAGAGAAAAGTCAGAAACAGGCCAGATCATCCACAGTTAAATGAATATAGCAAGGTTGAGACACTCTGAAGCTTGGAGGTGAAGTCTAATACTCTGGCAGGGCACAACTGCCAAAGAGATTTCAATACCAGAAGCAGATTTGAGTCTCCCTCCCCCCAGTGACATCAGAAGTCGCCTCATTGCCTCTACAAATTTAGGACACTGCTGCATGCTCACCCTTATAAGGAGGAGGATGGCTTTGGCTCTAAACAAATGGCTAGCACTCCTTGACTAAATTGAAAACTTGATGTTTTGAATGGTGCAAGCCCTGACAACGGGTATACATCACCAGCTACAGAGCACAGATCATTCAGCTTTCGGGACACTGGTAATTCTCAGGATCAAAGCATTCTGCAACCTCACCTTCCTATTGGGAGGAAAAGTGTCTGTTAAAACTCCAGAAGCTGCTACTTCTGTGAAACAGAAGAGGTGGCGGCAGTGATAACCCTTTGTAACGAGGAGGACAGTTGTTGGAGATCTTCCACTGACCAGTCCACACACCATGAGATCCAACTGGAGTGGAGGCCAAAGGGGGGCGGTCAGCGGCCCCAGGGGAGAATTGTTACTTCCACTGGGTCCCATGACTTTTTTTTGGAGCAAACAGAGGAAAGAGCAACACAACCTTGTTTTGTGAGCTTCAAGAGCTACATTATGGCTTAGACTATAGCCCTGGCTCAGACTGGCACGGTTATCTCAAGGGGTGCTCTTGCAGGTGAGCGCCGTTGCTATTCCTACATGTACCTTGGACTGGGCACAAGGCAATTTTTAGTGGCATCCAGAGGAATAGTGGAATAATATTTTCCACTATTCTTCCATCAAATTGAGCCTTTCGGTGTCCTACTCTTTCCAGACTGCAGTTGCATGGGATGTAGTCATTAGGTCGACACTAACCATGTCTACAGTTATGTTGTCCACATTGTTAAAATTCCATCATGTCGACATTTCATCAGTGTCTACATCATGGATGTAGACATTTGTCAGTGTTGACATTATGAATATTGACATATCATACCACACCCCAGTTGCACAACCCAAGTGTTTGTGGTGTTGAAACGAAACCAGATACATGGAATAGTTCATAAAAACCCAGCACCTGCAGATGGGGAGAATAAGGAAATGAATGCTGTGTATTTTCTTGGGTGCTTGTTGGGTGAGAATCCACATCAGGTAGGAGGTTCCAAAGGTATGAGACTTTCCCACAGGTCCCAGCACACCAGGATGGCACAGTGCAGGGGCTGGACCATGGCTGTTAAGATGCTTCCTGCCACTTACTTCAATGCCTAATTTTTGGCATGCAGTTTAGCACTAGTCCAACCAGGCTTGATTTTCATCATGTTGACCTGGTCCTAATGTCAACATGTGTTTTCTGATCTGGTGGTGTCAGCTGAAGGGGAGTTCCGTCAGAGTCATTGTTCCAGAGGTAAATACCCTAGCCCTTATTTCTCTAAACGTCCTAGTGGATGCTGGGGACTCCGTCAGGACCATGGGGATTAGCGGCTCCGCAGGAGACAGGGCACAAAAATAAAGCTTTAGGATCAGGTGGTGTGCACTGGCTCCTCCCCCTATGACCCTCCTCCAAGCCTCAGTTAGGTTTTTGTGCCCGTCCGAGCAGGGTGCAATCTAGGTGGCTCTCTTAAGGAGCTGCTTAGAAAAAGTTTTAGGTTTTTTATTTTCAGTGAGTCCTGCTGGCAACAGGCTCACTGCATCGAGGGACTTAGGGGAGAGAAGTTCAACTCACCTGCGTGCAGGATGGATTGGCTTCTTAGGCTACTGGACACCATTAGCTCCAGAGGGAGTCGGAACACAGGTCTCACCCTGGGGTTCGTCCCGGAGCCGCGCCGCCGACCCCCCTTGCAGATGCTGAAGATTGAAGGTCCAGAAACCGGCGGCAGAAGGCTTTTCAGTCTTCATGAAGGTAGCGCACAGCACTGCAGCTGTGCGCCATTGTTGTCACACACTTCACACCATTAGGTCACGGAGGGTGCAGGGCGCTGCTGGGGGCGCCCTGGGCAGCAATGTATAATACTTTTTATGGCTAAAAAATACATCACATATAGCCCTTGAGGCTATATGGATGTATTTAACCCCTGCCAGATATCTCAAACTCCGGGAGAAAAGCCCGCCGGAATAGGGGGCGGGGCTTATTCTCCTCAGCACACAGCGCCATTTTCCTGCTCAGCTCCGCTGTGAGGAAGGCTCCCAGGACTCTCCCCTGCACTGCACTACAGAAACAGGGTAAAACAGAGAGGGGGGGCACTTTTTTTGGCGATATTTTATATATTTAAGCTGCTATAAGGATACAACACTTATATAAGGTTGTTCCCATATATATATTATAGCGCTTGGGTGTGTGCTGGCAAACTCTCCCTCTGTCTCCCCAAAGGGCTAGTGGGGTCCTGTCTTCAATAGAGCATTCCCTGTGTGTCTGCTGTGTGTCGGTACGTGTGTGTCGACATGTATGAGGACGATGTTGGTGTGGAGGCAGAGCAATTGCCGATAATGGTGATGTCACCCCCCAGGGAGTCGACACCGGAATGGATGGCTTTGTTTATGGAATTACGTGATAATGTCAGCACATTACAAAAATCAGTTGACGACATGAGACGGCCGGAAAACCAGTTGGTACCTGCCCAGGCGTCTCAGACACCGTCAGGGGCTGTAAAACGCCCTTTACCTCAGTCGGTCGACACAGACCCAGACACGGACACTGAATCTAGTGTCGACGGTGAAGAAACAAACGTATTTTCAAGTAGGGCCACACGTTATATGATCACGGCAATGAAGGAGGCTTTGCATATCTCTGATACTGCAAGTACCACAAAAAGGGGTATTATGTGGGGGGTGAAAAAACTACCTGTAGTTTTTCCTGAATCAGAGGAATTGAATGATGTATGTGATGAAGCGTGGGTTAACCCAGATAGAAAAGTGCTAATTTCAAAAAAGTTATTGGCATTATACCCTTTCCCGCCAGAGGTTAGGGCGCGCTGGGAAACACCCCCTAAGGTGAATAAGGCGCTCACACGCTTATCAAAACAAGTGGCGTTACCGTCTCCTGATACGGCCGCCCTCAAGGATCCAGCTGATAGGAGGCTGGAAACTACCCTAAAAAGTATATACACACATACTGGTGTTATACTGCGACCAGCCATCGCCTCAGCCTGGATGTGCAGTGCTGGGGTGATCTGGTCGGATTCCCTGACTGAAAATATTGATACCCTGGATAGGGACAGTATTTTACAGACTTTAGAGCAATTAAAGGATGCTTTTCTTTATATGCGAGATGCTCAGAGGGATATTTGCACTCTGGCATCGAGAGTAAGTGCGATGTCCATATCTGCCAGAAGAAGTTTATGGACACGACAGTGGTCAGGTGATGCGGATTCCAAACGGCATATGGAAGTATTGCCGTATAAAGGGGAGGAATTATTTGGCGTCGGTCTATCGGATCTGGTGGCCACGGCAACGGCCGGGAAATCCACCTTTTTACCTCAGACCCCCTCCCAACAGAAAAAGACACCGTCTTTTCAGCCGCAGTCCTTTCGGTCCTATAAGAACAAGCGGGCAAAAGGACAGTCATATCTGCCCCGAGGCAGAGGAAAGGGTAAGAGAGGGCAGCAAGCAGCTCCTTCCCAGGAACAGAAGCCCTCCGCGGGTTCTGCAAAGCCCTCAGCATGACGCTGGGGCTTTACAAGCGGACTCAGAAACGGTGGGGGGTCGACTCAAGAATTTCAGCGCGCAGTGGGCTTGCTCACAGGTGGACCCCTGGATCCTGCAGATAATATCTCAGGGTTACAGGTTGGAATTCGAGAAGTCTCCCCCTCGCCGGTTCCTAAAGTCTGCTCTGCCAACGTCTCCCTCAGACAGGGCGACGGTATTGGAAGCCATTCACAAGCTGTATTCTCAGCAGGTACCCCTCCTACAACAGGGAAAGGGGGATTATTCCACACTATTTGTGGTACCGAAGCCGGACGGCTCGGTAAGACCTATTCTAAATCTGAAATCTTTGAACCTGTACATACAAAAATTCAAGTTCAAGATGGAGTCACTCAGAGCAGTGATAGCGAATCTGGAAGAAGGGGACTTTATGGTGTCCCTGGACATCAAGGATGCTTACCTGCATGTCCCAATTTGCCCTTCACATCAAGGGTACCTCAGGTTCGTGGTGCAAAACTGTCATTATCAGTTTCAGACGCTGCCGTTTGGATTGTCCACGGCACCTCGGGTCTTTACCAAGGTAATGGCCGAAATGATGTTTCTTCTACGAAGAAAAGGCGTATTAATTATCCCTTACTTGGACGATCTCCTGATAAGGGCAAGGTCCAGAGAACAGCTGGAGGACGGAGTAGCATTAACCCAAGTAGTGCTGCAACAACACGGGTGGATTCTGAATTTCCCAAAATCTCAGTTGACCCCGACAACACGTCTGCTGTTCCTGGGAATGATTCTGGACACGGTTAAGAAAAAGGTGTTTCTTCCGGAGGAGAAAGCCAGGGAGTTATCCGAACTTGTCAGGAACCTCCTAAAACCAGGAAAAGTGTCTGTGCATCAATGCACAAGAGTCCTGGGAAAGATGGTGGCTTCTTACGAAGCAATCCCATTCGGCAGATTCCACGCACGAACTTTTCAGTGGGATCTGCTGGACAAATGGTCCGGATCGCATCTGCAGATGCATCAGCGGATAACCTTATCGCCACGGACAAGGGTGTCTCTTCTGTGGTGGTTACAGAGTGTTCATCTGTTACAAGGCCGCAGATTCGGCATACAGGACTGGGTCCTGGTGACCACGGATGCCAGTCTGAGAGGCTGGGGAGCGGTCACACAGGGAAGAAACTTCCAGGGAGTATGGTCAAGCCTGGAGATGTCTCTTCACATAAATATACTGGAGCTAAGAGCGATTTACAATGCTCTAAGCCTGGCAAAACCCCTGCTTCAGGGTCGGCCGGTGTTGATCCAGTCGGACAACATCACGGCAGTCGCCCACGTAAACAGACAGGGCGGCACAAGAAGCAGGAGAGCAATGGCAGAAGCTGCAAGGATTCTTCGCTGGGCGGAAGATCATGTGATAGCACTGTCAGCAGTGTTCATTCCGGGAGTGGACAACTGGGAAGCAGACTTCCTCAGCAGACACGATCTACACCCGGGAGAGTGGGGACTTCATCCAGAAGTCTTCCACATGATTGTGAACCGTTGGGAAAAACCAAAGGTGGATATGATGGCGTCTCGCCTCAACAAAAAACTGGACAGGTATTGCGCCAGGTCAAGAGACCCTCAGGCAATAGCTGTGGACGCTCTGGTAACACCGTGGGTGTTCCAGTCAGTGTATGTGTTTCCTCCTCTGCCTCTCATACCCAAAGTACTGAGAATTATACGGCAAAGGGGAGTAAGAACGATACTCGTGGCTCCGGATTGGCCAAGAAGAACTTGGTACCCGGAACTTCAGGAGATGCTCACGGAAAATCCGTGGCCTCTACCTCTAAGACGGGACCTGATTCAGCAGGGACCGTGTCTATTCCAAGACTTACCGCGGCTGCGTTTGACGGCGTGGCGGTTGAACGCCGAATTCTAAAGGAAAAAGGCATTCCGGAAGAGGTCATCCCTACACTGGTTAAAGCCAGGAAGGAGGTGACTGCACAACATTATCACCGCATTTGGAGAAAATATGTTGCGTGGTGCGAGGCCAGGAAGGCCCCCACGGAGGAATTTCAATTGGGTCGATTCCTACATTTCCTGCAAACAGGATTGTCTATGGGCCTCAAGTTGGGGTCCATTAAGGTTCAAATTTCGGCCCTGTCGATTTTCTTCCAGAAAGAATTGGCTTCAGTTCCTGAAGTCCAGACTTTTGTAAAAGGAGTACTACATATACAGCCCCCGATTGTGCCCCCAGTGGCTCCGTGGGACCTTAATGTAGTTTTTGGATTTTCTCAAATCCCATTGGTTTGAGCCACTCAAATCGGCGGATTTTAAATATCTTACATGGAAAGTAACCATGCTACTGGCCCTGGCTTCAGCCAGGAGAGTGTCAGAATTGTCGGCTTTATCGTATAAAAGCCCATATCTGATTTTCCATTCGGACAGGGCAGAACTGCGGACGCGTCCTCATTTTCTGCCTAAGGTGGTGTCAGCGTTTCACCTGAACCAGCCTATTGTGGTGCCTGCGGCTACTAGCGATTTGGAGGCTTCCAAGTTGCTGGACGTTGTCAGGGCATTGAAAATATATATTTCAAGGACGGCTGGAGTCAGAAAATCTGACTCGCTGTTTATACTGTATGCACCCAACAAGCTGGGTGCTCCTGCTTCTAAGCAGACGATTGCTCGTTGGATTTGTAGCACAATTCAACTTGCACATTCTGTGGCAGGCCTGCCACAGCCTAAATCTGTCAAGGCCCATTCCACAAGGAAGGTGGGCTCATCCTGGGCGGCTGCCCGAGGGGTCTCGGCATTACAACTCTGCCGAGCAGCTACGTGGTCGGGGGAGAACACGTTTGTAAAATTCTACAAATTTGATACCCTGGCTAAAGAGGACCTGGAGTTCTCTCATTCGGTGCTGCAGAGTCATCCGCACTCTCCCGCCCGTTTGGGAGCTTTGGTATAATCCCCATGGTCCTGACGGAGTCCCCAGCATCCACTAGGACGTTTAGAGAAAATAAGATTTTACTTACCGATAAATCTATTTCTCGTAGTCCGTAGTGGATGCTGGGCGCCCATCCCAAGTGCGGATTGTCTGCAATACTTGTACATAGTTATTGTTACAAAAAAATCGGGTTGTTCTTGTTGTGAGCCGTCTGTTCAGAGGCTCCTACGTTGTCATACTGTTAACTGGGTTCAGATCACAAGTTGTACGGTGTGATTGGTGTGGCTGGTATGAGTCTTACCCGGGATTCAAAATCCTTCCTTATTGTGTACGCTCGTCCGGGCACAGTATCCTAACTGAGGCTTGGAGGAGGGTCATAGGGGGAGGAGCCAGTGCACACCACCTGATCCTAAAGCTTTATTTTTGTGCCCTGTCTCCTGCGGAGCCGCTAATCCCCATGGTCCTGACGGAGTCCCCAGCATCCACTACGGACTACGAGAAATAGATTTATCGGTAAGTAAAATCTTATTTTCTCTAGCATCCATAAAGGATATTGGGGAGACTTAGTATGATGGGGTATAGACTGGGTCCAAAGGAGCCGGTGCACTTTAAATTTCTTCAGTGAGTGTGCTGGCTCCTCCCCTCCCCTCCACAGGCAGTTTAAAAAAAAGTGCCCTCAGGAGAGGATGCACATCACTGCAGCTCCAGAGAGTTTTCTTCAATTTCTTTTAAACTTGTATTATTTTCGGTATGCTGTTTGGGCAACAGCATACCTGCACCGTGGGAGTTGGGAAGAGGGTGGGGGTGACAGTCACCGTCCTTGCGAGGTGTCAGAGCCGCTTCCCCCGCTGCAGCACCACCGTCCAGAGAGGTTGTTTGTTCAGTGGGGCACTGCGCCTTAGCTGTCCAATTGCAGCATGCCACACTACCTCAGAGCGGGACCAGAGGCATTTTGGCACCTTCCTCTGCTTAATGCAGCAGCAAGCACACACAGCTCTTCCTGATTCCTAAGACACGCTGGAAAACTGGTACAGGGTGTAGCAAAGGGGGAGAGCTGCTATTGTACACAATCTGTGTCCTATACAGCACAGAAATTATTAGTTTTTCACTGTTATAGTTGCTGTCAGCCTCACTGGGGCTGTACAGCAGGGGTGTGCTGGTGTCTCTCTCTGTGTGTCTCCTCTCACATACAGTAAGGGCAGGCTTGCAGAGTATTACTGTCTGTGTGTATGTCATTGTGATTACTGTGAACATGGGTAAACACACACTCTGCAGTGTCTGCCACACCAGATTCTCTCCCTTATCATCTGATTGTTTCATGTGAACAATGGAGCCAATCTTCACAACTCAATGAGGGGGCTGGGGGAGGAGGACCAGGGCCCTCCTGGTTAGGGGCTCTTAAGACTATGATGTCTGATATGTCATCACAACTCACTGCTAATGTTCAGAAACTCTGCTACTACAACAGGCTGTTGCAGACTTAGCTGCTAGAGCAGATGTTACACAGCCCCCCCCCCCACCCTCTAGCTCAGGACCACAAAAGCGTGGTTTACCTGCCCTACTTTCTGATTTAGATGAGGAAATACAGGAGGATAGATATGACTTGGATCCCATTAGTGGGGATTCCGCTTCTGCTCAGGGTATTGAACCCCTCATTCTGGCTATATGGGACGTGTTAAAGCTCCCTATAGAGCAGTGATTTTCAACCTTTTTCAGTTCGCGGCACACCGAACAAGATTTAAAAATTTCCAAGGCACACTATCGGTACCCCACGGAAAAATAAAATACACAGGGAAATAAAACAAACCTATTTGTCCCCAAGGGGAAAGACACATTGTCCCCAACATTTATTAAAATAATGCACAATAATTGAACACACTGCCACAGTAATTCCACACATTGCCCCTCATAGTAATGCCATCACACTGTCCCCCATAGTAATTGCACACATTGCCCCCCATAGTAATACCACCAGACACACCGACCCCCACAGTAATGCCACCAGACACACTGACCCCCATAGTAACACCACCACACACACTGTCCCCCATAATAGTGGATAGTCATAAGCACTGGCCCAAACCTTTTTTTTGTTTTCCTCCTTAGCGGCAGGAGCAGAGCAGCACGAGCGGGATGGTGATGTGTATGTGACTTATGAGTCACGCCACGTTGTAGAGGTCACGGGCGGGCCCGTAGGAGAGCTGCCGTCTTCACTATACAGTGACCGCGGAAGAGCTGCCTGCGCTGCCCGATAGTGATACTGTAAATCAGTATCACTATCTGGCAGCGCAGGCAGCTCTTCCGCGGTCACTGTATAGTGAAGACGGCAGCAGACAGGGACTGGCAACAGGGATCTCTGGCGGCGGCACACGACAACCGCTGGCGGCATACCAGTGTGCCGCGGCACAGTGGTTGAAAAACACTGCTCTAGAGGATGCTGCGTCACAACAGTCGTTTTTCTTTACACAAGACCAGCTTAATGTCACTTTCCCTGATTCTGCAGAGTTAGATGACCTATTTAAATTAGCCTGGAAAAATCCAGACAAAAAATACCGAGTGTCAACAAGATTTTTGCACACTTTCCCATTTGCTCCCGATGGTAGGAAATTCTGAGATGAACTCCTGGGAGTTGACATCTCAGTCTCTCGACTGTCAAAAAAGGCGGTGCTGTCTGCCCCGGGCTCCTTTACCATAAAGGACCCTGGGGACAGAAAAATAGAGAATACACTAAAGGCTATCTACACAGCAGCAGTTGTATTGCAAAGGCTGATCATAGCGGGTTGCTGGATGACCCATGCCATTTATACGTGGGCTACTCAGATTCAGGAGAACCTCTCCAGGAATATGCCTCTCGTCACTACGAAGCACATTCAGGACACTGCACGCGTCCTGTGTGATTTGCTCAATGAGATGGGCAATATTAATGCTAGGACTTCTGCCATGGCAGTGTCGGCGCGCAGGGCCTTGTGGTTGCGTCAGTGGATTTTGGATGCAGAATCCAAGCGCAGTGTAGAATTCTTCCCCTTTTCTGGGGAATGACTCTTTGGGGTTGAGTTGGATACATGGATTTCCAAAGTCACTGCTGGGAAATCTACATTTCTCCCCTCTGGGGCCCCGCCTCGGCTAGGCGTTCCTACCCGGGGCTGGCTGTCCACTCCTTTCGGTCTAACAGATTTCGATCTAGGGCCAGAGGTGCCTCCAATGTGGCTAGAGGCACCAGAGGTAAGCCAAAAAGACCTGCAAACACCTGTTCTCAGGAACAGAGCACCAGTTCTGCTTCAACCTATTGTGGTTCCATCCAGTTCTGACACTTCTGCTCCTCCGGAGACATTGGATGCTGTGCGAGCCTTGAAGATCTATATCAAGTGAACGGCTCGGATCAGAAAGACTGATTCCTTGTTCGTGCTCTCTGATGTGCAGAAAAAGGGTTGTCCTACTTCGAAGCAGTCCATTGCTCATTGGCTTAGGCTTATTATCCATCAGGCCTATGTGTCGGCAGCCTTACCTGTTCTTAAGTCTCTGAAGGCCCACTCTACAAGATCGGTGTGCTCTTCCTGGGCGGATTCCCGGGGAGTCTCGGCCTTGCAACTGTGCCGAGCTGCTACCTGGTCGGGGAAGAACACTTTTGTGAAGTTCTACAAGTTTGATACCCTGGCCAAAGAGGATACCCAGTTTGGGCAGGCGGTGCTGCAGAAGTATCCGCACGTTCCCGCCCGTTCTGGAAGCTTTGGGACGTCCCCATTGTACTGAGTCTCCCCAATATCCCTTATGGATGCTAGAGAAAATAGGATTTTAATTGCCTACCGGTAAATCCTTTTCTCATAGTCCATAAGGGATATTGGGCGCCCACCTCAGTGCGTTGACTTTTCTGTAGGTTCTCTTTATGTGGTTACCTGTTCAGCTGTTGCTGTTGTTGTTTCCAGCTGTTGCTGGTTGTTATATGTTCGTGGTGTGCTGGTGTTAAATCTCACCACTCTTTGTTATCATATTCCTTCTCTCATATATGTCCTTTCTCCTGCCTGTGGGAGGGGGCATAGAGGGGAGGAGCCAGCACACCCAGTGAAGAAATTTAAAGTGCACAGGCTCCTTTGGACCCCATCTATACCCCATTGTACTAAGTCTCCCCAATATCTCTTATGGACTATGAGAAAAGAATTTACCGGTAGGTGATTTAAAATCCTATTTTCTAACCCGCTTCCCACAGCCGTACCTCCCCCCCCCCCCCCCCCCAGCCTATCTCTATCCCTGATGTCTGAGGTTAGCTAATTACATGTTGACATTTCACATTTCGACATAACTGTTGACATTATGAATGTCGACATGGTGACTGTATGCTAGCGCTATGGCTGGAGCTGCTGTGGTACCGGCACTGCTTTTGGCAGAAGTGGCTTGGACCCTCCAGGCAATCTCACGATGTAAGCGGGCTGCAGCCCTCTGCAGACATCCCAACTGTAGCAAAGTTCAAAATCAAATGAAAAATGATTAAACCTACAAAAAAAGGCAAATACTCCTATAAATAACCATACACCTTGCCCTGGACCCAGACAGCCAACAAGGCTCCCTCCACTTCCCTTTTCAGTGTCCTCCGAATGGCGCACATGTTTGAATTTCTCTGCAATGCCAACATATGGCAGTATGAAAGCAAATCCTGCTCATATTTTGAACTTACGTAAAATGCACTATTTAATCTTTGCCACAAGATGTCTCCTGGGATCCAAAACAATTGTTATTCAATCATAAGAAATTTTGCTTCAATCAAGGAGCCAGTCCAGTCACTAACGTAACGTGTTTATTAATTGCAATAACTGATTATTTGATTTGCATTGTAAACAGTGGCTTTCTAGGGCGACTCCATCCAAGGGAGTGACACCAATAGTAGATCAGACGGTGAATACATAGAAACATAGAATTTGACGGCAAATAAGAACCACTTGGCCCATTTAGTCTGCCCATTTTTTTTTATCCTTTAGGTAATCGCAACCCTTTTTGAACCTTAATTCTTTGTAAGGATATTCATATGCCTATCCCAAGCATGTTTAAATTGCTCTACAGTCTTAGCCTCTACCACTTCTGATGGGAGGCTATTCCACTTATCCACTACCCTTTCTGTGAAATCATTTTTCCTTAAATTTCCCCTGAACCTGCCTCCCTCCAGTTTCAGTGTATGGCCTCGAGTTCTAATACTTCTCTTCCTTTTGAAGAATGTTTCCCTCCTGAACTTTGTTAAAACCTTTGGTATATTTGAAAGTTTCTATCATGTCTCCCCTTTCCCTTCTCTCCTCCATACTATACATGTTAAGATCTTTTAGCCTTTCCGGGTAAGTTTTGTGATGTAGGCCATGCACCATTTTAGTTGCCCTTCTTTGTACACTCTCTAATGTATTTATATCCTTCTGGAGATATGGTCTCCAGAACTGGACACAGTATTCCAGATGAGGCCGCACCAATGACCTATACAGTGGCATTATTACTTCTCTTTTCCTGCTACTGATTCCTCTCCCTATGCAACCAAGCATCTGACTTGCCTTTCTCATTGCTTTGTTGCATTGCTTTCCTGCCGTTAAGTCACTTGAAATAGTGACTCCTAAATCCCTTTCCTCCTCAGTAGTTTCCATTATAGTACCCTTGATACTATATTTAGCCTTTGGGTTTTTGAGACCCAAGTGCATGATTTTGCATTTTTTAGCATTAAACTGTAGTTGCCATGTTCTTGACCATTTTTCAAGCCTAGCTAGGTCATCAATCATTTGTTTTACCCCTCCTGGTGTGTCTACCCTGTTGCATATCTTTGTATCATCTGCAAAAAGGCATACTTTCCCTTCAATACCATTTGCAATGTCACCAACAAAGATATTAAAGAGAACTGGTCCGAGTACAGATCCCTGGGGTACTCCACTGGTAACATTTCCCTCCATAGATTGCACTCCATTTACTACAACTGTCTGTTTCCTATCCTGCAACCAGGTTCTTATCCATTTAACTATTTTATAATCCACCCCCACACTTTCAAGTTTATTTAGCAGTCTGCGATGTGGGACAGTGTCAAATGCCTTACTAAAGTCTAGATATGCTACATCTACAGCTCCCCCTTGATCTATTATTTTCATCACAGAGTCAAAAAAGTCAATAAGATTTGTTTGGCATGATCTCCCACCAGTAAATCCATGCTGTTTTGGATCCTGTAAGTTGTTTGATTTAAGATATTCCACAACTCTTTCTTTTAGTAGTTTTTCCATTACTTTCCCTACTACTGATGTAAGGCTTACTGGTCTGTAGTTACTTGCTTCTTCCTTGCTTCCACTTTTGTACAATGGAACTACATTTGCTCTTTTCCAGTCCTCTGGAATGGCACCTGTATTTAGTGACTGGTTAAATAATTCTGTTAATGGTGCCACCAGCACATCTTTTAGCTCTTTTAGAATCCTTGGGCGTATCCCATCTGGCCCCATTGATTTATCCACTTTTCTCATACGTCCTAGAGGATGCTGGGAATTCCAAAAGGACCATGGGATATAGACGGATCCGCAGGAGCTTGGGCACACTATAAAGACTTAAACTGGGTGTGAACTGGCTCCTCCCTCTATGTCTCTCCTCCAGACCTTAGTTAGACTTTGTGCCCAGGAGTGATGGGTCACACACTAGGGGAGCTCTACTAAGTTTCTCTGAAAGACTTTGTTAGGTTTTTTATTTTCAGGGAGACCTGCTGGCTACAGGCTTCCTGCATCGTGGGACTGAGGGGAGAGAAGCAGGACCTACTTCTGTGAGTTTCAAGGCTCTGCTTCTCGGCTACTGGACACCATTAGCTCCAGAGGGTTCGATCACTAGGTGCGCCTAGCTGCTTGTTCCCGGAGCCACGCCGTCACCCCCCTCACAGAAGCCAGAAGAAAGAAGTCGGGTGAGTATTGGAAGAAAAGAAGACTTTAGACGGCAGAAGACTTCAGTAACGGAGGTACAGTGGTAGTGCTGCGCTCCATGCTCCCACACACCAATGGCACTCACAGGGTGCAGGGCGCTGGGGGGGGAGCGTCCTGGGCAGCAAGTTACTGGTCTTCTTAATGTGAAAAACTGGCAAAAAAGCATTTAGGTGCTGAGGCACCGTGGTTCATCCCCCGCCAGCATACTTTAACGATTTCCCCGCCACCGCTTATATGGGTGCAGGGTGCAGGGCGCGGGGGGAGGGGGGGGGGGAGCGCCCTGGGCAGCGAGTTAGTTATTAACAGTTTTCTTACTCGTGCTGCCGGGGTTCTCCGTATACAGACCCCCGCAGGCGCGTTATTCCGTGGTCCCCGTCGGCCGCCATGGGTGCAGGGCACCGGGGGGTGGTGGCGCCCTGGGCAGCATAGATAGTTAGAGCTCCCGGGCGCCGCACACGAGGACCCTCCCTGAGAGCGGCGGGTGCGCGACGCGCCGGGGCTCCGGCATGCCGATCGGTTGTCTGGGGTGCAGGGCGCGCAGGGGGGCGCCCTGAGCAGCATGGTGCTGGGTAAATATAGAGTCTTTACCCTATATTTAGTGCTCGGCCTGATTGGTTTTAGATATACAGGGGGGCTATAGCGCGCCGAGAGGGGTGGAGCTTAGCCTCACACACAGAGTCAGCGCCATTTTTCCCTGCTGTCCCCGCCAAGCACAAACACAGTGGGGGACATAGTCTTTGGGTTCTGTTGCCCTCCCAGAGGTGAAATCTCCCTGTGTATAGGGTCCCCCGGCTCAATATAGGGTTATATATATATTTTTTGTCGAGCGGGCTTAAGCGCGCCGGGAAGGGGCGGAGCTTAGCCCTCACAGAGGGGTCAGCGCCATTTTCCTAAGTCCCCCACCGGGACTTGCTGTGTACTAAGAAGGAAGGGGGGCACAGAGTGCTTTAATGCTGTATGGGTGTCATATAGCATTAGGATTGATAATGGACGCAGAATCCTTGTTGTAATACATAAATACACTGTTTCCCTTTTTATTTACCCACTATTGGTTAGTCGACAAGTGTCGACAGGTGTAAGGGCTTTGTCAAAGGCACCTGTGGGGATAACTGTCGGTTTTGCCGACGCTTGCCGGTACTTGATTCAAACAACTAAGTATTAGGAGGTTACTTTTGTGTGCTTAAAAACAAGTAAACATGCTAGGGGAGACACTGCGGTCGGTCGATGCCCTATCGGCATCAACGGTAATTCCTGGGTAAAAGAATTAACAGGCTGTTATTGCCTTGTGCCTGTATTGGTGTGTGTATATGTATATGTGTGTATGTATATGTGTATATGTGTATGTGTATATGTGTATGTGTGTGTATGTGTGTGTGTGTATGTATATATATATATATATATATATATATATATATATATATATATATATATATATATATATATATATGTATGTAGGGGGAGTGTTATTACAATTGTAGAGGTATGCTTCCCTCAGACCCCTTGGGGTTCCAAGATTATTTTTTTTTTTTTGCCCGCTTACTATTCTGTGCTGTCGACATTTACTCAGTTTCTGTCGGCCGTAAAGTTCCTGGTAGATCCACATCGGGGGCACGTCAGGACATGGTCATACACATTCACAACACATTACTGTCACTACGGACCTGACTGATCTGGACAATCCACTTGCGTATAGGTTATGTCTATATGTATATATGTGTAGATATAACTTTATATATGCATGATTACGATATGGGTGTTTTATTGTGTATTACATTATGTATATCCATGAATGCTGAAATAATGGTTTTCTTCTCATGTGCTGGTCGCTCTGTTGATTAAGCTCTAGATTGGCCGGGATGAGTCGGTTTCGATCCTCTCAAGGAGTCCGAATATTAGTCTCTTCACAACGCGGAGAGAAAATTATGACAATCAACTCCTGGTCGACGCAGAGCCCGGTCGCAAAGGATCATACACAGGCAACTAAGTGAAATTTTATTTCTATACTTTGACCTTAATTGCAATGTATGCACTTGAGGGAGTGTGGTAGTCGGGTAAGCATCCGATAGAATTATCCTACCCAGAGTGGGTAGGCTTGCCTATGTTTATTTTTCCTTCTAACATTACAGCAGGCTGCATCGTGACAGCAGGTGGTGTGACCGGAAAAATGCGGAGGAGGTCTCCGGGAGATGCTGGTGGGAGGTATACAGCTGTTTGGTGTGGCCTCTCTTCAGTCAATCTCGGCGGTATCCGCTGGTAAGTCTAAATTCGTGAGTTAACCTCCTTCACAACGGTTGATGACGCTTTCTTTTGTGGGATGCAGTCGTTTAACCGGTTCGAGACCGTTCTTTTTTCCTTTTCTGTCTAGACAGTGGAAGGTGAAAAGGTAAGGGTTCTGCAGCCTTGTTAGGTTCGCAGAAGTGGACGTAGTTTCTGTTTCCACTACATACACCACTTGTCGCTGAGTCTATCTTGCTGGTCCCCACTCCGGTGACCACTTGTCTACTAATTTTCAGTTAGTCCAGGAATAGACTAGGACCTTTGAGTTATT
The DNA here is from genome assembly GCF_028390025.1 of Pseudophryne corroboree. Classification (NCBI taxonomy): domain Eukaryota; kingdom Metazoa; phylum Chordata; class Amphibia; order Anura; family Myobatrachidae; genus Pseudophryne; species Pseudophryne corroboree. The sequence continues at coordinate 635,458,861 of NC_086448.1, forward strand.
TATAGAAGCCAAAGGGGAACATTCTGAGTTACGGTTGTTTCCCCTTACTGTTTTTTCTAATAGATTTTGCCTTTCCCCTATGGAAGGGGAGGTAACACGCGACGCCATACAGAGGTGCGTCACGTTCGGGACATTGTCTGGTTGTCCCTGTAAAAAGGTGCATATCCTTGTTTATCCCTGACTGTTCTTCGGCGCAGGAATTGGCCTGTTGTTCCCAACGACGCAGATGTCAGAAGTGGGTTTTAGAGTAGATACTGACCGGTTAAGGTTCGGTGTTTTTCCTGTGGAAAGAGGTCTGAGGATCCAGAGTTGGATCGGCTTTGAGGTGACACCTCATCAGTAGGTTCCATTAATAAGACAGATTGATGCGGCATGAGAGGCCTTTTTCGGAGAGCAGGTCTAATACCAGAGTGGTTTTCATGGGACCAGTTGGAAATGTGGTCCGGGTCTCACCTGCGCATGCACCGGAATATAATCAAAACGGCCAGGACATCGCTCCTGTGGTGTCTGCTCGGTTCTTTCCTTCTAGAGGAATGAAGGTTAGGGATCCAGGTTTAGATCTTGGTGTCCGTGCATATAGATCTCCGAAGCTGGGGAGCATTCCTTTGCAAGGGACGTATTTCCAGAGGATGAGGTCAAGTTGGGAAACTTGTCTGCTGTAAGCTTTTTTGAATTAAAAGCTATTTTAGACGAACGTATTCTTCGTGTTCTGCCGTGTTAATTCTGCCAGAAGCCTTGTCAGCAATGGCGTAAGTAAGCCGCTAGGGCGGAACAAGGAAAAAGCGGAAATGGCAGAAGATGCACAGTTTGCAGTTGAGGGGGAAGTCTGGTAAACGCTATGTTAGCAGTCTTCGTTCCGGAGGTAAACCACGGAGAAATAGATTTCCTTTGAGGACATGATATCCAGCCGGGAAAAATACTGTCATCATCGAGAAGCTTTCCCAGATGTGACAAGTCTTTGTGGAGTGTCGCAATTGCACATGTTGGCGTCTCGCCTCAACGAGAGGCCTTGAGGAGATTGTTCCAGGTTAAGGGACACTCCGGATATAGCAGCGGACATCCTCGTGACGCCGTGCGTGTTTTTAGTCGGTCTAGGTGGCCTCTCCGCTTTCACTTTTCTGACAGTGGTAAGCGAAAGATGATCGATGATCCTCTGAAATCCGGTCTAACCAGAGCGGGTTGGCTATCCAGTTTTCATGGTTTACTCATAGAAAATTACTGCCCTCTTCCTTTAAGTGAGGTAATGTTACAACAAGATCGGGGCGTGTATCAGGACTTACCGCGGCTGCGTCTAACGGCGGGGCGGTTGAATGTCGTATCCTAAGCCGAATGGGTGTTCCCAGTGAAGTCGTTTCTTCAATTCTTCAGGCTAGGAAAGAACTGACGGCACAGCGTTACAACCGTTGTTGGAGTAATTATGTGTCTCGGTGTGTATCCAGGAAGGCTCCTATGGAGGACTTTCAGCTAGGTCCTGCTTAGCCATACGTTACAAGCCGATGTGGAGGCAAGCCTATTAAGTTTCTTTACGAAGTTTCTCTTTTGGAAAGTGGTCAGGCTTTTGACTTTGACGTCCGCAAGGCGGGTGTCGGAAGTCGTGGTTTTGTCTCACAAGAGCCTTGTTTGGTCTTTCAGGTGGATAGAGAGGAATTGAGTACTCGGTTGGTAGTTCTACCAAGAGTGGTTTCTGGGTTTCGCAGAAATCGGCCTATTTTGATGCCGGGGGTTACTTAGGCATTAGTTGGTTCAAATTCCCTTGATCTAGCCAGGGATTTGAGTATGTAAGTCATCAATTTGGCTCAGTTTGGAGAAACAGAGGCCCTGTTTATCTGGTATGTCCCAGCTTACTTTGGGAGACTGCGTTATGCAGTTTGTTACATGCTGAATCTGTGATGCGGTTTGGCATGTTCGTTCTACGGCTGCTTTGCCGTCACCGAAGTCGGTGGAGGTTCTTTCTTCTGGGAAGATGGGCTTTTCTTGGGCGAATGCCCGAGGAGTCTCGGCGGTTCAACTTTGCCGAGCGGATTCTTGGTCGGGGTCAAACGCTTTTGCGATGCTCTACAAGTTTGATACCCTGATTGTTGAGGACCTTATGTTTGCTCATTCGGTGCTGCAGAGTCGTCCGCACTCTCCCGCCCGTTTTGGATCTTTGGTATAAACCCCATGGTCCTTTTGGAATCCCCAGCATCCTCTAGGACGTATGAGAAAATAGGATTTTGGTACCTACCGGTAAATCCTTTTCTCTTAGTCCGTAGAGGATGCTGGGCGCCCGTCCCAGTGCGTACGGTGTCTGCAGTTATTGCTTTTGGTTACACCCTGGTGGTGTGTCTTCTCTGTCTGGCGGTTGCTACCGTTGTTCATGACATAGCGTGCGGGGTCTTATTTTTGCTTCTGTGGACACACGGGTTGTGTTACATATTCTCTCAGCATGTGGCTGTGTTTTGTTCATGCCGTTGGCTGGTATTCTACTGAATGACACGTTCTACAGTGTGTTTGAGGTGTGAGCTGGTATGACACTCACCGTGTTTATAACAATAAATTCTTTCCTCGAAATTGTCCATCTCTCCTGGGCACAGTTTTCTAACTGAGGTCTGGAGGAGGGGCATAGAGGGAGGAGCCAGTTCACACCTAGTTTAAGTCTTTATAGTGTGCCCAAGCTCCAGCGGATCCGTCTATACCCCATGGTCCTTTTGGAATCCCCAGCACCCTCTACGGACTAAGAGAAAAGGATTTACCGGTAGGTACCAAAATCCTATTTTAGTTTTGAAAGTTCAGTTAGGACCTTCTCCTGTGTAAATGTACTTTCATCTACCTTATTTTTATGAATGTCCTTGCAACATAACTGGGACCCCTTCCCTTCTCCTTCTGTAGTAAATACTGAGCAAAAATAATTATTTAGGTGATCTGATATTGCCTTGTCTCCCTCCACCAAATTCTCACTCTCTGTCTTAAGTCTTATTATTACTCCATTTGATTTTCTCCTTTCATTTATATACTTAAAAAAAGTTTTGCCCCCTTTATCTACTGACTGGGCCATTTTCTCCTCGGCTTCTGCCTTTGCACGTTTGATCACTTTCTTAGCATCTTTCCGTCTGTCAAGATACACCTCTTTGTCATTATTATTTTGAGTCTGTTTGTATTTCCTAAAAGCCGTCTTTTTTTGCTTTCACACTAGTTGATACTTCTTTTGTGAACCACACTGGCTTCCTTTTCCTGGTGCTATTCCTAACCCTTTTGATACAAAGGTCTGTTGCCCTTAGTATTGCACTTTTCAGTTTTTCCCCTCTCTCCTGCACCCCTTCCAAATTCCTCCAGTTCACCAATGAATCACTTAAACATCTCCCCATTTTTGCAAAGTCAGCTTTTCCAAAATCCAACACCTTTGTTTTTGTGTGACAGGAGTTGGATCCTGTCTTTATACTAAACCATACTGCTTGATGATCACTGGATCCCAGGTGCTCACCCACATATATGTCTGATATCCTGTCACCATTTGTAAGAATTAAATCTAATATTGAGTCTTTGAGAGTGGGCTCCCTCACCAATTGCTTGAGAGATGCTCCCTGTAAGGAATTTAGAAATTTGCCACCTATAGCTGAACTTGCAAAGGACCCCTCCCAATTTACATCAGGTAAATTAAAGTTTCCCATGATTATGACTTCTCCCTTTAAAGCCATTTTAGAGATGTCCAACAATAGGTTCCTATCCAAATCCTGCCCCTGACCTGGTGGTCTATAGATCACCCCAATGCGAATAATGTCCTTCTCCCCAGTTTCCGTGGTGACCCAAAGGGCCTCAGTTTTGTCCTCAACATTTTGTATTAAAGTAGCACTTATGCTTTTTTTCACATACATTGCTACCCCTCCTCCTATTCTTCCCATTCTATCCTTCCTAAATAAATTGTATCCTGGTATAGCTATGTCCCAGTCATGATTCTCATTGCACCATGACTCAGTAATTGCGACAATATCCAGGTTATCCCTTGTCATTATCGCAATTAGCTTTGGAATTTTGTCTCCTAAGCTCCTAGCATTTGCACACATAGCTTTAAGAATTTTGTCTGTGCATCTGTTATTAGTAGCCATGTCCGGACAGTACAAAAAATAACAAGTTCAAAGTTGAAATTACCTGCTTGGTGATGTTGTTCAGTGTTTGTTTGTCCCCCCCCCTCCCCCCCAATCAGGAATCACACTCTGTCCTTTACACCACGACTACACCTCACTAAATGAAAAGATATAGTACACCTGTCCACAAATGGCCAAATGGTCAAAGGAGGTAAACACCAGACAGCATGCAGTAATAAAACTGTTTCACTGAACAACTTCCCCACACATGCAATGCCAATTACAAGCAATTCATTACATCAAGAACATACATGACTTGGCATAATAGAGAACTGTAGTGAGCAGATTGGGGATGTCTTTTCTTAGTTTAAAAGACAGATAATATGCATAAGATGAAATACAGTCCATATGTCATAGTTTTGGTGTGTTGTTGTTTCCTTCTGTTCTCCTTCGGTTTAACGCAGGTATAACGCTAATATTATAATAACACTTTTATGTTAGCACTTCTATGGAATCACTACCAGCCGTATACTAGACTTTAAATAGGAACAATTTCCATGTGAATGCAATGATTGCAAACTCCTCCCGATACAATCCCACTTCAGACTAAGGCAATAAATTATCTTACACAAACAGGCATTACATACCAATAAGGCAGCCAACTAAATCTTTACAGAGTTAAAAAAAAAAAAAAAAAAAAAAAAAAAAAAACTCTTTCTCAATGTTCCTAAACTATGCAATCATGGTATTCATTTGAGATAATCAGCAGATGCAGTACAACTTGCTGGTATGTGTAGTTCCACGAATCGTACCTAAACTATGCAATCATGGTATTCATTTGAGATAATCAGCAGATGCAGTACAACTTGCTGGTATGTGTAGTTCCACGAATCGTACCTAAACTATGCAATCATGGTATTCATTTGAGATAATCAGCAGATGCAGTACAACTTGCTGGTCATGCTGTACACATGCACACTGCATCTACATGGTGTGGCCAGTGTCTCTGGGGGAAGCCCAGCATCTTCAGGAACGCTAGACACGCCCCCAGCCACACCACTGACTTTAAATTTGCATGTACTCAATAAAAATCAATAGATATATAATACATATTAGTGCATTTAAAAATAGAACCAGCAGGAATTTTTTTTTTTAAGTATATGAATTGTATGATACTATAATTCTAATGGAACATTGTAAATAATTGTGTTATCAGCTGCACAACGGACACAGGAAAGAAAACTGGAAGAGATACTGTTGTGTGCCGCGAGAGAGGGGAACATCGTAACATTATCCGAACTGGTAAAATTAAAGTAAACCATGCTGTAACTTGTCATAGCTGTTCTCTATCTAGTATATGTATACTATCTATGTTTTGCAAGTAAAATACAGAATTGCATTATGTAACTATAGATTAGAGAACCATTCTTCGTTAATATGTGCTGAAATTTATTTCATAGAAAATGTTTTGTAGAACTTTTTACTAATAAACTCCGTCTCTCATGTCAACAACTTTCTTTAAAGATGAATAAGTAGATTTACGAAATCTTCTGAAAAGGATAAATGGAGGTGTCAACTATGGCAACTATAAATAGATGCTAGTTATCAGTTCTATAGTACATTATAGAAAATGATAGGTTGCTATGGGCAACACCTCCAGTTTTCTTTTGTGGAAGACTACCCAAAATTGTGATAATAGAGTGTAAACTAGCATTTTTATGGCAATTTTCCTATATTACTATGTATATATTTTTATGGGTATCTTTTATGGAGTATTTTTACATCAGGTGTAATGACATACATTATTTAATCTTTTTAATTGAAACCCAGAATTCATTACCTGAAAAGTGTTACTTTCATCTAGCTTAACAGAGCTAAACCACCCAATATCAACTGCACTGACCAGATGGGTAACACTCCTCTACATTGTGCCGCGTATCGTGGGATGAAACAGTGTGCCTTAAAGCTTCTCAAAAGTGGAGCAGATGCAAAGATTAGAAATAAAAGCAGTAAGTCTTTTACATTTAAATGAAATCCATGGACATGAAAGCAGGAGTGGAACTCTGAATCGCTCGACCAATACCTAAATTTGGTTAAGGCTCCAGCCTCCTGGGCCCATTAATGGACCCACGCATACCCAGAAGAGCTCCATGCCCGGTACTCCTAAGACCCTAGTCTGTTATATATTACTTGACCAAAAATATGCGTACACTTTAATATTGCACCAGTATGTGCTTGTTTAACACTTTTGTTTAAATGTGTTTTTTTTTTTTTTTTTTTAATGAATATGGAGTTGGGCCACCACTTTTTTGCAGTTATAACCGATTCCACTCTCCTGGGAATGCATTCCACTAGCTTTTAAATATATTAGGGAGAAGGGGCCTGGACTGCACACTAGATTTTGAAACATGGCTGTGGGGATTCACATCTATTAGTGAGGCTGGCTGATGTTGGCCGATGAGGGTCAGCTCACTGTTGGCATTACAGTTCATCCCAAAGGTGTTTCATTGGGGCTGAGGTCAGAGCTTTGTGCAGGCCAGTCATGTTCTTTCATGCCAGACTTATTTTGATGGACCTCACTTTGTGCATGGGGCATAGTCAAGCCACAGTGTTGGGATCACTCTTTTTTTTTTTTTCCCCAAGAATGCCACTGTATGATGTATAATTAAGACTACCCTTTTCTGGAATGAATAGGCCCAGGAAAAATGCTACATAACAGCCCCAGACCATTATTCTCCCGCACCGCACCAAACGCAGATGTGTGATTTGTCACTTTAAACCTCCACGGTCCAATGGTAGTGTGGACATCAGTCCAGTGATATTTGCCTTTGTGCTGTGCATGGTGATCCGAGCCTTGTATGCGGCTGCTTGGTCATGGAAAACCAATCCATGAAGTTCTCATCGACAGGTCTTTGCTGATGTTACTTCCAACTTGGAACTTGGTAGTGAGTATTGCAGATTAGGACAGACTATCTTTACATGCTCTACGCTTTAGCACTCTGCAAGTGTTAGCAAGTGAGCTGTTGTTGCTCCTAGACTTTTCCATTTCACATTATCTGTACTTACCCAGGGATACTGTAGCAAGGCAGAAATGACTTGTTGAAAGGATGACTTCCTATGGCGGGGTGGTCTTCAGTATGCCGACTGTTGGGATCCCGGCGCACAGTATACCGGCGCCGGAATCCCGACAGCCGGAATCCCGACACTTTTTTTTCTCCCTCGTGGGGGTCCACAACACCCCTGGAGGGAGAATAATATAGCGTGGCGCGCGTAGTGCGACACCGTGCCCGCAAGGGGCTCATTTGCGCTGGCCACGCTGTCGGTATGCCAGCGGTCGGGCTCCCGGCGCCGGCATGCCATACTACACCCCTATGGCAATGACGCATTAAAAGTTACCGAGCTCCTGCCTTAAACAGTCAATGCACTTAGCATATATGTAATCATGCAATGTTAAGTATTGAATGCGTGCTACTGTTATACTCCTGTTTCGCCTCCTACTGTAGCTGTAGATTTCATTCACAGAGAATTTTTGAATGTTATTTATTCATGATGTTCTAGGTCAGACTCCAATGGATCTCGCCCAGCATATAGAAATAAAGCAAGTTCTCCAAGCCAAGGCTGGAAAGGTGAGAACATGGAAATGTGCATCTAATTTTAGTCTTACTGGCTGGTACCAAATAATGAATTGTTCTTCTTTTTTTTTTTTTAAGTATATATTGAAAAACCTCCAGAGATTTGAAGGGCCATTATGCAAGGTATGTCTGTACAGTCCCTGTGGTCTCTCCCTCTAGCACAGGGACTGCTGCAACAATGACATTTTTTGGACTCCCATATTTTCTGGTCATTCAGTACTCTGACCTACACTGTGAGGACAGATGTGACACAGTGCTTTCATGTTTAATACCGCCTGCGCCCTCTGGGAGCTTGATTAACATCCATAGTATGAGGTTACCTGTTTTGGTAGTCATGCCAGCATATGGTTACTGCTTTACATGTTTGTGTATAGCAGTTAGTCCACTGGCTGACACTATTAGCAAGGCAGAGAACCTGTAGCTGGATGCTACAGGGACGATAAACCTTAACTACAACTTCACTTATTTAAAAGAGCTACTAATAGAATTCACAAACAGAAGTGAAAAAGTTTCTATACCCTGACATCCTAGTTACATTTCATGTGCAGAAAAGAGTGTTCTGTTATCACTCCTTTTTGGCTAAATGTGACTGTTTGCATTGTTATTCAGTCACATTGCTTTGTGTTGTAGAATACCACTTCTCTCACAATAAGAACAATGTCTAAAATATTATATACTGAAAAGAGTGTGAAAGCTCTTGCACAATATTAAAAAGGTGAATCGAATGTATAAGAAAACAGAAATACATTATAGTGAATAGATTACAGATTTCTCTGACGTCCTAGTGGATGCTGGGGACTCCGAAAGGACCATGGGGAATAGCGGCTCCGCAGGAGACTGGGCACAAAAGTAAAAGCTTTAGGACTACCTGGTGTGCACTGGCTCCTCCCCCTATGACCCTCCTCCAAGCCTCAGTTAGATTTTTGTGCCCGAACGAGAAGGGTGCTCACTAGGTGGCTCTCCTGAGCTGCTTAGTAAAAAAGTTTAAGTATAGGTTTTTTATTTTCAGTGAATCCTGCTGGCAACAGGTTCACTGCACCGAGGGACTAAGGGGAGAAGAAGCGAACTCACCTGCGTGCAGAGTGGATTGGGCTTCTTAGGCTACTGGACATTAGCTCCAGAGGGACGATCACAGGCCCAGCCATGGATGGGTCCCAGAGCCGCGCCGCCGGCCCCCTTACAGAGCCAGAAGACTGAAGAGGTCCGGAAAATCGGCGGCAGAAGACGCCCTGTCTTCAATAAGGTAGCGCACAGCACCGCAGCTGTGCGCCATTGCTCTCAGCACACTTCACACTCCGGTCACTGAGGGTGCAGGGCGCTGGGGGGGGGGCGCCCTGAGACGCAATAAAAACACCTTATATGGCAAAAAATACATCACATATAGCTCCTGGGCTATATGGATGCATTTAACCCCTGCCAATTTTTCCTTAAAAAAGCGTGAGAAAGGCCGCCGAGAAGGGGGCGGAGCCTATCTCCTCAGCACACTGGCGCCATTTTTCCTCACAGCTCCGTTGGAGGGAAGCTCCCTGACTCTCCCCTGCAGTCCTGCACTACAGAAACAGGGTAAAACAAGAGAGGGGGGGCACTAATTTGGCAGATAAATCTATACAGCAGCTATATAAGGGAAAAACACTTATATAAGGTTATCCCTGTATATATATAGCGCTCTGGTGTGTGCTGGCAAACTCTCCCTCTGTCTCCCCAAAGGGCTAGTGGGGTCCTGTCCTCTATCAGAGCATTCCCTGTGTGTGTGCTGTGTGTCGGTACGTTGTGTCGACATGTATGAGGAGGAAAATGGTATGGAGGCGGAGCAATTGCCTGTAATAGTGATGTCACCCCCTAGGGAGTCGACACCTGACTGGATGGTCTTATGGAAGGAATTACGTGATAGTGTCAGCACTTTACAAAAGACTGTTGACGACATGAGACAGCCGGCAAATCAGTTATTACCTGTACAGGCGTCTCAAACACCGTCAGGGGCTCTAAAGCGCCCGTTACCTCAGATGGTCGACACAGACCCAGACACGGACACTGACTCCAGTGTCGACGGTGAGGAAACAAACGTATTTTCCAGTAGGGCCACACGTTACATGATCACGGCAATGAAGGAGGTTTTGAACATTTCTGATACTACAAGTACCACAAAAAAGGGTATTATGTGGGGTGTGAAAAAACTACCCGTAGTTTTTCCTGAATCAGATGAATTAAATGAGGGGTGTGATGAAGCGTGGGTTTCCCCCGATAAAAAACTGCTAATTTCTCAAAAATTATTGGCATTATACCCTTTCCCGCCAGAGGTTAGGGCGCGTTGGGAAACACCCCCTAGGGTAGATAAGGCGCTCACACGCTTATCAAAACAAGTGGCGTTACCGTCTCCTGATACGGCCTCCCTCAAGGAACCAGCTGATAGGAAGCTGGAAAATATCCTAAAAAGTATATACACACATACTGGTATTATACTGCGACCAGCAATCGCCTCAGCCTGGATGTGCAGTGCTGGGGTGGCTTGGTCGGATTCCCTGACTGAAAATATTGATACCCTGGACAGGGACAGTATATTATTGACTATAGAGCATTTAAAGGATGCATTTCTATATATGCGAGATGCACAGAGGGATATTTGCACTCTGGCATCAAGAGTAAGTGCGCTGTCCATTTCTGCCAGAAGAGGGTTATGGACGCGACAGTGGTCAGGTGATGCGGATTCCAAACGGCATATGGAAGTATTGCCGTATAAAGGGGAGGAGTTATTTGGGGTCGGTCTATCGGACCTGGTGGCCACGGCAACGGCTGGGAAATCCACCTTTTTACCCCAGGTCACCTCTCAGCAGAAAAAGACACCGTCTTTTCAGGCTCAGTCCTTTCGTCCCCATAAGGGCAAGCGGGCAAAAGGCCACTCATATCTGCCCCGGGGCAGAGGAAGGGGAAAAAGACTGCAGCAGGCAGCCTCTTCCCAGGAACAGAAGCCCTCCCCCGCTTCTGCCAAGTCCTCAGCATGACGCTGGGGCCTTACAAGCGGACTCAGGCACGGTGGGGGCCCGTCTCAAGATTTTCAGCGCGCAGTGGGCTCACTCGCAAGTGGACCCCTGGATCCTGCAGGTAGTATCTCAGGGGTACAAATTGGAATTCGAGACGTCTCCCCCTCGCCGGTTCCTGAAGTCTGCTTTACCAACGTCTCCCTCCGACAGGGAGGCGGTATTGGAAGCCATTCACAAGCTGTATTCCCAGCAGGTGATAATCAAGGTACCCCTCCTACAACAGGGAAAGGGGTATTATTCCACGCTGTTTGTGGTACCGAAGCCGGACGGCTCGGTGAGACCTATTTTAAATCTGAAATCCTTGAACACTTACATACAAAGGTTCAAGTTCAAGATGGAGTCACTCAGAGCAGTGATAGCGAACCTGGAAGAAGGGGACTATATGGTGTCTCTGGACATCAAGGATGCTTACCTCCATGTCCCAATTTGCCCTTCTCACCAAGGGTACCTCAGGTTTGTGGTACAGAACTGTCACGATCAGTTTCAGACGCTGCCGTTTGGATTGTCCACGGCACCCCGGGTCTTTACCAAGGTAATGGCCGAAATGATGATTCTTCTTCGAAGAAAAGGCGTCTTAATTATCCCTTACTTGGACGATCTCCTGATAAGGGCAAGGTCCAGAGAACAGTTAGAGGTCGGAGTAGCACTATCTCAAGTAGTACTACGACAGCACGGGTGGATTCTAAATATTCCAAAATCGCAGCTGATTCCGACGACACGTCTGCTGTTCCTAGGGATGATTCTGGACACAGTCCAGAAAAAGGTGTTTCTCCCGGAGGAGAAAGCCAGGGAGTTATCCGACCTAGTCAGGAACCTCCTAAAACCAGGCCAAGTGTCAGTGCATCAATGCACAAGGGTCCTGGGAAAAATGGTGGCTTCTTACGAAGCGATTCCATTCGGCAGATTCCACGCAAGAACTTTTCAGTGGGATCTGCTGGACAAATGGTCCGGATCGCATCTTCAAATGCATCAGTGGATAACCCTGTCTCCAAGGACAAGGGTGTCTCTCCTGTGGTGGTTACAGAGTGCTCATCTTCTAGAGGGCCGCAGATTCGGCATTCAGGACTGGGTCCTGGTGACCACGGATGCCAGCCTGAGAGGCTGGGGAGCAGTCACACAGGGAAGAAATTTCCAGGGCTTGTGGTCAAGCCTGGAGACGTCACTTCACATAAATATCCTGGAACTAAGGGCCATTTACAATGCCCTAAGTCAGGCAAGGCCTCTGCTTCAGGGTCAGCCGGTGTTGATCCAGTCGGACAACATCACGGCAGTCGCCCACGTAAACAGACAGGGCGGCACAAGAAGCAGGAGGGCAATGACGGAAGTTGCAAGGATTCTTCGCTGGGCGGAAAATCATGTGATAGCACTGTCAGCAGTGTTCATTCCGGGAGTGGACAACTGGGAAGCAGACTTCCTCAGCAGACACGACCTTCACCCAGAAGTCTTCCACATGATTGTGAACCGTTGGGAAAAACCAAAGGTGGACATGATGGCGTCCCGCCTCAACAAAAAACTGGACAGATATTGCGCCAGGTCAAGGGACCCTCAGGCAATAGCTGTGGACGCTCTGGTAACACCGTGGGTGTACCAGTCAGTGTATGTGTTCCCTCCTCTGCCTCTCATACCCAAGGTACTGAGAATCATAAGAAGGAGAGGAGTAAGGACTATACTCGTGACTCCGGATTGGCCAAGAAGGACTTGGTACCCGGAACTTCAAGAGATGCTCACGGAAGACCCGTGGCCTCTACCTCTAAGAAAGGACCTGCTCCAGCAGGGACCCTGTCTGTTCCAAGACTTACCGCGGCTGCGTTTGACGGCATGGCGGTTGAACGCCGGATCCTGAAGGAAAAAGGCATTCCGGATGAAGTCATCCCTACCCTGATCAAAGCCAGGAAGGATGTAACTGTGCAACATTAGCACCGTATTTGGCGTAAATATGTTGCGTGGTGTGAGGCCAGGAAGGCCCCTACAGAGGAATTTCAACTGGGTCGTTTCCTGCATTTCCTGCAAACAGGACTGTCTATGGGCCTAAAATTAGGGTCCATTAAGGTTCAAATTTCGGCCCTGTCGATATTCTTCCAAAAAGAACTAGCTTCAGTTCCTGAAGTTCAGACGTTTGTCAAGGGGGTACTGCATATACAGCCTCCTTTTGTGCCTCCAGTGGCACCTTGGGATCTCAATGTAGTTTTGGGGTTCCTAAAATCACATTGGTTTGAACCACTCACCACTGTGGACTTAAAATATCTCACATGGAAAGTGGTAATGCTGTTAGCCCTGGCTTCAGCCAGGCGTGTCTCAGAATTGGCGGCTTTATCCTATAAAAGCCCTTACCTAATTTTTCATACGGACAGGGCAGAATTGAGGACTCGTCCTCAATTTCTCCCTAAGGTGGTTTCAGCGTTTCACTTAAACCAGCCTATTGTGGTACCTGCGGCTACTAGGGACTTGGAGGATTCCAAGTTGCTGGACGTAGTCAGGGCCCTGAAAATATGTTTCCAGGACGGCTGGAGTCAGAAAATCTGACTCGCTGTTTATCCTGTATGCACCCAACAAGCTGGGTGCTCCTGCTTCTAAGCAGACTATTGCTCGTTGGATTTGTAGTACAATTCAGCTTGCACATTCTGTGGCAGGCCTGCCACAGCCAAAATCTGTAAAAGCCCATTCCACACGGAAAGTGGGCTCATCTTGGGCGGCTGCCCGAGGGGTCTCGGCTTTACAACTTTGCCGAGCAGCTACTTGGTCAGGGGCAAACACGTTTGCTAAATTCTACAAATTTGATACCCTGGCTGAGGAGGACCTGGAGTTCTCTCATTCGGTGCTGCAGAGTCATCCGCACTCTCCCGCCCGTTTGGGAGCTTTGGTATAATCCCCATGGTCCTTTCGGAGTCCCCAGCATCCACTAGGACGTCAGAGAAAATAAGAATTTACTTACCGATAATTCTATTTCTCATAGTCCGTAGTGGATGCTGGGCGCCCATCCCAAGTGTGGATTGTCTGCAATACTTGTACATAGTTATTGTTACAAAAATCGGGTTATTATTTGTTGTGAGCCATCTTTTCTAGAGGCTCCTCTGTTATCATGCTGTTAACTGGGTTCAGATCACAAGTTGTACGGTGTGATTGGTGTGGCTGGTATGAGTCTTACCCGGGATTCAAAATCCTTCCTTATTGTGTACGCTCGTCCGGGCACAGTATCCTAACTGAGGCTTGGAGGAGGGTCATAGGGGGAGGAGCCAGTGCACACCAGGTAGTCCTAAAGCTTTTACTTTTGTGCCCAGTCTCCTGCGGAGCCGCTATTCCCCATGGTCCTTTCGGAGTCCCCAGCATCCACTACGGACTATGAGAAATAGAATTATCGGTAAGTAAATTCTTATTTTCTGATTGATTGAGCTGGGTATTCATAGGTCAGAATTCCATACTATCTGTAGGTTGTTACATTGGAATGTTATTAGAAGACATGCTCATAAAAAGCTGCATACCAGAGGGCAGATTCAGTTCACTGCAAGGTTCTACACAAGGTTTCTTTGTGAGTTACAGTATGGGGTATATGCAATTAGCGGCGAATCGCGGCAATTTTTCGGCCGTTTTTTAATTCGACACAATTCGACCGTCGAATTCCGGCAAGTGGGTGCCGAAATTCAACATATTCAATAAAAAACGGATTCGACAGTCCCGCTGTCGAAAAACGGCTGATTTGACGGATTTTGATCCGATTTTAAAAAAACGGGAAGAAACCCGAAAAAAATGGCGTGGGGTCCCCCCTCCAAAGCATAACCAGCCTCGGGCTCTTCGAGCCGGTCCTGGTTCTAAAAATCCGGGGAAAAAACTGACAGGAGATCCCCCGTATTTTTAAAACCAGCACCGGGCTCTGCGCCTGGTGCTGGTGCAAAAAATACGGGGGACAAAAAGAGTAGGGGTCCCCCGTATTTTTTACACCAGCATCGGGCTCCACTAGCTGGACAGATAATGCCACAGCCGGGGGTCACTTTTATACAGCGCCCTGCGGCCGTGGCATTAAATATCCAACTAGTCACCCCTGGCCGGGGTACCCTGGGGGAGTGGGGACCCCTTCAATCAAGGGGTCCCCCCCCCCCCCCCAGCCACCCAAGGGCCAGGGGTGAAGCCCGAGGCTGCCCCCCCCCCATCCAAGGGCTGCGGATGGGGGGGCTGATAGCCTTGAGAAAAGTGTAAGAATATTGTTTTTTCCCAGTAGTACTACAAGTCCCAGCAAGCCTCCCCCGCAAGCTGGTACTTGGAGAACCACAAGTACCAGCATGCGGGAGAAAAACGGGCCCGCTGGTACCTGTAGTTCTACTGGAAAAAAAATTACCAAATAAAAACAGGACACGCACACCGTGAGAGTAAAACTTTATTTCACACCTGCCGACACACACATACTTACCTATGTTCACACGCCGACCTCTGTCCACTTGTCCAAGTAGAATCCAAGTGTACCTGTGAATACAATTATACTCACCTCAATCCAGTGTCCAGATTATAATCCACGTACTTGGCAAAAAAAAAAACGAACACCCGGACCAAACGGACTGAAAGGGGTCCCATGTTTACACATGGGACCCCTTTCCACGAATGCCGGGACCCCACGTGACTGCTGTCACAGAAGGTCCCTTCAGCCAATCAGGAAGCGCTACTTCGTGGCACTCACCTGATTGGCTGTATGCGCGTCTGCTGTCAGACAGCGCATCGCACAGCTCCCTCCATTAGTTTCAATGGTGGGAACTTTGCCGTCAGCGGTGGGGTTACCCGCGGTCAGCCGCTGACCGCGGGTGACCTCACCGCTGACGCAAAGTTCCCACCATTGAATATAATGGAGAGGCTTTGCGATGCGCTGTCTGACAGCTCAGACGCGCATAGCCAATCAGCAGAGTGCCAGGACGTTGCGCTCGCTGATTGGCTGAAGAGACCTTTCTGTGACGGCAGTCACGGGGGGGGTCTCTGCATTCGGGGAAAGGGGTCCCATGTGTAAACATGGGACCCCTTTCAGTACGTGTGGTTCGTGTGTTCGTTTTTTTTTTTTTGCCAAGTACGTGGATTATAATCTGGACACTGGATCAGGTGAGTATAATTGTATTCACAGGTACACTTGGATTCTACTTGGACAAGTGGACAGAGGTCGGCGTGTGAACATAGGTAAGTATGTATGTGTCGACATGTGTGTAATAAAGTTTTACTATCACAGTGTGCGTGTCCTGTTTTTATTTTGGGTATTTTTTTTCCAGTAGAACTACAGGTACAAGCGGGCCCGTTTTTCTCCCGCATGCTGGTACTTGTGGTTCTCCAAGTACCAGCTTGCGGGGGAGGCTTGCTGGGACTTGTAGTACTACTGGAAAAAAACAATATTCTTTCAATTTTCTCAAGGCTATCAGCCCCCCATCCGCAGCCCTTGGATGGGGGGGACAGCCTCTGGCTTCACCCCTGGCCCTTGGGTGGCTGGGGGGGGGGGACCCCTTGATTGAAGTGGTCCCCACTCCCCCAGGGTACCCCGGCCAGGGGTGACTAGTTGGATATTTAATGCCACGGCCGCAGGGCGCTGTATAAAAGTGACCCCCGGCTGTGGCATTATCTGTCCAGCTAGTGGAGCCCGATGCTGGTGTATAAAATACGGGGGACCCCTACTCTTTTTTTCCCCCGTATTTTTTGCACCAGCACCAGGAGCAGAGCCCGGTGCTGGTTTTAAAAATACGGGGGATCCCCTGTCAGTTTTTCCCCCGGATTTTTAGAACCAGGACCGTCTCGAAGAGCCCGAGGCTGGTTATGCTTAGGAGGGGGGACCCTACGCCATTTTTTTTCGGGTTTTTACCATTCCATTTAAAAAAAATAAAATATATATATATTTTTTTTTTAAATATATAAATAATACTTGTGCCTCCAAAATAGACAAACCAAGTACCTAATCCCTTCTAATATAAATAGATATGCTATTACCAATAAAAAAAACACCAAAAAAAACATGTTTTAAATTTTTTTTATTAGATTCCGCCACCAAAGTGTGGCGGATTGAAAATTACGAATTTACTGTCTAAAAGCACTGTTGAATTTCCAAACTTCAATTGAATATACTTTTGGCGAATTGCCGCATTTGTACCATTGCAGAAATGTCGAATTTGACAAATGTCGAATTTCAAAAAGTCGAATTTTGAAAGTCCGTTTTTTTGACGGAAAGTACTGAATTACATTGTCGAATTTTTTTTTTTGGGCGAAAAAGTCCCGTTTTTCGACAATTTCGGGAATTCGACCGCAATTGCATATACCCCTATATCTTTACAGGAAACTTTGCTTGTGATTGCTCACATCCTATAGAGGAGCGAGGGGAAAAAAAACCCCAAAACATAGAAGTTTTCCTTATGTAATAACTGAATACATGAGCAGTCACACAAGGGCCCATAAGAACCGCACAGCCAAATGATCTTGCTCCTGTAGAAATCACAAGACTGGGGGAATATTGTCATCTGCAGTAGTAAATGTTTATTTTGTATAATATAGTGTTCCATACTGTATGTTGGTGTCATTTTAGGCATTTTAGAATTTTATGCTTTACAAGCTTGGATATATGGTCACATGGGAAGTGCTCCAACAGCAAGAAAGACATTCTGATATAGTGCTTAGCAAGTGTTTGTTTCACTACCAGAGCTGCTTAGTGCTGCACTTATCTATCAGTGACAGAGCCTCATGGATGCAAACAGATTACGGAACTAAATATCGCTTAGACATGATGTAATCACTATGTACTATTCATGTACTGTAACTACTGCTTGCCGGAATTTTACTGTAGCCATGGCACATACTAGTAAATTATTATTTTGTGCCTTTTATATCTCCTAGAGCTCACGTTTTTTTGGTTGGAAACTTTTTTGGGTGGTGTTGGAGCATGGTGTTATTTCTTGGTATCAAAAACAGTGAGTATTTTATGGAATAATGATATTTTTTCGGGAGGATTCTAGGAATCCCAATTCCTATACATACTGCTAACTTGCAATACAAAATGTTTTTATCTGAAAAATAAATTTGTGGACTTATACTGAGAGAAGCTTTTATTCTTTAGGTCAGATGCACTAAACAACGTCTATCGGCAAGGTTGCAAACACCTGACACAAGCCATCTGCACGGTAGGAACGGATTTTAAAGTAAATAACAACATGGTCAGAAAAAAAAAAATTAGAACTTTTATTGGTTGTGACTTAATCTATTCCTATTAAACTAAATGCTGTGTGGAGAGTTATGAATTCTAATAAATGTTTATTCTTTTTAAGGCTTTAACAGGTAACTTTACATTTTTTTTCATATGTAATACTTATTTTTGCAACACTAACTACTGCATTGTTCATCTGTATAGCCACTGTGGCAATTATTTTCACTGGGACACCAAATATACTGTAAAGTGATGGACACAGCGTGGCTGATGCAGAATTGGTTCCAAAATGTTGGTAAATTTACTTAAACAAAAAATGTGCACCATGCACATTTCAGGATGCCTCTGCATCAGTAGCATATGAGCATAGTTTATGTGCAAATTGGCCCTCGTCATCAGTGTTCTTACAACTATGGACCTAATTCAGACCTGATTGCTGTTGTGCGAAATCGCACAGCGGCCGATTATTGAATGACTGCGCATGCTTACGGATTGTGATGCTCACGCGCGAGGCCAAACTGTGAACGAAATCAGCGTATTTTTTCATCGCTAGGCGTTCACAAGTTGATTTGACAGGAAGAAGACGTTTGGGGGGTGGTAACTGGGCGTTTTCTGGGAGTGTCCAGAAAAGAACGCAGGCTTTCCCAAGCGTTTTCAGGGAGGGTGTGTGACATCAGCTCTGGCCCGATCAGCCTGTTTGTATCGCACTGTAGGAGTAGGTCCTGGGCTACGCACAGACTGGAAAAATTATTTGATGGTGAGTGAGTTGCGAACAGATTTGAAGCTGACCGGTGTGCAGAGATTTTTGTGCGGAATATGCAGACTTGCATGGGGCGGATTTTCACTCAGTCTGGGTGGCGACTATCCGATCGCAGACCTCTGCAAATTCCCAGAGGTGCGATCAGGTCTGACTTAGGCCTTATAATGTGTAGCGGGTGCAACAGGTAACGTCTTCTTCTCTGCATGTATGTGCATAATCGTTGGTCTGTCCTTACTGAACTTTACATACACGAGAACACTCCCTTCCCAATCCTGATCTGCCTCCTGGTCGTAAGTTTTGCTGTATCTGCAAAATTACTGCGGTTCTGCAGAGGCGCATAATTGTGAGTTCACTTGCTGAACATGCAAAGGTACACCACAAACACCAAAGGGGCCAATTCAATGAACTTACCTTCATGAGTTTGGGTAAGTAAGAGCAGCTGTATGCGGCACATAGGGCTACATACAAAAAAAATCTGAGTTTAGGGCAAGATTTGGGTGTGAGGAGTGGCTAGTTCTGCCGGCACTTCTGTGCCATTGTAACTCCCCCTCGGTGCATGTAACTGAAATAACACCTAAGTGTAGCACTCACTCTGCATTTGCGTGTATGTGTAAAAGAAGATATTTCGACTGAGATTAACATTGCACTTGATGTTTTGCTTGCTTCATGAGTAAGTTAGACAGTATAATAGACGTTACATTTTCTCTAACGTCCTTGAGGATGCTGGGACTCCGTAAGGACCATGGGGAATAGACGGGCTCCGCAGGAGATAGGGCACTTTAAGAAAGCTTTGGATTCTGGGTGTGCACTGGCTCCTCCCTCTATGCCCCTCCTCCAGACCTCAGTTTTACACTGTGCCCAGAGGGAAATGGGTGCACTGCAGGGAGCTCCCCTGAGTTCTCTGCCTAGAAAGCATTTTTGTTTGGATTTTTTTCTATATTTTTACAGGGAGCACTGCTGGCAACAGGCTCCCTGCATCGAGGGACTGAGGAGAGAGGGGCAGACCTTCTTAAATGATAGGCTCTGCTTCCTCGGCTACTGGACACCATTAGCTCCAGAGGGGGTGAACACAGGTTCGTCCTGGGCGTTCACTCCCAGAGCCGCGCCGCCGTTCTCCTCACAGAGCCAGAAGAAACGAAGTCAGAAGACGTCTCAGGCGGCAGAAGCCTTCAGAGCTTCACTGAGGTAATGCACAGCACTGCAGCTGTGCGTCATTGCTCCCATACACCTCACACACTCCGGTCACTGTAAGGGTGCAGGGCGCAGGGGGTCGCCCTGGGCAGCAATATAACACCTCTCTTATGGCAAAAGACAATATACATGTACAGGTGGGCACTGTACATGTATATAAAAGAGCCCCCGCCATTTTTTAATAACTTTGAGCGGGACAGAAGCCCGCCGCCGAGGGGGCGGGGCTTCTCCCTCAGCACTCACCAGCACCATTTTCTCTCCACAGCACCGCTGAGAGGAAGCTCCCCGGACTCTCCCCTGCTTTACACACGGTGAAAGGGGGTTTGAAGGAGAGGGGGGGCACATAATTGGCGTTTTATTACTACTCAGCGCTTCTGGTAAAGGGCATTCTGTGTTTTTTTTCCAGGGGTATAGCGCTGGGGTGTGTGCTGGCATACTCTCTCTCTGTCTCTCCAAAGGGCCTTAAAGGGGATACTGTCTTCAGAAAAGAGTTTCCCTGTGTGTGTGAAGTGTCGGTACGTGTGTGTCGACATGTTTGACGAGGAAGGCTCGCTTAATGTGGAGGGGGAGTGCTTGAATGTCATGTCGCCGTCGGCAACGCCGACACCGGAATGGGTGGATATGCTGAATGTCTTGAATGCAAATGTCAATCTATTGCATAAAAGGTTAGACAAGGCTGAAGCTAGGGATCAGTTAGGTAGCTAGACCATGCCTGTCCCTGTGGCGCCAGGACCTTCGGGGTCTCAGAAGCGCACCATATCCCAGATCGATGACACAGGTACCGACACGGATACTGACTCTAGTGTCGACTATGAAGATGCAAAATTACAGCCGAGGGTGGCAAAAGGTATTCGGTACATGATTATTGCCATTAAAGAGGTTTTGCATATTACTGAGGAACCCCCTGTCCCTGACATGAGGGTACACATGTATAAAGGGAAAAAGCCTGAGGTCACCTTTCCGTTCTCATTTGAGCTGAGTGAATTGTGCGAAAAGGCTTGGGAATCTCCAGATAGGAGACCAAGTTCCCAAAAGGATTCTTATGGCGTATCCTTTTCCACAAACGGATAGGATACGATGGGAATCTTCGCCTAAAGTAGACAAGGCGCTGACACGCTTATCCAAAAAGGTGGCACTGCCTTCTCAGGATACGGCTTCCCTCAAGGATCCTGCTGATCGCAGGCAGGAAATTACCATGAAGCACATTTACACTCATTCAGGTTCTATTGTTAGACCGGCTATGGCGTCGGCCTGGGTTTGTAGTGCTGTTGTGGCATGGGCAGATTCCTTATCTACGGAGATTGACACCTTAGATAGGGATGCCATTTTAATGACCATAGAGCATATCAGAGATGCTGCCTTGTATATGAGAGATGCTCAAAGAGACATTTGTTTATTAAGCTCCAGAATAAACGCTATGTCTATTTCTGCTAGGCGGCTCTTGTGGACCCGACAGTGGACGGGAGACGCCGATTCAAAGCGGCATATGGAGTCCTTGCCTTACAAAGGGGAGGAGTTGTTTGGAGACGGCCTCTCGGACCTTGTCTCTACTGCTACGGCTGGTAAGTCGAATTTCTTACCTTATGTCCCCCCGCAGCATACAAAAAAGGCACCTCATTATCAAATGCAGTCCTTTCGTTCCAATAAGAGCAAGAAGGTACGGGGATCGTCCTTTGTTGCCAGAGGAAAAGGCAAGGGAAAAAAGCTGCACACAGCTAGTTCCCAGAAGCAGAAGTCCTCCCCTGCATCTGCAAAGTCCACCGCATGACGCTGGGGCTTCCCGGGGGGAGGCAGATCTAGTGGGGGCTCGTCTTCGGTTTTTCAGCCATGTCTGGGTTCACTCGCAGGTGGATCCCTGGGCATTAGAGATTGTTTCTCAGGGATACAGGCTGGAATTCGAAGACTTACCTCCTCGCCGGTTTTTCAATTCGGCTCTGCCGGCTTCCCCGTCAGAGGGAGCTAGTGTTGGCAGCAATCCAAAAATTGTATATTCAACAGGTGATTGTCACAGTTCCTCATCTCCAGCAAGGAGAGGGATATTACTCAACACTGTTTGTGGTCCCGAAACCAGACGGTTCGGTCAGACCCATTTTAAACCTAAAATCCCTGAACCTGTACTTGAAGAGGTTCAAAATGGAATCACTCAGGGCGGTCATCGCCAGCCTGGAGGGGGGGGGATTGGATGGTGTCCCTGGACATAAAGGATGCTTACCTTCATGTTCCGATATTCCCCCCCTCACCAGGCGTTCCTGAGATTTGCAGTGCAGGACTGTCACTACCAATTTCACACGTTGCCGTTGGGGCTTTCCACGGCCTCGAGAATTTTCACCAAGGTAATGGCGGAAATGATGGTGCTCCTGGGCAGGCAGGGTGTCACAATTATCCAATACTTGGACGATCTCCTCATGAAGGCGAGATGTCGGGAGAAGTTGCTGGACAGCGTGTCTCTGTCCATGAAGACGTTGCAGTTACACGGCTGGATTCTCAATATACCTAAGTCCCAGCTAGTCCCTACAACGCGTCTGACCTTTTTGGGCCTGATTCTAGACACAGACCAGAAAAAGGTTTTTCTTCCGATCGAAAAGGTTCAGGAGCTCATAGCCCTGGTCAGGAACCTATTAAAGCCAAAAAAGGGTTTCAGTGCATCATTGCACACGGGTTCTGGGGAAGATGGTGGCTTCATACAAGGCCATCCCTTCGGCAGGTTCCATGCGAGGACTTTTCAATGGGACCTCTTGGACAAGTGGTCCGGGTCCCATTTACAAATGCATCAAAGGATCACCCCGTCTTCCAGGACCAGGGTATCTCTCCTGTGGTGGCTGCACAGTGCTCACCTACTAGAGGGTCGCAGGTTCGGCATTCAGGACTGGGTCCTGGTGACCACGGACGCAAGCCTCCGAGGCTGGGGAGCAGTCACACTGGGAAGAAATTTCCAAGGTCTCTGGTCAAATCTAGAGACTTGTCTCCACATCAACGTCCTGGAATTGAGGGCCATATACAACGCCCTGCGTCAAGCGGAGGAATTGCTTTGTGGAAAACCGGTTCTGATTCAGTCAGACAATGTTACGGCAGTGGCTCATATAAACCGCCAAGGCAGAACAAGGAGCAGAGTGGCCATGGCAGAAGCGACCAGGATTCTACGCTGGGCGGAAGGCCATGTAAGCGCACTATCAGCAGTGTTCATCCCGGGGGTGGACAACTGGGAGGCGGACTTCCTCAGCAGGCACGACCTGCATCTGGGAGAGTGGGGACTTCATCAAGAAGTCTTCGCAAAGATCACGGGTCGGTGGGGACTGCCTCAAATAGACATGATGGCATCCCGTCTCAACAAAAAGCTAAAGCGGTATTGCGCCAGGTCAAGGGACCCTCAGGCGGTAGCGGTAGACGCTCTGGTGACACCTTGGGTGTTCAGATCGGTCTATGTGTTTCCTCCTCTTCCTCTCATACACAAGGTGTTGAGAATAATAAGAATAAGCAGGGTCAGAACAATCCTCATTGTTCCAGATTGGCCATGGAGGACTTGGTATCCGGAGCTGCAAGAGTTGCTCACAGAAGATCCGTGGCCTCTTCCTCTAAGGCAGGACCTGCTGCAGCAGGGGCCCTGTCTGTTCCAAGACTTACCGCGGCTGCGTTTGACGGCATGGCGGTTGAACGCCGGATCCTAGCGGAAAATGGGATTCCGGAGGTGGTCATTACTACCCTGATCAAGGCTAGGAAAGACGTGACGTTGAAACATTTTCACCGTATATGGCGAAAATATGTTTTTTGGTGTGAGGCCAGAGCTGCTCCTACGGAGGAGTTCCATTTGGGCCGTCTACTTCACTTCCTTCAAACAGGAGTAAATTTGGGCCTAAAATTAGGGTCCATAAAGGTCCAAATTTCGGCCTTATCCATATTCTTTCAAAGAGAATTGGCCTCTCTTCCTGAAGTACAGACTTCTGTGAAGGGAGTGCTGCATATTCAGCCTCCCTTTGTACCTCCGGTGGCGCCTTCGGATCTTAACGTGGTGTTACGTTTCCTCAAGTCACCTTTGTTTGAACCACTCAAAACAGTAGAGTTGAAATACCTCCCGTGGAAAGTGGTCATGTTGTTGGCATTAGCTTCGGCAAGGCGTGTTTCAGAATTGGCGGCTTTATCACATAAAAGCCCATACTTTGTTTTTCACGTGGATAGGGCAGAGTTGAGGACTCGTTCTCAATTTCTGCCAAAAGTGGTCTCATCTTTTCATGTGAACCAACCTATTGTCGTGCCCCATGGTCCTTACGGAGTCCCAGCATCCTCTACGGACTACGAGAAATAGATTTACCGGTAAGTAAAATCTTATTTTAAATTATTATAAGTAGGATCTCAAGAGAAATATTACTGTAACATTATGTTGTACAGGATAAAGAGAAATGTACCAGTCTAGGAGTGCCGTGTAAAAGATGATCATTTCTCTTTTCTTTCTAACACAGATAATAAGAAAACACTTCATGGCTTTTCCACACTACTTGGTAATCGGATCTCAGTACGCACACAGTTAGGGCTGTTTCACACTGGCCGGGTAGCGCCACCCGGCAAAATACCGGCCGGCTTTTTGCCGTGGCCATCCCGTAGAGACACATGAAGAGTAATGTGTCAGTTCACACGGCACAGGGTCTGCATGGCTGCCGGGTTGCAGCCAGAGAACCAAGTGTGTGAAAGGGAGTTTTCACACACAGCGTTTTTTTTTAGCAGCCGCCACTGCTGCTGCGCATGCGCACAGCAGTAAACACGGCTCACAGCCGTTGTGTGTGAAAGACCGTGCCGGATGGCAAAAAGGCTAAGAAAGTTTGTCCGGCTTTTTGCCATCCGGTGAAAACCAGTGTGTATGAAACAGCCCTTAGTGTAATACCTGTATGCAGTCAATGATTTCCTGTTCTGAATATTCCCCTTGTGATGCCAAATAAATAAAGGGTGATAATAATAATGATCTGTTGTCTGTTTACAGGTGAAATCATCAGACAATTTGTCTTTCTCCTTAAAATGTTTTGATGACAGCATCCACAACTTCAAAGTATTGACCAAAAACCCGAAGCACACAAGGGAGGTATGCTGATTGTAACAGCCAGTGTTAGAAGCACACAAGGGAGGTATGCTGATTGTAACAGCCAGTGTTAGAAGCACACAAGGGAGGTATGCTGATTGTAACAGCCAGTGTTAGAAGCACACAAGGGAGGTATGCTGCTTTTATCAGCCAGTGTTAGAAGCACACAAGGGAGGTATGCTGCTTGTAACAGCCAGTGTTAGAAGCACACAAGGGAGGTATGCTGCTTTTATCAGCCAGTGTTAGAAGCACACAAGGGAGGTATGCTGCTTGTAACAGCCAGTGTTAGAAGCACACAAAGGAGGTATGCTGCTTGTAACAGCCAGTGTTAGAAGCACACGATGGAGGTATGCTGCTTTTATCAGCCAGTGTTAGAAGCACACGATGGAGGTATGCTGCTTGTAACAGCCAGTGTTAGAAGCACACAAGGGAGGTATGCTGCTTGTAACAGCCAGTGTTAGAAGCACACAAGGGAGGTATGCTGCTTGTAACAGCCAGTGTTAGAAGCACACAAGGGAGGTATGCTGCTTTTATCAGCCAGTGTTAGAAGCACACAAAGGAGGTATGCTGCTTGTAACAGCCAGTGTTAGAAGCACACGATGGAGGTATGCTGCTTTTATCAGCCAGTGTTAGAAGCACACAAGGGAGGTATGCTGCTTGTAACAGCCAATGTTAGAAGCACACAAGGGAGGTATGCTGCTTTTATCAGCCAGTGTTAGAAGCACACAATGGAGGTATGCTGCTTTTATCAGCCAGTGTTAGAAGCACACAAGGGAGGTATGCTGCTTTTATCAGCCAGTGTTAGAAGCACACAAGGGAGGTATGCTGCTTGTAACAGCCAATGTTAGAAGCACACAAGGGAGGTATGCTGCTTGTAACAGCCAGTGTTAGAAGCACACAAAGGAGGTATGCTGCTTGTAACAGCCAGTGTTAGAAGCACACGATGGAGGTATGCTGCTTTTATCAGCCAGTGTTAGAAGCACACGATGGAGGTATGCTGCTTTTATCAGCCAGTGTTAGAAGCACACAAGGGAGGTATGCTGCTTTTATCAGCCAGTGTTAGAAGCACACAAGGGAGGTATGCTGCTTGTAACAGCCAATGTTAGAAGCACACAAGGGAGGTATGCTGCTTGTAACAGCCAGTGTTAGAAGCACACAAAGGAGGTATGCTGCTTGTAACAGCCAGTGTTAGAAGCACACAATGGAGGTATGCTGCTTTTATCAGCCAGTGTTAGAAGCACACAATGGAGGTATGCTGCTTTTATCAGCCAGTGTTAGAAGCACACAAGGGAGGTATGCTGCTTGTAACAGCCAGTGTTAGAAGCACACAAGGGAGGTATGCTGCTTGTAACAGCCAGTGTTAGAAGCACACAAAGGAGGTTTCTCTATCGTCCTAGTGGATGCTGGGGTTCCTGAAAGGACCATGGGGAATAGCGGCTCCGCAGGAGACAGGGCACAAAAAGTAAAGCTTTTTCCGATCAGGTGGTGTGCACTGGCTCCTCCCCCTATGACCCTCCTCCAGACTCCTGTTAGATTTTTGTGCCCGGCCGAGAAGGGTGCAATCTAGGTGGCTCTCCTAAAGAGCTGCTTAGAAAAAGTTTAGCTAGGTTTTTTATTTTACAGTGATTCCTGCTGGCAACAGGATCACTGCAGCGAGGGACTGAGGGGAGAAGGAGTCAACTCACCTGCGTGCAGGATGGATTGGCTTCTTGGCTACTGGACATCAAGCTCCAGAGGGACGATCACGGGTACAGCCTGGATGGTCACCGGAGCCACGCCGCCGGCCCCCTTGCAGATGCTGAAGACAGAAGAGGTCCAGAATCGGCGGCTGAAGACTCCTGCAGTCTTCAAAAGGTAGCGCACAGCACTGCAGCTGTGCGCCATTTTCCTCTCAGCACACTTCACACGGCAGTCACTGAGGGTGCAGGGCGCTGGGAGGGGGGCGCCCTGGGAGGCAAAATGATTACCTATAAAGGCTAAAAATACCTCACATATAGCCCTAGAGGCTATATGGAGATATTTAACCCCTGCCTGATTTCTCTAAATAGCGGGAGACGAGCCCGCCAGAAAAGGGGCGGGGCCTATCTCCTCAGCACACGGCGCCATTTCCTCTCACAGCTCCGCTGGTCAGGACGGCTCCCAAGTCTCTCCCCTGCACTGCACTACAGAAACAGGGTAAAACAGAGAGGGGGGGGCACATTTATGGCGATAATTTGATATAACAAAGCAGCTATAAGGGAGCACTTATTATAAGGCTATCCCTGATATATATATAGCGCTTTTGGTGTGTGCTGGCAAACTCTCCCTCTGTCTCCCCAAAGGGCTAGTGGGTCCTGTCTTCGTTAGGAGCATTCCCTGTGTGTCTGCTGTGTGTCGGTACGTGTGTGTCGACATGTATGAGGACGATATTGGTGTGGAGGCGGAGCAATTGCCAAATATGAGGATGTCACCCCCTAGGGAGTCGACACCGGAATGGATGCCTTTATTTATGGAACTACGGGATAGTGTCAACACGCTAAAGCAGTCGTTTGACGACATGAGGCGGCCGGACAATCAATTAGTGCCTGTCCAGGCGACTCAAACACCGTCAGGGGCTGTAAAACGCCCTTTGCCTCAGTCGGTCGACACAGACCCAGACACGGGCGATGACTCCAGTGGTGACGGTGACGAATCAACCGTATTTTCCAGTAGGGCCACACGTTATATGATTTTGGCAATGAAGGAGGCGTTACATTTAGCTGATACTACAGGTACCACTAAACAGGGTATTATGTGGGGTATGAAAAAACTACCTATAGTTTTTCCTGAATCAGAAGAATTAAATGACGTGTGTAATGAAGCGTGGGTTGCCCCTGATAAAAAACTGATAATTTCAAAGAAATTATTGGCATTATACCCTTTCCCGCCAGAGGTTAGGGAGCGCTGGGAAACACCTCCTAGGGTGGACAAGGCGCTAACACGCTTATCTAAACAAGTGGCGTTACCCTCTCCTGAGACGGCCGCACTTAAAGATCCATCAGATAGGAGGATGGAAAATATCCAAAAAAGTATATACACACATGCAGGTGTTATACTACGACCAGCTGTAGCGACTGCCTGGATGGGCAGTGCTGGGGTAGTTTGGTCAGAGTCCCTGATTGAAAATATTGATACCCTGGACAGGGACAATATTTTACTGTCGTTAGAACAAATAAAGGATGCATTTCTTTATATGCGTGATGCACAGAGGGATATCTGCACACTGGCATCACGGGTAAGTGCTATGTCCATTTCGGCCAGAAGAGCTTTATGGACGCGACAGTGGTCAGGTGATGCGGATTCAAAACGGCATATGGAAGTTTTGCCGTATAAAGGGGAGGAGTTATTTGGAGTCGGTCTATCAGATTTGGTGGCCACGGCTACAGCCGGGAAATCCACCTTTCTACCTCAAGTCACTCCCCCACAGAAAAAGGCACCGACTTTTCAACCGCAGCCCTTTCGTTCCTTTAAAAATAAGAGAGCAAAGGGCTATTCATATCTGCCACGAGGCAAAGGTCGAGGGAAGAGACAGCAACACGCAGCTCCTTCCCAGGAACAGAAGCCCTCCCCGGCTTCTACAAAAGCCTCAGCATGACGCTGGGGCTCCTCAAGCGGACTCGGGGATGGTGGGCGGTCGTCTCAAAAATTACAGCGCGCAGTGGGCTCACTCGCAGGTAGATCCCTGGATCCTGCAGATAATATCTCAAGGGTACAGGTTGGAATTAGAGACGGATCCACCTCGCCGTTTCCTGAAGTCTGCTTTACCAACGTCCCCCTCCGAAAGGGAGACGGTTTTGGAAGCCATTCACAAGCTGTACTCTCAGCAGGTGATAGTCAAGGTACCTCTTCTACAACAAGGGAAGGGGTATTATTCCACTCTTTTTGTGGTACCGAAGCCGGATGGCTCGGTAAGGCCTATTCTAAATCTGAAGTCCTTGAACCTGTACATAAAGAAGTTCAAGTTCAAAATGGAGTCACTCAGAGCAGTGATAGCGAACCTGGAAGAGGGGGACTTTATGGTATCCTTGGACATCAAGGATGCGTATCTCCACGTTCCAATTTACCCCTCACACCAGGGGTACCTCAGGTTCGTTGTACAAAACTGTCACTATCAGTTTCAGACGCTGCCGTTCGGATTGTCCACGGCACCTCGGATCTTTACAAAGGTAATGGCCGAGATGATGATTCTTCTTCGAAGAAAAGGCGTATTAATTATCCCATACTTGGACGATCTCCTAATAAGGGCGAGGTCCAGAGAACAGCTAGAGATGGGATTAGCACTGTCTCAAGAAGTGCTAAAACAGCACGGGTGGATTCTGAATATTCCAAAATCCCAGTTAATGCCGACAACTCGTCTGCTGTTCATAGGGATGATTCTGGACACGGTTCAGAAAAAGGTTTTTCTCCCGGAGGAAAAAGCCAAGGAGTTATCCGAGCTTGTCAGGAACCTCCTAAAACCAGGAAAGGTGTCTGTACATCAATGCACAAGAGTCCTGGGAAAAATGGTGGCTTCTTACGAAGCAATTCCATTCGGCAGATTCCACGCAAGAATTTTCCAAAGGGATCTGTTGGACAAATGGTCAGGGTCGCATCTTCAGATGCACCTACGGATAACCCTGTCTCCAAGGACAAGGGTGTCTCTTCTGTGGTGGTTGCAGAGTCCTCATCTATTGGAGGGCCGCAGATTCGGCATACAGGATTGGATCCTGGTGACCACGGACGCCAGCCTGAGAGGCTGGGGAGCAGTCACACAAGGAAGAAACTTCCAGGGAGTATGGACGAGCCTGGAAACGTCTCTTCACATAAACATTCTGGAACTAAGAGCAATATACAATGCTCTAAGCCAGGCAGAACCTCTGCTTCAGGGAAAACCGGTGTTGATCCAGTCGGACAACATCACGGCAGTCGCCCATGTGAACAGACAGGGCGGCACAAGAAGCAGGAGTGCAATGGCAGAAGCTGCAAGGATTCTTCGCTGGGCAGAGAATCATGTGATAGCGCTATCAGCAGTGTTCATCCCGGGAGTGGACAACTGGGAAGCAGACTTCCTCAGCAGACACGATCTTCACCCGGGAGAGTGGGGACTTCATCCAGAAGTCTTCCACATGCTGGTAACCCGTTGGGAAAGACCAATGGTGGACATGATGGCGTCTCGCCTCAACAAAAAACTGGACAGGTATTGCGCCAGGTCAAGAGATCCGCAGGCAATAGCTGTGGACGCGCTGGTAACGCCTTGGGTGTACCAGTCGGTGTA
Source organism: Pseudophryne corroboree (assembly GCF_028390025.1). Classification (NCBI taxonomy): domain Eukaryota; kingdom Metazoa; phylum Chordata; class Amphibia; order Anura; family Myobatrachidae; genus Pseudophryne; species Pseudophryne corroboree. The sequence continues at coordinate 635,489,030 of NC_086448.1, forward strand.
TGTGTTTCCTCCTCTGCCTCTCATACCAAAAGTATTGAGAATTATACGGCAAAGAGGCGTAAGAACGATACTAGTGGTTCCGGATTGGCCAAGAAGGACTTGGTACCCGGAACTTCAAGAGATGATCACGGAAGATCCGTGGCCTCTACCTCTAAGGAGGGACTTGCTTCAGCAGGGTCCCTGTCTGTTTCAAGACTTACCGCGGCTGCGTTTGACGGCATGGCGGTTGAACGCCGGATCCTAATGGAAAAAGGCATGCCGGAAGAAGTCATTCCTACTTTGATTAAAGCAAGGAAAGAAGTAACCGTGCAACATTATCACCGAATTTGGCGAAAATATGTTGCGTGGTGCGAAGATCGGAGTGCTCCGACGGAGGAATTTCAACTGGGTCGATTCCTACATTTCCTGCAATCAGGATTGTCTATGGGTCTCAAATTGGGATCTATTAAGGTTCAAATTTCGGCCCTGTCGATTTTCTTTCAAAAAGAATTGGCTTCAGTCCCTGAAGTCCAGACCTTTGTTAAGGGAGTGCTGCATATACAGCCTCCTGTGGTGCCTCCAGTGGCACCGTGGGATCTCAATGTAGTTTTGGATTTTCTAAAATCTCATTGGTTTGAACCACTAAATAAGGTGGATTTGAAATATCTCACTTGGAAAGTGACCATGCTTCTAGCCCTGGCTTCTGCCAGGAGAGTGTCAGAATTGGCAGCTTTATCTTACAAAAGCCCATATCTGATTTTCCATTCGGACAGGGCAGAACTGCGGACTCGTCCGCATTTTCTCCCTAAGGTGGTGTCAGCATTTCATCTGAACCAGCCTATTGTAGTGCCTGCGGCTACAAGTGACTTGGAGGACTCCAAGTTACTGGACGTTGTCAGAGCATTAAAAATATATATTGCAAGAACAGCTGGAGTCAGAAAATCTGACTCGTTGTTTATATTGTATGCACCCAACAAGATGGGTGCTCCTGCGTCTAAGCAGACGATTGCTCGTTGGATCTGTAGCACAATCCAACTGGCACATTCTGTGGCAGGCCTGCCACAGCCTAAATCTGTAAAGGCCCACTCCACAAGGAAGGTGGGCTCATCTTGGGCGGCTGCCCGAGGGGTCTCGGCATTACAACTTTGCCGAGCAGCTACGTGGTCAGGGGAGAACACGTTTGTAAAATTTTACAAATTTGATACTCTGGCTAAGGAGGACCTGGAGTTCTCTCATTCGGTGCTGCAGAGTCATCCGCACTCTCCCGCCCGTTTGGGAGCTTTGGTATAATCCCCATGGTCCTTTCAGGAACCCCAGCATCCACTAGGACGATAGAGAAAATAAGATTTTACTTACCGATAAATCTATTTCTCGGAGTCCGTAGTGGATGCTGGGCGCCCATCCCAAGTGCGGATTATCTGCATAAATTGTACATAGTTATTGTTAACTTATTCGGGTTATTGTTGTAGGAAGCCATCTTTCAGAGGCTCCGCTGTTATCATACTGTTAACTGGGTTTAGATCACAAGTTGTACGGTGTGATTGGTGTGGCTGATATGAGTCTTACCCGGGATTCAAAATCCTCCCTTATTGTGTACGCTCGTCCGGGCACAGTACCTAACTGGAGTCTGGAGGAGGGTCATAGGGGGAGGAGCCAGTGCACACCACCTGATCGGAAAAAGCTTTACTTTTTGTGCCCTGTCTCCTGCGGAGCCGCTATTCCCCATGGTCCTTTCAGGAACCCCAGCATCCACTACGGACTCCGAGAAATAGATTTATCGGTAAGTAAAATCTTATTATGCTGCTTGTAACAGCCAGTGTTAGAAGCACACGATGGAGGTATGCTGCTTTTATCAGCCAGTGTTAGAAGCACACGATGGAGGTATGCTGCTTTTATCAGCCAGTGTTAGAAGCACACAAGGGAGGTATGCTGCTTTTATCAGCCAGTGTTAGAAGCACACAAGGGAGGTATGCTGCTTGTAACAGCCAATGTTAGAAGCACACAAGGGAGGTATGCTGCTTGTAACAGCCAGTGTTAGAAGCACACAAAGGAGGTATGCTGCTTGTAACAGCCAGTGTTAGAAGCACACAAGGGAGGTATGCTGCTTGTAACAGCCAGTGTTAGAAGCACACAAAGGAGGTATGCTGCTTGTAACAGCCAGTGTTAGAAGCACACGATGGAGGTATGCTGCTTTTATCAGCCAGTGTTAGAAGCACACGATGGAGGTATGCTGCTTTTATCAGCCAGTGTTAGAAGCACACAAGGGAGGTATGCTGCTTTTATCAGCCAGTGTTAGAAGCACACAAGGGAGGTATGCTGCTTGTAACAGCCAATGTTAGAAGCACACAAGGGAGGTATGCTGCTTGTAACAGCCAGTGTTAGAAGCACACAAAGGAGGTATGCTGCTTGTAACAGCCAGTGTTAGAAGCACACAATGGAGGTATGCTGCTTTTATCAGCCAGTGTTAGAAGCACACAAGGGAGGTATGCTGCTTGTAACAGCCAATGTTAGAAGCACACAAGGGAGGTATGCTGCTTGTAACAGCCAGTGTTAGAAGCACACAATGGAGGTATGCTGCTTTTATCAACCAGTGTTAGAAGCACACAAGGGAGGTATTCTGCTTGTAACAGCCAATGTTAGAAGCACACAAGGGAGGTATGCTGCTTGTAACAGCCAGTGTTAGAAGCACACAAGGGAGGTATGCTGCTTTTATCAGCCAGTGTTAGAAGCACACAAGGGAGGTATGCTGCTTGTAACAGCCAGTGTTAGAAGCACACAATGGAGGTATGCTGCTTTTATCAGCCAGTGTTAGAAGCACACAATGGAGGTATGCTGCTTTTATCAGCCAGTGTTAGAAGCACACAAGGGAGGTATGCTGCTTGTAACAGCCAGTGTTAGAAGCACACAAGGGAGGTATGCTGCTTGTAACAGCCAATGTTAGAAGCACACAAGGGAGGTATGCTGTTTTTATCAGCCAGTGTTAGAAGCACACAAGGGAGGTATGCTGCTTGTAACAGCCAATGTTAGAAGCACACAAGGGAGGTATGCTGCTTGTAACAGCCAGTGTTAGAAGCACACAAGGGAGGTATGCTGCTTGTAACAGCCAATGTTAGAAGCACACAATGGAGGTATGCTGCTTTTATCAGCCAGTGTTAGAAGCACACAAGGGAGGTATGCTGCTTGTAACAGCCACTGTTAGAAGCACACAAGGGAGGTATGCTGCTTGTAACAGCCAGTGTTAGAAGCACACAAGGGAGGTATGCTGCTTGTAACAGCCAGTGTTAGAAGCACACAAGGGAGGTATGCTGCTTGTAACAGCCAGTAATAGAAATATTTCCCAAATAAACACATTTAGTATAAATGGTTGAGATTTATTCTTCGTCATTGTCCTTATTCTTTATACTGAAAATATCTTTGTTTTCTTGCAACAATATTTAACTTTTAGGAGTGGCTGTCTGCCATTGAGGAACATTCTGCTTACAGCACCCACTACTGTTCTCAAGACCAGCTCAGTGACGATGAAGACGAAGATCTGGTACCTGTAGGAGACTTGAAGGAGTCACTTGAGGTAATTGTTATTTAACTGTAAAGCAAATCTATCTACTTGACCTGCAATCTTTTAAATTGCTTTAGGCAATGAGTGTGGTTCTCCTCCATAATACACTGACTTTTCTATATTACTTGAATGTTCCCCTTTCCCATTGCATTGTTCCCCATTCCCATTTCATAAACAGCTGAGACAGCGTTTTACTGTGTGTGCAGCTACAGTCCCTCATTTGAGGCATTGCATACTGTTTCACGTGTTGGTTAGGTACAACATTTACATATGAAGAGTTGCAGCAGGGTCCAGCACCACTTTCGGATTTATTTCACCCTTACTATTAAATCATGGGCTGTTTTTGGATATAGAGTGCATTGTGCAACATTGGTCAAGTTTTGCACCAAAAGGGTGAGAGTAAAATGATGCCACAAAGGTACATGTTTTGCAGGTTGCAGAGCAATGTATACAGGTATGCAGAGGTAACATGTTCCAGGTATACACCAGATGAGAATCGTAGTATATACACCTGGCAGGAGATGTGGCTTACTAGTGTTGATAGTAAATGCAACAGCTCCATTGCACACTTTATACAAAATACACTAAAATATACTGTACATAATGTAGTACTCTATATATACACATACATACATACATACATACATACATACATACATACATACATACTTCATTTAAAACCCTATGGGCCTAATTCTGGGTTGATCGCAGCAGGAACTTTGTTAGCAGTTGGGCAAAACCATGTGCACTGCAGGGGAGGCAGATATAACACGTGCAGAGAGCGTTAGATTTGGGTGTGGTGTGTTCAATCTGCAATCTAAATTGCAGTGTAAAAATAAAGCAGCCAGTATTTACCCTGCACAGAAACAATATAACCCACCCAAATCTAACTCTCTCTGCAAATGTTATATCTGTCCCCCCTGCAGTGCATATGGTTTTGCCCAATTGCTAACAAATTTGATGCAGCGATCAACTCAGATATACACTTTTGGAGGCTACCACACTTTCCTAGGGTTAAGAATCAGAAGTGTCTGCCCCTCATTAGCATCATTCATGTTTATTTTGCACCCGCAGTACATACACCTCCTGACAGGGGCATATTTTCTGTGGTTTGCATGAACCCGCCTTTACTGTACTTTGGGCAAACTTGCACGCATACTCCATTTTCTGGCCCGTCTTTGTAAGTGTAAGCTGTTGCAAGCAACAAATGTGTCCCAGTCGGATTTAAGCTGAACTTATTACATTCTTGCTTCCAGAGTCCCACTTGGGTATCTACAGATCAGAGTGTTTCTTATGACAGTAGCAGCGCATCAGTATGAAATGCAGCGCATGTAGGGGGTAATTCAGAGTTGATCACAGCAGCAAATTTGTTAGCAGTTGGGAAAAACCATGTTGCACTGCAGGTGGGGCATATATAACATTTGCAGAGAGAGTTAGATTTGGGTGGGTTATTTTGTTTATGTGCAAGGTAAATAGTGGCTGCTTTATTTTCTTTTTCATCCACTAGGGGTCACTGGAGTACTCTTGGGATATGGACGGATTCCGCAGGAACAAGGCACTGAATAATTAAATTTAGAACTCTCCTCCCCTCCATATCCCAGAGTACCTCAGTGTTTTTTCTGTGCTCATAGTAGCAACAAGGCTTGTGTGGAATTTATCCACACTATTTTTGAATTTTTATTTTTAGCTTTATTTTTGATTTTTTCTTTTTTACAACATTTTCCACATTCCTTCCCCCCTTCCAATAGGCGTGGGTCTGGGATAGTGGAAGCTGCTACAAGCAGCTGTGGCGTGTCGGGCCTCTCTAAAAAGAGCTCCCTCACAACCACGTGCAGGCCTACCTGCAGGAAAGGCTGGACGGAGCTTACAGAAGAAGCCCCGTCATAGCCCCTCACCATAGGCGTCCAGGTATGTTGGGGACGGGGCGGTCAGCTCACGCTGCCGCCCCGCTGTGTGGGGACACTGTTGTGAAGCGCCGAGCCGCCGCCGCTTCCAGGACACCGCCGCAGGTCACCGCCGCTTTGTGAGCACCTGCCGCCGCTACCTGGTCACCGCCGCTATGTGCTGCTTCCCGCCGCTCACAGAGCCGCGCCGGCCGCATTCACCACATAGTCGCCGCTCCACGGCTCTATGCGGCGTGCTCCCCGGCTCCCGCTCCACAGCTCCCTTTACCTCAGCTCCCCGCATGTAAGCCCCGGCTCCGTGTAATAGACAGCGATACACGGAGCATGGGGGGGGGGGGGGAGAAGCACACACACAAGGGGGGAGAAGTGTGCCCATAGCAGCAGCAGAACGCTGAATGGGTTATTAGATAGATAGGCTATTAAGTCTTTGTTAACAGGATTATTCACTGGTTATATTTGTTTGCAAACAGGTATAGCTTTGTTTTATACTGTAAGCATGGGGGGGGGGGCATTTTAACCATGCTTCCTGTTTCTTTCCTGTTGTGATTCGGGAACGTTCCTGAACTACGTCTCTACTCCTCCGGACAGGGTGTTAGTGGGAATTTGGGATCAGATTTCATATAGATTGGCGTGCACTGGACTTGGCCAGATATATATATATATATATATATATATATATATATATATATATATATATATATATATATATATATATAGATATATATAGATATATATATATAGAGAGACACCTTAGTACTATTTTACGGAGTCGTGCAAGTTGTCTGTCTTTGTATTTTGTGTTGTCTGTCTGCATAATGAGTAAGGCACCAGCAAAAACAAAAAAGCCGTTTCACTGCCATGTCTGTAAGAGTGTGTTACCGGATGGATCTACCACATGTACAGTATGTTTTGGGGATGCAGCTACGAATACAAGTTCGGCACCGGTTTCAAAGCCGGTTTCATCCCCGGACCCTCCATGGGCTATGCTAGCAGATGTCCTGGCTGGATTGCAATCAGAATTGGCCGACGCTCGACAAGAGCGGGAAGCGGCAAGATCTGAGTCTAGGGTGAGACCGCTAGAACTACCGGAGGGGTCTCAGCCTTTCCAAAAGTCCAAGTCCACTTTGGGTAGAAGGGATAAATTTCATTTGTCTTATGATTTACCAGTTGATGCTATGTTGCATTCTGACAATTCTATGCCAGACCTCATTGCGCAAGATGAGGGTGAGGAGGGCGAAGTAGACCAGCAGTCAGATAGTGACGATTTTGACAGCCCGGGCATTGATCATCTCATCAGAGAGGTGCGTCAGTCTCTGAAGTTTACAGAAACTGAGGAGCCTCTGACAAATGATGAAGTCGTCTTTACTAAACGACAGAGAACTCCAATGTATTTTCCTGTTTCAGAATCTCTTAATAAGATGTTACTAGAAACACGAAAGAATCCGGATAAACTGTTTTCTATACCTCGCAGATTTAAGTCTAGTTACCCGTTTCCAGAGTCTGTGACAGCTACATGGGAGAATCCGCCATTGGTGGATTCGTCTGTGTCTAAACTTACAAAGAAATTAACCATACCAGTACCAACTGCTACTACGCTTAAAGACCCTTCGGACCGTAAAATAGAAGCTATGCTAAAGTCCATGTATATAGCAGCAGGAGTGTTGCTTAGACCTGGGTTGGTTGGCATTTGGGTAACTAAAGCGCTAATGGTATGTATAACGGAACTCAAGTCTGCCCTACGTGACGATCACCTTATACTTCTCTCTGATCAAATCTGGGAAGTTGCTGATTATCTATGCACAGCTTCTACTGACGTCTGTCAGCTCACTTCTCGCCTTTCATCGTCGCTAGTTACAGCACGACGAGCTCGCTGGCTGCGTTCTTGGCAAGCGGAGGCGGAGGTCAAAAGAGGTATAGAGGCGTTACCTTACGGTGGCGAGAAGTTGTTTGGTCCTGAATTGGACAAATGGATTTCTGAGGCCACGGGAGGAAAGTCTGTTTTCTTACCATTGTCTCCAACGGTACCTAGACGGAGATACTCTGGTCCTGCGTTCAAATCCTTTAGACCTCAGTCCTTTCGCGGGCGTGGCAGAGGAACAGCCACGCCTGGTAGACGAGGTCGAGGACGTGGTTTCCAACAAACCAACACCAGTCGTCAGGACGCTAAGGTCATCGACAAGCCAGTGGCATGACGGGCTCCCAGCCCATCTCGGATCTCCAATTGTGGGAGCACGCATTCAGACGTTCCAGTTGGCGTGGCTCCAGACGTCCACAGATGGGTGGATCTGCAATTTAGTGTTAAAAGGTTACAAAATAGAGTTCGACTGTCTCCCGCCACTGCGGTTTTTCAAGACTGGACTGCCTGTGTCGGAAGACAAGAGGACGGTTCTGCAAATTGCCATTCAGTCTCTGCTGGATTCAGCAGTTTTGATTCCGGTCCCTGTACATCAACAAGGTCAGGGTTATTATTCCAGTCTGTTTGTGGTACCAAAGCCGGATGGCTCGGTCAGGCCAATATTGAACTTAAAGGGCCTCAATCAGTACGTCACTTACTACAGATTCAAGATGGAATCTCTGCGGTCAGTAATTGCAGGTTTAGAGCCACAGGAATTCATGATTGCGCTGGATCTCAAGGATGCGTACTTACACATTCCGATTTGGCCACCTCATCAGAGGTTCTTGCGGTTTGCAATACGGCAGAACCATTACCAGTTTCAGGCTCTACCGTTTGGCCTCTCGTCAGCGCCTCGGGTATTCACCAAGGTGATGTCTGTGATGATAGCTCATCTCAGATCCCTGGGAGTGATAATAGTTCCGTACTTGGACGATTTGCTAATCAAAGCTCCGTCTCAACAGATGCTCCTCCAACATGCGTTGCTGACGTACAATGTATTTGTTCAGCACGGTTGGATTGTCAACTTCAAGAAATCACATCTGATTCCGTCTCAACGACTTCAATTCCTAGGTATGATTCTCGATACGGTAAATCAAAGAATTTACCTACCAGAACAGAAAGCACAGGTCATTCGTCATCTGGTACAATTAGTGCTCAAGCCACACACAGTCTCGGTACATTTGTGCATTCGCCTCTTAGGCACAATGGTGGCTGCTTTCGAAGCGCTTCAGTTCGGGAGATTTCACTCACGTCCTTTTCAACTGGATGTGCTCGCACAGTGGTCGGGCTTGCATCTGCAGATTCACCACAAGGTGAGGTTGTCGCCACGGGCAAGAGTGTCTCTACTCTGGTGGCTCAAAGTACCCAATCTAACTGCAGGGAAACGGTTCTAACGATGGACGCGAGTCTCAGAGGTTGGGGAGCTGTAATTCAAAATTGTCAGCTCCAGGGTCTCTGGGCGGATCACGAAAGATTGCTGCTTATAAATGTCCTGGAACTCCGGGCAATTTACAATGCGCTACGACAAGCAGTAAACATGCTTTGGTCTCAGACTGTCCAGGTGCAGTCAGACAATGCGACGGCGGTCGCATACATCAACAAACAAGGAGGAACGAGAAGCCGCATGGCAATACGGGAAGTAGCTCAAATCCTCAATTGGGCCGAGCATCACCAAGTGATATTGTCGGCAGTGTTCATTCCGGGAGTGGACAACTGGAAGGCGGATTATCTCAGCCGGCGGGATTTTCATCCAGGAGAATGGGCATTAAATCCAGAAGTGTTTCACATGTTGGTCCAGAGGTGGGGTTACCCTCAAGTGGACCTGATGGTATCTCGCCACAATCACCAAACTCCCCAGTATGTGTCCAGAACGCAAGATCCAAAGGCAGTGGCGGTGGATGCTCTCACCATCGCGTGGCCGTACAGCCTCGTGTACCTGTTTCCACCGTTTCCGCTGCTCCCTCTGTTGCTAAAACGGATCAAAAGAGAGTCCGCCACGGTCATACTAGTGGCGCCTCATTGGCCTCGGAGAGCTTGGTTCTCGGATCTCCGCGGACTTCTCGCAGACGATCCTTGGCCGCTCCCACTACGTCCGGTCCTGTTACAACAGGGTCCGTTCCTTTACCACGATTTTAGCGCGGCTGCGTTTGACGGGGTGGCTGTTGAGACCGCCCTCTTAAGAAAAGAGGGCATTCCAGATTCGGTTATACCAACCATGTTACGAGCTAGGAAGCCGGTAACGGCAGCTCATTATTACAGAATTTGGCGTACCTACATAGGTTGGTGTGAAGCTCGGAAGTTTCCGACATCATCTTTCAAGTTATCCCGTCTTTTGTTATTTCTACAGACGGGGTTAGATGGAGGACTGCGTTTATCTACACTAAAGGTGCAGGTATCTGCGTTGTCAATTTACTTTCAAAGACGATTGGCTCTATTGCCATCGGTACACACTTTTCTGCAAGGTGTCCTCAGAGTACAGCCTCCATTCATTCCACCTACAGCGCCATGGGACTTGAATCTGGTTTTAGATTTCTTACAGTCCTCATATTTTGAACCCTTACAACAAGTGGATATTAAGTTTCTCACTTGGAAAACAGTTTTTCTACTAGCCTTCGCTTCGGCAAGGCGTGTTTCAGATTTGGGGGCCTTGTCATGCAAGCCACCGTATTTGGTGTTTCATGATGACAGAGCGGAACTTCGGACGAATCCCGCTTTCTTACCAAAGGTAGTGTCATCTTTTCACATCAATCAACCAATAGTAGTTCCTGTGTTGACAGGAAATTCTGGAACCTTGGATGTGGTACGCGCATTACGCGTTTATGTATCCCGAACCTCTACAGTTCGTAAGACGGATACGTTGTTTGTTCTCTATGATGCTGCCAAGATGGGTTGGCCAGCTTCTAAGCAGACCTTATCCAGATGGATTAAACTGACCATTCGTCAGGCTTACCTTCATGCTAGGTTACAGCCGCCTACATCAGTAACAGCTCATTCCACACGTTCTGTGGGAACTTCGTGGGCAGCTGGTCGTGGGGCTTCTACGACGCAGCTTTGCCGTGTGGCTACGTGGTCATCAGTGCACACGTTTGTGCGCTTTTACAAGTTTGATACGTTTGCGGCATCAGCATCTAGCTTTGGCCGCCTAGTGTTACAGGTGCCAAACTGCTCTACCGCCCACGGGGGAAGCTTTGGTAGGTCCCAAGAGTACTCCAGTGACCCCTAGTGGATGAAAAAGAAAATAGGATTTTGGTACTTACCAGGTAAATCCTTTTCTTTGAATCCATAGGGGGCACTGGACGCCCACCCAGAGCAGTTTTACCTGGTTTGTGGTAAGTTCAGGGGATCTTATGGTAACACATTCTCACCGACTGGTTCAAAGTTTCAAGTTCTATCGGTTATAGTGCCAACTGTTTAGTTGTCAGTCACGTTATGTGTCAACTTTATTGTTGTACGTTATGTTATATGTACTTCTCCATTGTCAACCTCTCTATATCTCCTGTTTGGCTCAGTAAAAAACACTGAGGTACTCTGGGATATGGAGGGGAGGAGAGTTCTAAATTTATTTATTCAGTGCCTTGTTCTTGCGGAAGCCGTCCATATCCCAAGAGTACTCCAGTGCCCCCTATGGATTCAAAGAAAAGGATTTACCTGGTAAGTACCAAAATCCTATTTTTACACTTCAATTTAGATTTCAGTTTGAACACACCCAACCCAAATCTAACTCTCTCTGCACGTTACATCTGCCCCCCCCCCCCTGCAGTGCACATGGTTTTGCCCAACTGCTAACAAATTTGCTGCTGCGATCAACTCTGAATTAGGCTCGTAATCTCTGCATGTTTAGAACAAATTCTGATTGTTTCTGGACAAGGTGTGGCTGCTCAAGCTCGTACATGGTGTATAAAGGGGACATAGGCTTATGTAATAGTGCTTACATTTAACCGTCTTTGCAAAGTATGATTATGATCTGCTGTTTTAGTATTTTGTGTAATAAACTTACTCTGCTTATCCTTAGCCTTACAAACTTTATTAAGCTGGTAATATATTCTATTTTAGAAAATTGCTTCCTCCTAATATTTGATCCTAACTTCTTAAGTTTCTGAAGATATTGAGTCCTGCTTTACAGCATGTCTAATGTGGTGTTAACATGGGTTATATAGTAGTACTAGGTTTGAGCACTAGAGGGAGCATGTTTTCAGTTTTTGCAATTTGCTTGAGAAACGAATTGTGTAGATCAATTCTTTCCATTGAAGTGAACACACAATTCTACATTGTTCTTTTTAATGCAATGACAGCCATTGTAGTGTTGCCAGAAGATCACCAGTGCAGTTTAAATCATTTTTTATCTTGTATTAATGTAATTATATTGAGAAGCCAGTGCTTTTATAATATGAAGCAAAGTTTTACAATTTAAGGCCTTGACAGCACTATCACATCACACTTTAAAAGGGGTGAAGACTTTATTGAACCTTCACTCCAAATAGGCGATTGTACTGTGTGTGTTGTACATGCCTTCCCACCTAGTTCAACCTCCAACTGTTTCCCCCATCCTTGTAGAATGTAAGTTCTCGGGCAGGGCCCTTTCCCCTTGCGTTATCCTTACCACCAGTGCTCCATGTCTTTTGTCTCCTTCTCCCCTTCAGCAACTTTGACACTGTTCACCTATACGATGGATATAATAGGCAGTGTGGGGCTTCTTTCCTGCTGACTGTAGATACAACAAGCTACCCTTTCCCTGTACTTATCACTGTTCATGGTTTTACTGCAATATTTGCATTTCTGATTTGCATCACTGTTGTGCATTGTATTTATGCTTTGTGTTTAGGTTTTGCTCTTGTGCGGCGCTGTGTACAGTTATGGCACCTAACAAGTAAAAGATCATAATATATTTAAATTGGCTAGACAAATAAAATACAGATGAACGTAAAAATAATTTACTCTGTTTTGGAAATTGTAAAATAGTGGGTGAGGGATGGGTGCTGTAGCACTTTTAGATTTATTTTATACTTTTTAATTTCCTTTAACATTCATTCAGCACTGGTTCTTTAGACTCTTATACAGTTGTGGTTCTGATGTGCATGATCTAGACTCTGATCTGTAGCTACGGCAACATTAACACCATACACTCCATTCATGATCTAACAGCAACCTTGATTATTATACACTGATAAAGTGACATCTCAGTCTGTACACCCCACTCTGTAAGCTTGTCCGTCCTGCTCTACCCCTTCCCTCCCTCTAACCAAAGTTAGCTTACATTCTGACATGCTACACTCTCAAGCATATTGGTATGTATGTGTGGTTTTAATCACATACATGACCAGCATAGCCCCAAACAGAGCAGTGCTCAAATGTGTACAAATTCTATAATGAAGGAAAAAGATGAAAATACTGTGGGATAAGGTGGCGCTCAACTGTTTTTCTCCAGGAATGTAAATGCACACAAATATTGGGGCAGATGTATTAACCTGAAGAAGGCATAAGGAAGTAATAAACCAGTGTTAAGTGCAAGGTGATAAACACACCAGCCAATCAGCTCCAATATGTAAATTGACAGGAGCTGATTGGCTGGTGCCTTTATCACCTTGTGCTTATCACTGGTTTATCACTTCCTTATGCCTTCTCCAGGTTAATACATCTGCCCCACTAGGATTGTGAGTATAATAATAATGAGCCAAGGAAACTGGTTCTCATACAGCAATCCTTTTTGCGCCATATGGTGTGAGCTGCCTGGCACTGACTAAGCATAATGATGCATGGCGTGAGTCGCTCATATCAGACATGTCTTTTGTCTTTTTAGCCTAGATTTTCTTCAATATTAAGTCTTACTAGGGTATTCAATTATCCGCAAATTCGCGACAATTTTTCGCTCCGTTTTTCGACCTATTCAATTCCAAACGGGTTTCACGTGAAAATTCTTGCAGTGAAAAGTGCAGGTGAAAATGGGGAAATCAGCCTGTACCCCAAAAAATGCTAAACTAACATAGGAAAACAGAAGAGAAGTGTGTTAGAGATCACATTAGAGAGTTTTTGGGGACTTAAATTGTGTGAAATGGCTGTTATATGCATTTTTTTTAAAATGCAAAAAAATGATAGAAAGCAATTTTTTTTGAGCAAAATAAATGCTCTCATTAAATTTGGGGTACATGAAAATGGGTATAAGTATATATTTGGGTCATTTTAGGGTACTTTAAAAAAAAGTGGAAACAGACCGATTACTCCCATCTGCAAGCCTAAAAACACCTGTCCCACTCATAAAGCACCCCAATATACCTGTCCCATACCTTGAACCCCAATTTCCATCACTTTGAACTTTTTCACCCCAAAAATGACATGTCGATATTGGTCAATTAAAAATAATTAAAAACTTCAACGTGCCTAATTAGTCATTAAGGGGGGTGTCCCAGGAGTTCTGGACAATATCCAAACATTTTTACCTTAAAATAGTGACTTTTCCCAACTTTTCACCTGCTTCAGAGTAGGTGAAGTGAAATTAGTGAAAAAATGATCACCGATAAGTTTTCACGGAAAATTGAATAGGCTGTAATTGCGTTTCACGTGAAAAGTCAGTTTTTTCACCCGAAAACCGGACTTTTCACGTGAAAAGTCCGTTATCACTGCTAATTGAATATACCCCTTAGGGTTAAATTTACTAAAACTTCTGAAACAGAATTGGTGATGTTGCCCATAGCAACCAATCAGATGCTGTTTATCATTTTCTAAAAGGCGATAGAGAAATGATAGAGCATTTGATTGGTTGCTGTGGGCAACATCACCAGTTCTCTGTTTCAGAAGCTTTAGTAAAGTTACACCTTAGTTTGCTTATAGTGTACTACTGTAGGTACATATGATTAGTGTTTTGGCATCAGTAAGTAACAAAGTCCATGGCTATTTGGCGCAGTATAGGTGTATGTTCACACATCTGTAGTTTCTTAGTTTACACTTCTTTGTTTTCTTTGTTTTGTTTTGTATGTAAGGTGGCCACAGTCTTTAGGAACCTGATTGATGGTCAGGTGTTGAAGTTATGTGAAGGGTAAAATGCTTAATAAAGTAATTCTTTAAGGGGTCAATCCTATTGTTTGTAAAAGGTGCGATTTGTTGTTGCTGTGGCGTTTCAGTGCCGGTAATGGCACCTGAACACGCACTGATTTCTGCCTGAATTTGCACAAAATTGCTCACAGCACTATGGGGCAGCAAGCACTTTCTCCTGCAGGGTCCACAGGTTATCCACAGAATTACATTAGGATATGAGGTAGCGACAGCAGATTGGCACCAAACGAACAAAGCTTTCGGCCTCCCAGAATGCAACGGGCCCGTCCCTATATCCCCCGCCTCCTGGCTCAGGCAATTCAGTTTTTTGTTTGGTGTGGCAGGAGTCAGACCATGGTCAATGGGCTGCTGGTTTTTCATTTGATTTTTATAGTCTTCCTATGTTTTTTGAGCGACCTTTCTAAAAAGCGTCTTATACGTACCTTAGAAAGAGTCGCTCCAACAACTCCCCGCCGGGTTGTGACAACGCTTACCCATGTGTACAGTGCTGTGTAGGATGTATTAGCAAGTCCAGCAGACGTTACCAGACTGTGGCCGGAGCATGGGGAGAAGGTAAGGTATCGGTTCCGCTTAGTAGGGGAAACGCGAGATACAGACACACTGTTTCGGGATGGAGACTACCGAACAGTCACTGACGCGGCTGCCACCTCGGGTGCTCCAGCACTAGGCCTCAGGGATCATAGGCTCCAGGGGTAGTATGAGGCCGCGATCCCTAGGGTTGATGTCAGCAGTGGGGAGTAAGACGCTCCCTTGGTTTCCCCTCCCCCCAGTTCATGACCAGTTTCCTCCGAGTTTCACGCCATGAACGGAGTTCACGCTTCCGTCTCAGACGTTGTGTATCTAAAAGGACCCAGTTGCAGTATAGGCAGCTGTGTGACTGGTGCGTCAGTGTTCACTTGGGCGTCTGTGTTCACTGTAGGTTCACGGGGTGGTTGTGTACACTAATAGCATCTGGATCCACTCTGAGTTCACTAAGGTATTGATTGATCGATCCTGGAAGCGGGGTGAAGTCTCCCTGTATCCCACTCTCTTGAGCCGGGGTAATTCAGAGTTGATCGCGGCAGCAAATTTGTTAGCAGTTGGGCAAAAGCATTTGCACTGCAGGGGGGGGGGGGGGGCAGATATAACCCTCATTCCGAGTTGATCACTCACTAGCTACTTTTAGCAACCGTGCAAACGCATTGTCGCCGCCCATGGAGGAGTTTATTTTCTGCAGCGGCGTACACTGGGATCCACAGAGATAACATCGGGGTGTAGAGTAGGATCTTGATCCGAGGCACCAACAGGCTAAAGCTTTGACTGTTCCCAAGATGCTCAGCGCCACCTCCTCTATAACCCCGCCTCCGTGCACAGGAGCTCAGTTTGTATGTTGGTGCCTGCAGTGCAGGCAGCTAACAGGCGCAGCCCGGAAAAGATCTTTTAAAAGTGAAGATTGAAGACTTCCAGGGCTGCAGCAGAGGCAGTGTCCGTGCTAGATGTCATTCTGACATCTCCTGCTGCAGCTCCCTCACCTCCCCAAGCGGCGCCGTATACTCCCGTGTGCCTGTTTGCCGGGTACTTACAGTGGAGGCTCCGGTTCTCTATTTCAGGCACACACACCAGCCGCAGCTCTCCGGGATCGCTTGGCCGCATTTAGGGAGGAGGTAAGAGGGTCCCCCAGGCGGGACCCGCTGGAAATCGCGATCTGGCGCGGCCATTAGGAGGCGGGCCGCGCGTGCTGGCGTGGACACTGTGTCAGTACAGGGACCCCACTAGACCACCAGGGCAGGGGCACAGGTAGTTTTTACTAAAAACCATTTTCATATGTCCCACAGTACCTGGTGGTGAAATCCAGCAAGGGGATAAGGCTCTGACCTGTAGCCCCTCCCCCAGCCCCCGGGTGCCATTTAGATTAAATGTTCCCGCGTCAGCGTTTGGGCGCCATCTTCACATGCTGAGCTGATCCTGGGACTGTTGGGGCAAAGCCTCCTCTGTAAAGCCGCCTGCATTATCACCGCTGTGCATTTTACAGGACACTTAAGTATTCTACGTGTCTGTTGACAGTGTTAGTTAAGAAACGGTGCATTACTTCAGGGTTATGTAGTACAAGTACCCTGTGATATACATCCAGTCTTTACTGTGCATTGTTATATCTATTACTCTGTATAGCTTTACTTAGTATTACGTAGTATTGCTAGTCCAGTACAGTTTTATTGCTTGCCATAATTTTTGCATTGTACATGTGACTGTGGTGTGTGCAGTGCCAGATTAAGGTCCACATGGGCCTGGAGCTGAAATTTATGAAGGGCCTATTGTGTGCCTCGACAGGAGGTGTGACAAGTGCTACAGTGGCGGTGGTCTAAATAGGGGGTGTGGCCTGTGCCATGGGTGTGACATGGAGGTCATACCTAGTGCCTACCTTCAACCACTTAACAGTGCTCGTCGAAATGGGAATATTTAAGTGGGGATATGGGAAATGAAATGGGAGTACTGTAGCGCGTGCCAAAAAAGGGGGGAAGACCACTGAAAAGGAGTGTGTCCTTAGAAGTATATGCATTAGTGTGCCCCCTCCCCTCCTAGCCTGTATATCCATCAGTGTGCCCCCTCCTCTCCTAGTCTGTAAATGCATCAGTGTGCCCCACCTGCCCTCCTAGTCTGTATGTGTATTAGTGTCCCCCCCCCCCCCCCCCCCTCCTAGCCTGTATATGCTGTAGCCTGTATGGATTCAGTATGGAACCCCAATGGTCATAAGATCAACGCAGGAATCTATATATATATATATATATATATATATATATATATATATATATATATATATATATGTTGAGTATCCAAATATTCCGAAATACAGACTTTTTTGAGTGAGATAGTGGAATCATTGTTTTCTGATGGCTCAATGTACACAAACTTTGTTTAATACACAAAGTTATTAATAATATTGTATTAAATGACCTTCAGGCTGTGTGTATAAGGTGTATATGAAACATAAATGAATTGTGTGAATGTAGACACACTTTGTTTAATGCACAAAGTTATAAAAGATATTGGATAAAATTACCTTCAGGCTGTGTGTATATGGTGTATATGTAACATAAATGCATTCTGTGCTTAGATTTAGGTCCCATCACCATGATATCTCTTTATGGTATCTAATTATTCCAAAATACGGAAAAATCCGATATCCAAAATACCTCTGGTCCAAAGCATTTTGGATAAGGGATACTCAACCTGTATGTATGTGTGTGTGTATATGTGTGTGTGTGTATGTATATGTGTATATGTGTATATATATATATATATATATATATATATATATATATATATATATATATATATATATATATATATATATATATATATATATACATACATACATATACATATATATATACATACATACATACATACATACATACATACATACATACATACATACACAGGTATGTCAAAAAAAGATGAACTCCTCCTTCATTTACATCCTTCAAGATGCTCACTTAAAAATGCCAACACAGTCCAAATGCAGCCACAGAACAGATTCAATGAAGAGGGCGCTCTCCAAAAGTTACTTTACACAAAATTACATATTTAATTTATCAACTTGTCTTTATCACCACTCAGTAAAAGAAACTGCAAGCTTCTGAGATCCAATAATTATCATGGCAAATGCATAATACCAATATGCAAATCAATGCCATCTCATCTTTATACTTAGATTAGTTCGTCAACCTTGGTCCCTCTTGGGCCACTAGAGACATACACCAGAATGTTAATCAGCCGTGCATCAGAAGTCAGTAAAACAACAACTTACCCACAGAACACCACTTAAGCCATCTCAATAAAATAAAATCATACACCTGGCAGCCGGGGTCCGTGCATGCATTCCATTGCACTGCACATGCTCACCAGCACTTCCTATATCCTATGGGAACGTCATGCGTTCCACCTGAGAGTTCCACCGTAATGTGCATGCTCACCCACACTTCCGGTGTTACATTCCTTAGTGCGTTCCAGCGCCATTGCGCCTCCTCACTATACATATCTAATAATTGTTAGACTCACATCCGGCTGCTCAGAGAGTAAGAAACACTGTAAAGTGCAGTGTGCATAATACAATAAGTGTAAACATATACAATCTGCAGGATGTAGTTAAAATGCCGCCGCACGGAATCCCGGCAGCCAAAACACTGACACTGGACTCCCAAATGGCGGCATAATGCCAGCATCAAAATCCCGAAGGAGCTTGGGATCCCGTCATCAAAATCCCAAATTAGCTCAGGATCCCGGCATCAAAATCCCGCACATACTTTTAGCGGACACGATGGCATCCTGCAGCGGGGATGTGTGTGTTAAGTTTAGCCATTAGAAGGGGGGTTAGGGTGCATGAATGGGAAGGGTATGGATAGGTACCGGGGAAGGTAGGGTTAGAGTTAGGTACCAGCAGGGAGGGTTAGGGTTAGGCACCAGCAGGGGAGGGTTAGGCACCAGTCAGGGTAGGGGCCAGGGGAGGGTTAAAGTACTTTCAGGGGGGCTGTCGGGATTCTGACTCACGGCATCCTGTCTTAACGGTATATCATACCGAATCCCAATCTGCTGCCCAACTATATGTCACTAATAGACCCTACACATTAGGCGATTTCACTGAAAGATATGAATTATATCGTTCATATCTTTCAGTGTGGAGGCAGCAACGATGAACATATTAGCGTCCATATTAGCATGCATTAGCATGAATCTCGTCCATATTTGCATGCATTGCTTTGCGGCCGGGTGACGGGGGAGTGAAGAAACTTCACTCCCGCATCACTCCCCCCTCCCACTGCCAGGTTGCCCGCTGGACGTATCGGCCGTCAGGCACCTCGGCAGCATATTGCCTGATGTGTAGGGCCCATAACGCAAAATGACATAACCGAAAAAAGAACCCTCTGTTCCCGCAGTCTCAACCTCCCCAGCCCTGAGCCTAACCCTAACCCTGCGTGGTAATGCCTATACTTGACCCCCATTCCCACAGCTTAAACCTAACCCCACCCCCCTTCCTGCAGCCAAACTCTAACACCACCCCTACAGCCTAAACCTAACCTCCCCAACAACCCCCCCCCCCCGGATTACATTTCAGGCAGTCTGGCAGTCAGTCATTCGTGATCCCAGCTGTCGGGATGCTGGCGTCGGGATTGTGATCCCAGTTGGGATGCCGGCACCAGCGTTTTAAGCAGTGTCGGGATTCCTGCATCTGTGTTGCGACTGTTGGGTTCCCGACGAATCCCGGGGAGTTGAGCAACAGAGTGTAGGATGGGATGAAGTGGGAGAGGAAGGGATTATATATTTCTGTAAATACATACATACATAATAAACAGATTTATTTTTTCTTGTAACCTTTATCTCCCCCCACAATCCACTTACCTGGTTTCTGCACCTTATAGAAGCAGCCAGGATCACATACTGGAGGGAAAAGAGGTCAGGAGAAGGCACTGGGCTGGCCCAAAATAGGGAGGAGACTGAAGGATGGGAGGCAGGATAGGAGGGACTAGCCTGCATAGGGGCTTGGAGCATTGGTGGCTGGTCCCAGGGGAGTGGCCAGCTACAATATTAGCTGTCCATCTAATTTCTGGAAAGCAGCAGCAGAGTGATAACAGTGAGAGGCTACAGCTGCAGAACGGTACCACATATCAAGCCACAGCTGCAGCCTCTGTACAGCCCCAATGCCAGCAGCAGCTGTAGTGGTACTAGCACAAGGCAATATACAGCCTGGATGCCTGCGATCATGGTGACTCCGCCCCCGACCGAAACCCCGCTCCCCCTGGCTACGGCCGCCGGGAGCACACTAAACTATTTCATTTGTACTGGAGGGGGCCAGCTGGCATCATGCCCCCGAGGCCAGCCCACCACTGTTTGCGATGCCCATGCAGAAAAGGGGAGGATTATTTATTATTATTATTATTATTATTACATTTTATTTATAAGGCGCCACGTGTTTCGCAGCGCCGTACAAAGGACAGTACAGGGGACGAAACATTGCATTACAGTAAATAAATAACAGAAGTAGAGTACAGGTAACAGAGCACCACACATTCTCAAGACATAGTACAGCTAAGATGTAAGTATTGAGGGAGTGATCATCGTACTACTAGAGGCTGGTGGTCATAGATGAAGATGAGCCTTTACTAGCAGGATAAAAATGGTCGTTGAGTAGGGGAGAGCTGTGAGTGAAATGTGTTGAGACTAGGGCTTAGATAACAAGAGGAAAGAGGGCCCTGCTCTGAAGAGCTAACAATCTATTGGGGAGGGGCGACAGACAGATGACAAGAGGTGCAGGCAAGCGGGAGGTAGCCTGATGGCAGTATGCAAGCAAAGCTGAGATGTTCACGGCATGAGGCAGGGGGTGGAGGCGCGGCTTCAGCTCTGGGTTATGCATTAGAAGGGTACGCTTTGATGAATAGGTGGGTTTTTAGAGCCCGTTTGAAGCTTTGCAAGGTTGGGGAGAGTCTAATGGAGCGGGGGAGTGCATTCCACTGAAGGGGTGCAGCACGTGCAAAATCCTGAACTCGTGCATGGGAAGCAGTGACCAGGGCGGTGGAGAGGCGACGGTCATTAGTCGACCGTAGGGGGCGGGAGGGAGTATGAAGGGAAAGGAGGTTGGAGATGTAGGGAGCAGTGGAATTAGAGATGGCCTTGTATGTAAGGGTGAGGAGTTTGAAGAGGATTCTGTAGGGGAATGGGAGCCAGTGTAGATTTTGTTGAAGGGGAGTGGCAGATGTGGTGCGGCGGGAGAGGAAGATAAGCCTAGCTGCGGAGTTCAGGACAGATTGGAGGGGAGCAAGATGGGAGCAAGCGAGGCCAGTGAGGAGGACATTGCAGTAATCAAGTCGTGAGATGACCAGTGAGTGGATGATGAGTTTAGTTGCACTCTGGGAGAGATATGGCCTGATACGAGCAATGTTGCGTAGCTGGAAACGACAGGATTGTGCCAGAGCTTGTATGTGGGGTGCAAAGGAGAGGGAGGAGTCAAGAGTGACGCCCAGGCAGCGGAGTTGGGGAACGGGGGAGATGGTGGTGTTGTCAACAATGATGGAGATATTGGTTGGGGGTGTTGCTCTGGATGGGGGGAAGATGATGAGTTCCGTTTTGTCCATGTTGAGCTTTAGAGAGCGTTCAGACATCCAGGAGGAGATTGCAGAGAGGCAGCTGGAAACCTGAGAGAGGACAGAGGGGGACAGATCAGGAGATGAGAGGTAGAGTTGTGTGTCATCAGCATAGAGGTGGTATTGAAGGCCAAATGAGTTAATGAGCGCACCCAGGGAAGAGGTATACAGGGAGAACAGAAGTGGACCAAGGACAGAACCCTGAGGGACACCAACAGGAAGGATGGAAGGGTGTGAGGTGGTGCTTGAGGCAGACACAGAGAAGGAGCGGTTAGTGAGGTAAGAAGAAAACCAGTCAAGGACAGTGCTAGAGAGGCCAGCGTTTTGGAGTGTGCCGAGGAGGAGAGGATGATCTACGGTGTCAAAGGCAGCAGAGGATCTAAGAGAAGCTCCTCATCCGGCCGGGCCGTCTTCATCAGTGGCACTTTAGTCTGGGAGGGGGAGGAGCTGTAAGTAGAGAGTTGAGAGTCTCCTCCTCCACCCCTCAATGCTGGGCAGTCGCGTCACTGACAAAGCAGCAGCGCCGTCCGCTACTGGTCGGGAGGAGGTGCTCGAGGGGACAACGACTCCTCCCGTTTCAGACGGGATTTCAATGCATATTTACGGACTAGGACACAGTGACTTTCGGCGGGTGATGTACTGGCGACTGCAACATACAATGAGTCACTGACTCATTGTAATGCCAGCAGTTATGAGGCTTCACTGCTGCGGGCTGTGGGCCTATTTTCAATGGGGGGCCTGGAGCTGCAGCTCCATCCGCCCCATTGTTAATCCGGCCCTGGGTGTGTGCATATAGCTGCTGCGTGATTTCTAGTCCGTGTATCTCACTCAGATTGCTATCCCTATATTCTGTACCCTGAGGGGGGCTAAGTGCATCAGGGTCATTAATTGATATAGGTGTTTCACAGTATATACTTATTGTGTATTTTTCTCTGTGATTTTCAGTCACTGTATGCCTCTTGAATCGTCTGTTTGTGATTTCGCACTGTACAGGGGGTTCTTGGTAAGGTATTATACTACTGATATTGTACTGTGTTGCCGGTGTTTACGCTTTCAGATATGTCGGCTTCAAGGGGCGACGGTGCTGTGGCTGATCCCACAATGCATGGTGGTGACGCTGCAGACACATTAGAGGAAAACATAGCAGCAGAGGGTTCAGGTTCTGGGAGTTCACTACCCTCCAGTAGGGCCGTAGCAACGGGGGTCCACAATGACCCACCTTGGGCTACTTTCTCTACTCTACTAAATACGCTTGTAACTTGACTTACTCCCCCTATGGGACCTCACGTGCCGGTACAGCCACATATTGTCCCTGCAGTTAATCCACCATGGTCAGATCTTCTGTCCACTCAGTTACAGCAATTGAACCACTCCATGAACAAACAAAAACCTAACCCTCGCCCGCCTAAGACCAAGGGGTCCTCTAAGCGGGCCATTACATCCTCACAATCCACCCATATTCCAGACACTTCGTCTGATGAAGACGGCGTGTATACTGATCCCTCAGACACTGATCCAGATGCTTCTGATGGGGAATCTGTTTCACAGGTGGATGTTCCTGACCTGTTGGAGGCTATCAGGCTGATTCTTCAAATTGATGATGACCCAGAACCTGTTGTTACCTCTAAGAAACCAGATAGAGTTAAACGTCAGAAGGTTATTAAACAAGATTTACCTCATTCTGACCACTTAGTTGACATACGTCGGGAATCCTAGGAAAGTCAAGGAAAGAAATTCACACCTCACAGGAAGATGCTGGCTCGCTATTCCCTCACTGCGGAGCGAAGTAAGAATTGGGGAAAGGCCACCGCCGGTGGATTCGCAAGTGGCGCGGCTGGTGGTGTCCTCTGCTCTGCCAGTAACTACCGTCACCACTCTGAAAGAACCGTCGGATAAGCGCGTGGAGGGTTGTTTAAAAGCCATTTACACCCTCGCAGGAGCTGTGCATCGACCCATTATTGCAGCTACTTGGGCTGCAGAAGCTATTGAAGCGTGGGCTCAGGAGGTGCACCGCATCTCATTACATTAAGGCGGCAGCTTCCGATGCCGGTATTCTGGCGGTCAAGGCTTCTACTACGTCTATTTTGGCTCGTTGGATTCTCTGGTTACGGTCCCGGTCTGTGGATCTGGACTCTAAGAAAACCCTGGAGGTGCTCCCTTTTAAGGGAGACGGCGTGTCTTCCTAGTACTGCTCCTTTGGTCCTGAAGGTTAAGAGTACTTCCTTACGATCCTTACGTCCTCCAGTTAAAGCAAGGGTCAGGCGTACCCGAAACAGGCTCGCACTTCCAAAACCGCTAAGCCCAAACCTAAACGTACCTAGGCTGCCCGTCAGCCTGCTTCCAAATCAGACAAGCCTACTGCATGACGGGACGGGACTCCCCCTGGGGCATCCCAGGGTGGGAGGCAGACTTCTAAGGTTTACCCAGGAATGGTTGAAGACCACTTCCGACGCCTGGGTAAGGGAAGTCGTCACTCACGGATACGCCATATCCTTCAAGATTCGTCCCCCTCATCGATTTTGCCTGACGGACATCCCTTCGGATCAGGTGAAGGCAAATACTCTTCATTTGGTTGTACAATCCCTCCTGGACACAGGAGTGGTAGTACAGGTGCCTCTGGCTGAGAGAGGCAAGGGGTACTATTCACCGCTGTTCCTAGTCCCGAAACCGAATGGTTCCTCCCGGCCCATTCTCAACCTCAAGTCCTTGAATAAATTTATGAGGGTCTCCGAGTTTTGTATGGAAACTCTTCACTCTATTGTTCTGCCTTTGGAGCCTGGGGACTATATCGTCTCCCTGGACATACAGGATGCTTACTTCCATATTCCGATTGCCATGTCGCATCAGCAGTACCTGTGGTTTGCTATTGGCAACCTCCATTATCAGTTTTGGGCTTTACCTTTTGGTTTGACCACGGCTCCGCGAGTCTTCATGAAAGTTATGGCGGTAATGACTGCTTTACTCCGCCGTCAGGGTGTCAGGATCCTACCGTATCTGGACGACCTGCTGATCCTGGCAAATTCCCCAGAAATTCTCCTCCGTCATGTGGATCTGACGGTCCAGTTTCTGAAAGCCCACGGGTGGCTCATCAACTGGAAGAAATCTTCCCTGGTCCCTGCTCAGAGCATGGTGCACCTGGGGGCATTGTTGAACACTCACAACCAGTGGTTGTTCTTGTCTCAGGAGAAGGTCCTGAACCTTCAGGACAGAATTCGATGCTTCCTTTCTCGACCACGAGTGTCCGTTCGTTCATTCGGCGATGCAAGTACTAGGCCTCATGGTGTCTGCTTTCGACATGGTGGAGTACGCTCAATTTCATTCCCGCTTTCTGCAGAGATTGTTTCTTGCCAAGTGGGACGGCCTGCCTCACCGGATCAGGTCTCACATGATCTCATTGTCTCCGGAGGTTTGTCGGTCACTGAGCTGGTGGCTCCAGGACTAACGATTGAGCAGGGGTTGTCCATTCTGGATCACCAACTGGGTCCTTCTGATGACGGATGCCAGTCTGAAGGGTTGGGGCGCGGTGTTGGAGCAACACTCCCTTCAGGGTCGGTGGACCAAGGAGGAGTCTCTCCTCCCGATAAACATTCTGGAATTGCGGGCGGTGTTCAATGCTCTGAACCTGGCTTAGCATCTGATACAGAACACGCCTGTTCAAGTACAGTCGGACAACGCCACCACGGTGGCGTACATAAATAATCAAGGTGGCACTCGAAACCGCATGGCAATGATGGAAGTGTCAAAGATTCTTCAGTGGGGGTCCTAAACTGGGAAGCAGACTTCCTCAGTCGTCGGGATGTACCCGCCGGAGAGTGGAGCCTCCATCCAGAAGTGTTTCAACTCCTAGTGGACAAGCGGGGCCTACCAGGCGTAGACCTGATGGCGTCTCGACACAATCACAAGGTTCCGGTCTTCGGAGCAAGGACAAGGGATCCTCAAGCAGCGTTCGTGGACGCACTGGCAATTCCATGGAACTTTCGGCTGCTTCTGATCGCCCCAGCGTGGCCCAGACAGCATTGGTTCTCCGACCTACAGGCTCTCTCGATAGAGCGTCCCCCTCTACTTCCGCGAAGCCCAGACCTCCTCGTTCAGGGCTCTTGTGTATAACTGGATTTGGCCCGGCTGGCTTTGACGGCGTGGCTCTTGAAGCTTCACTTCTGAGGGCCAAAGGATTTTCTGAGGCGGTGTCACAACCCGGTCCAGTTTGCCCTGCCGATGGGTCACTTACCCCTGGCGCATGCAGATTCGCTCCATCACAAAGTACCCGTGTCCGCTGTCACTTACAAGACATACAGGCTTCAGTATTTCCCAGGCCTGGTAGGCCACAAGCTACATCAAAGCCTGACCTAGAGTACTGCTGTGCCAAGTCCCAATCACCTGACCGTGGTTCAGCCAATCGTTAGCCAGTATGATCTCTCTGCACCATCTGATTCTGCTCAGCCTATCCCAACTAGCCAAGGGGTATATGTTCCGGTTACTGGCTCTCAGTCTTCGCTAGTTCATTGTCTAGCTCAGCTCTAACTGAGTGAAGTTAACTGTGCTTCCTTGCATTCCATTTCCCTGCAGGTGCAGTTTCTTTCCTAAGTGCTGCACAGTATTGTTATCCAGCTCTACACCTGTGCAGGCCTTTCCTTTGGCTGCACAGGTAATCTCATCAAGCTCCTGACTGCTGGTGCCAGCCAGCACCTGAGATTCCAGCCTGTTCCAGTTCCCTGGATCCACTCCAGTTATTCACAAACTACCATTGTGTTCAGTTTGCATCCAGTCCAAGTCATCTCAAGAGTGCTTCCTGATCCAGTTCTACAGTGACCATACAGTCTGAAAGCTGATTACCACACTGCTAAGGTCAGCCACTCCACCATACTGGACTGCAGCTAAAAGTAAGGAGAGTGTTGTACATCATTCCTGTATCATCGCAGTATTAGCCTGGTTACTACTATGACACTCTTCATTCCGCTCATACATCATCCATTCACCAACCCCAAAACCCTTGGTGGTCTAGTGGTCACGATCCGGCATTTTCTTGCCGAGACCCGGGTTCGATTCCCGGCCAGGGGATGGTATTTGCCAGCTTACTTATACACCTCCAAGTACTTGCACAGACATTTCCTGACTCCGGATTCACAAACAAATACCAGTCTGACAGGCGGTCATTCAAACCATCTTGGAGGCCCGGAAACTTTCCTGTTGTGATTCGGGAACGTTCCTGAACTACGTCTCTACTCCTCCGGACAGGGTGTTAGTGGGAATTTGGGATCAGATTTCATATAGATTGGCGTGCACTGGACTTGGCCAGATATATATATATATATATATATATATATATATATATATATATATATATAGAGACACCTTAGTACTATTTTACGGAGTCGTGCAAGTTGTCTGTCTTTGTATTTTGTGTTGTCTGTCTGCATAATGAGTAAGGCACCAGCAAAAACAAAAAAGCCGTTTCACTGCCATGTCTGTAAGAGTGTGTTACCGGATGGATCTACCACATGTACAGTATGTTTTGGGGATGCAGCTACGAATACAAGTTCGGCACCGGTTTCAAAGCCGGTTTCATCCCCGGACCCTCCATGGGCTATGCTAGCAGATGTCCTGGCTGGATTGCAATCAGAATTGGCCGACGCTCGACAAGAGCGGGAAGCGGCAAGATCTGAGTCTAGGGTGAGACCGCTAGAACTACCGGAGGGGTCTCAGCCTTTCCAAAAGTCCAAGTCCACTTTGGGTAGAAGGGATAAATTTCATTTGTCTTATGATTTACCAGTTGATGCTATGTTGCATTCTGACAATTCTATGCCAGACCTCATTGCGCAAGATGAGGGTGAGGAGGGCGAAGTAGACCAGCAGTCAGATAGTGACGATTTTGACAGCCCGGGCATTGATCATCTCATCAGAGAGGTGCGTCAGTCTCTGAAGTTTACAGAAACTGAGGAGCCTCTGACAAATGATGAAGTCGTCTTTACTAAACGACAGAGAACTCCAATGTATTTTCCTGTTTCAGAATCTCTTAATAAGATGTTACTAGAAACACGAAAGAATCCGGATAAACTGTTTTCTATACCTCGCAGATTTAAGTCTAGTTACCCGTTTCCAGAGTCTGTGACAGCTACATGGGAGAATCCGCCATTGGTGGATTCGTCTGTGTCTAAACTTACAAAGAAATTAACCATACCAGTACCAACTGCTACTACGCTTAAAGACCCTTCGGACCGTAAAATAGAAGCTATGCTAAAGTCCATGTATATAGCAGCAGGAGTGTTGCTTAGACCTGGGTTGGTTGGCATTTGGGTAACTAAAGCGCTAATGGTATGTATAACGGAACTCAAGTCTGCCCTACGTGACGATCACCTTATACTTCTCTCTGATCAAATCTGGGAAGTTGCTGATTATCTATGCACAGCTTCTACTGACGTCTGTCAGCTCACTTCTCGCCTTTCATCGTCGCTAGTTACAGCACGACGAGCTCGCTGGCTGCGTTCTTGGCAAGCGGAGGCGGAGGTCAAAAGAGGTATAGAGGCGTTACCTTACGGTGGCGAGAAGTTGTTTGGTCCTGAATTGGACAAATGGATTTCTGAGGCCACGGGAGGAAAGTCTGTTTTCTTACCATTGTCTCCAACGGTACCTAGACGGAGATACTCTGGTCCTGCGTTCAAATCCTTTAGACCTCAGTCCTTTCGCGGGCGTGGCAGAGGAACAGCCACGCCTGGTAGACGAGGTCGAGGACGTGGTTTCCAACAAACCAACACCAGTCGTCAGGACGCTAAGGTCATCGACAAGCCAGTGGCATGACGGGCTCCCAGCCCATCTCGGATCTCCAATTGTGGGAGCACGCATTCAGACGTTCCAGTTGGCGTGGCTCCAGACGTCCACAGATGGGTGGATCCGCAATTTAGTGTTAAAAGGTTACAAAATAGAGTTCGACTGTCTCCCGCCACTGCGGTTTTTCAAGACTGGACTGCCTGTGTCGGAAGACAAGAGGACGGTTCTGCAAATTGCCATTCAGTCTCTGCTGGATTCAGCAGTTTTGATTCCGGTCCCTGTACATCAACAAGGTCAGGGTTATTATTCCAGTCTGTTTGTGGTACCAAAGCCGGATGGCTCGGTCAGGCCAATATTGAACTTAAAGGGCCTCAATCAGTACGTCACTTACTACAGATTCAAGATGGAATCTCTGCGGTCAGTAATTGCAGGTTTAGAGCCACAGGAATTCATGATTGCGCTGGATCTCAAGGATGCGTACTTACACATTCCGATTTGGCCACCTCATCAGAGGTTCTTGCGGTTTGCAATACGGCAGAACCATTACCAGTTTCAGGCTCTACCGTTTGGCCTCTCGTCAGCGCCTCGGGTATTCACCAAGGTGATGTCTGTGATGATAGCTCATCTCAGATCCCTGGGAGTGATAATAGTTCCGTACTTGGACGATTTGCTAATCAAAGCTCCGTCTCAACAGATGCTCCTCCAACATGCGTTGCTGACGTACAATGTATTTGTTCAGCACGGTTGGATTGTCAACTTCAAGAAATCACATCTGATTCCGTCTCAACGACTTCAATTCCTAGGTATGATTCTCGATACGGTAAATCAAAGAATTTACCTACCAGAACAGAAAGCACAGGTCATTCGTCATCTGGTACAATTAGTGCTCAAGCCACACACAGTCTCGGTACATTTGTGCATTCGCCTCTTAGGCACAATGGTGGCTGCTTTCGAAGCGCTTCAGTTCGGGAGATTTCACTCACGTCCTTTTCAACTGGATGTGCTCGCACAGTGGTCGGGCTTGCATCTGCAGATTCACCACAAGGTGAGGTTGTCGCCACGGGCCAGAGTGTCTCTACTCTGGTGGCTCAAAGTACCCAATCTAACTGCAGGGAAACGGTTCTAACGATGGACGCGAGTCTCAGAGGTTGGGGAGCTGTAATTCAAAATTGTCAGCTCCAGGGTCTCTGGGCGGATCACGAAAGATTGCTGTTTATAAATGTCCTGGAACTCCGGGCAATTTACAATGCGCTACGACAAGCAGTAAACATGCTTTGGTCTCAGACTGTCCAGGTGCAGTCAGACAATGCGACGGCGGTCGCATACATCAACAAACAAGGAGGAACGAGAAGCCGCATGGCAATACGGGAAGTAGCTCAAATCCTCAATTGGGCCGAGCATCACCAAGTGATATTGTCGGCAGTGTTCATTCCGGGAGTGGACAACTGGAAGGCGGATTATCTCAGCCGGCGGGATTTTCATCCAGGAGAATGGGCATTAAATCCAGAAGTGTTTCACATGTTGGTCCAGAGGTGGGGTTACCCTCAAGTGGACCTGATGGTATCTCGCCACAATCACCAAACTCCCCAGTATGTGTCCAGAACGCAAGATCCAAAGGCAGTGGCGGTGGATGCTCTCACCATCGCGTGGCCGTACAGCCTCGTGTACCTGTTTCCACCGTTTCCGCTGCTCCCTCTGTTGCTAAAACGGATCAAAAGAGAGTCCGCCACGGTCATACTAGTGGCGCCTCATTGGCCTCGGAGAGCTTGGTTCTCGGATCTCCGCGGACTTCTCGCAGACGATCCTTGGCCGCTCCCACTACGTCCGGTCCTGTTACAACAGGGTCCGTTCCTTTACCACGATTTTAGCGCGGCTGCGTTTGACGGGGTGGCTGTTGAGACCGCCCTCTTAAGAAAAGAGGGCATTCCAGATTCGGTTATACCAACCATGTTACGAGCTAGGAAGCCGGTAACGGCAGCTCATTATTACAGAATTTGGCGTGCCTACATAGGTTGGTGTGAAGCTCGGAAGTTTCCGACATCATCTTTCAAGTTATCCCGTCTTTTGTTATTTCTACAGACGGGGTTAGATGGAGGACTGCGTTTATCTACACTAAAGGTGCAGGTATCTGCGTTGTCAATTTACTTTCAAAGACGATTGGCTCTATTGCCATCGGTACACACTTTTCTGCAAGGTGTCCTCAGAGTACAGCCTCCATTCATTCCACCTACAGCGCCATGGGACTTGAATCTGGTTTTAGATTTCTTACAGTCCTCATATTTTGAACCCTTACAACAAGTGGATATTAAGTTTCTCACTTGGAAAACAGTTTTTCTACTAGCCTTCGCTTCGGCAAGGCGTGTTTCAGATTTGGGGGCCTTGTCATGCAAGCCACCGTATTTGGTGTTTCATGATGACAGAGCGGAACTTCGGACGAATCCCGCTTTCTTACCAAAGGTAGTGTCATCTTTTCACATCAATCAACCAATAGTAGTTCCTGTGTTGACAGGAAATTCTGGAACCTTGGATGTGGTACGCGCATTACGCGTTTATGTATCCCGAACCTCTACAGTTCGTAAGACGGATACGTTGTTTGTTCTCTATGATGCTGCCAAGATGGGTTGGCCAGCTTCTAAGCAGACCTTATCCAGATGGATTAAACTGACCATTCGTCAGGCTTACCTTCATGCTAGGTTACAGCCGCCTACATCAGTAACAGCTCATTCCACACGTTCTGTGGGAACTTCGTGGGCAGCTGGTCGTGGGGCTTCTACGACGCAGCTTTGCCGTGCGGCTACGTGGTCATCAGTGCACACGTTTGTGCGCTTTTACAAGTTTGATACGTTTGCGGCATCAGCATCTAGCTTTGGCCGCCTAGTGTTACAGGTGCCAAACTGCTCTACCGCCCACGGGGGAAGCTTTGGTAGGTCCCAAGAGTACTCCAGTGACCCCTAGTGGATGAAAAAGAAAATAGGATTTTGGTACTTACCAGGTAAATCCTTTTCTTTGAATCCATAGGGGGCACTGGACGCCCACCCAGAGCAGTTTTACCTGGTTTGTGGTAAGTTCAGGGGATCTTATGGTAACACATTCTCACCGACTGGTTCAAAGTTTCAAGTTCTATCGGTTATAGTGCCAACTGTTTAGTTGTCAGTCACGTTATGTGTCAACTTTATTGTTGTACGTTATGTTATATGTACTTCTCCATTGTCAACCTCTCTATATCTCCTGTTTGGCTCAGTAAAAAACACTGAGGTACTCTGGGATATGGAGGGGAGGAGAGTTCTAAATTTATTTATTCAGTGCCTTGTTCTTGCGGAAGCCGTCCATATCCCAAGAGTACTCCAGTGCCCCCTATGGATTCAAAGAAAAGGATTTACCTGGTAAGTACCAAAATCCTATTTTTACACTTCAATTTAGATTTCAGTTTGAACACACCCAACCCAAATCTAACTCTCTCTGCACGTTACATCTGCCCCCCCCCCCCTGCAGTGCACATGGTTTTGCCCAACTGCTAACAAATTTGCTGCTGCGATCAACTCTGAATTAGGCTCGTAATCTCTGCATGTTTAGAACAAATTCTGATTGTTTCTGGACAAGGTGTGGCTGCTCAAGCTCGTACATGGTGTATAAAGGGGACATAGGCTTATGTAATAGTGCTTACATTTAACCGTCTTTGCAAAGTATGATTATGATCTGCTGTTTTAGTATTTTGTGTAATAAACTTACTCTGCTTATCCTTAGCCTTACAAACTTTATTAAGCTGGTAATATATTCTATTTTAGAAAATTGCTTCCTCCTAATATTTGATCCTAACTTCTTAAGTTTCTGAAGATATTGAGTCCTGCTTTACAGCATGTCTAATGTGGTGTTAACATGGGTTATATAGTAGTACTAGGTTTGAGCACTAGAGGGAGCATGTTTTCAGTTTTTGCAATTTGCTTGAGAAACGAATTGTGTAGATCAATTCTTTCCATTGAAGTGAACACACAATTCTACATTGTTCTTTTTAATGCAATGACAGCCATTGTAGTGTTGCCAGAAGATCACCAGTGCAGTTTAAATCATTTTTTATCTTGTATTAATGTAATTATATTGAGAAGCCAGTGCTTTTATAATATGAAGCAAAGTTTTACAATTTAAGGCCTTGACAGCACTATCACATCACACTTTAAAAGGGGTGAAGACTTTATTGAACCTTCACTCCAAATAGGCGATTGTACTGTGTGTGTTGTACATGCGTTCCCACCTAGTTCAACCTCCAACTGTTTCCCCCATCCTTGTAGAATGTAAGTTCTCGGGCAGGGCCCTTTCCCCTTGCGTTATCCTTACCACCAGTGCTCCATGTCTTTTGTCTCCTTCTCCCCTTCAGCAACTTTGACACTGTTCACCTATACGATGGATATAAAAGGCTGTTGAGCCTTCTTTCCTGCTGACTGTAGATACAACAAGCTACCCTTTCCCTGTACTTATCACTGTTCATGGTTTTACTGCAATATTTGCATTTCTGATTTGCATCACTGTTGTGCATTGTATTTATGCTTTGTGTTTAGGTTTTGCTCTTGTGCGGCGCTGTGTACAGTTATGGCACCTAACAAGTAAAAGATCATAATATATTTAAATTGGCTAGACAAATAAAATACAGATGAACGTAAAAATAATTTACTCTGTTTTGGAAATTGTAAAATAGTGGGTGAGGGATGGGTGCTGTAGCACTTTTAGATTTATTTTATACTTTTTAATTTCCTTTAACATTCATTCAGCACTGGTTCTTTAGACTCTTATACAGTTGTGGTTCTGATGTGCATGATCTAGACTCTGATCTGTAGCTACGGCAACATTAACACCATACACTCCATTCATGATCTAACAGCAACCTTGATTATTATACACTGATAAAGTGACATCTCAGTCTGTACACCCCACTCTGTAAGCTTGTCCGTCCTGCTCTACCCCTTCCCTCCCTCTAACCAAAGTTAGCTTACATTCTGACATGCTACACTCTCAAGCATATTGGTATGTATGTGTGGTTTTAATCACATACATGACCAGCATAGCCCCAAACAGAGCAGTGCTCAAATGTGTACAAATTCTATAATGAAGGAAAAAGATGAAAATACTGTGGGATAAGGTGGCGCTCAACTGTTTTTCTCCAGGAATGTAAATGCACACAAATATTGGGGCAGATGTATTAACCTGAAGAAGGCATAAGGAAGTAATAAACCAGTGTTAAGTGCAAGGTGATAAACACACCAGCCAATCAGCTCCAATATGTAAATTGACAGGAGCTGATTGGCTGGTGCCTTTATCACCTTGTGCTTATCACTGGTTTATCACTTCCTTATGCCTTCTCCAGGTTAATACATCTGCCCCACTAGGATTGTGAGTATAATAATAATAATGAGCCAAGGAAACTGGTTCTCATACAGCAATCCTTTTTGCGCCATATGGTGTGAGCTGCCTGGCACTGACTAAGCATAATGATGCATGGCGTGAGTCGCTCATATCAGACATGTCTTTTGTCTTTTTAGCCTAGATTTTCTTCAATATTAAGTCTTACTAGGGTATTCAATTATCCGCAAATTCGCGACAATTTTTCGCTCCGTTTTTCGACCTATTCAATTCCAAACGGGTTTCACGTGAAAATTCTTGCAGTGAAAAGTGCAGGTGAAAATGGGGAAATCAGCCTGTACCCCAAAAAATGCTAAACTAACATAGGAAAACAGAAGAGAAGTGTGTTAGAGATCACATTAGAGAGTTTTTGGGGACTTAAATTGTGTGAAATGGCTGTTATATGCATTTTTTTTAAAATGCAAAAAAATGATAGAAAGCAATTTTTTTTGAGCAAAATAAATGCTCTCATTAAATTTGGGGTACATGAAAATGGGTATAAGTATATATTTGGGTCATTTTAGGGTACTTTAAAAAAAAGTGGAAACAGACCGATTACTCCCATCTGCAAGCCTAAAAACACCTGTCCCACTCATAAAGCACCCCAATATACCTGTCCCATACCTTGAACCCCAATTTCCATCACTTTGAACTTTTTCACCCCAAAAATGACATGTCGATATTGGTCAATTAAAAATAATTAAAAACTTCAACGTGCCTAATTAGTCATTAAGGGGGGTGTCCCAGGAGTTCTGGACAATATCCAAACATTTTTACCTTAAAATAGTGACTTTTCCCAACTTTTCACCTGCTTCAGAGTAGGTGAAGTGAAATTAGTGAAAAAATGATCACCGATAAGTTTTCACGGAAAATTGAATAGGCTGTAATTGCGTTTCACGTGAAAAGTCAGTTTTTTCACCCGAAAACCGGACTTTTCACGTGAAAAGTCCGTTATCACTGCTAATTGAATATACCCCTTAGGGTTAAATTTACTAAAACTTCTGAAACAGAATTGGTGATGTTGCCCATAGCAACCAATCAGATGCTGTTTATCATTTTCTAAAAGGCGATAGAGAAATGATAGAGCATTTGATTGGTTGCTGTGGGCAACATCACCAGTTCTCTGTTTCAGAAGCTTTAGTAAAGTTACACCTTAGTTTGCTTATAGTGTACTACTGTAGGTACATATGATTAGTGTTTTGGCATCAGTAAGTAACAAAGTCCATGGCTATTTGGCGCAGTATAGGTGTATGTTCACACATCTGTAGTTTCTTAGTTTACACTTCTTTGTTTTCTTTGTTTTGTTTTGTATGTAAGGTGGCCACAGTCTTTAGGAACCTGATTGATGGTCAGGTGTTGAAGTTATGTGAAGGGTAAAATGCTTAATAAAGTAATTCTTTAAGGGGTCAATCCTATTGTTTGTAAAAGGTGCGATTTGTTGTTGCTGTGGCGTTTCAGTGCCGGTAATGGCACCTGAACACGCACTGATTTCTGCCTGAATTTGCACAAAATTGCTCACAGCACTATGGGGCAGCAAGCACTTTCTCCTGCAGGGTCCACAGGTTATCCACAGAATTACATTAGGATATGAGGTAGCGACAGCAGATTGGCACCAAACGAACAAAGCTTTCGGCCTCCCAGAATGCAACGGGCCCGTCCCTATATCCCCCGCCTCCTGGCTCAGGCAATTCAGTTTTTTGTTTGGTGTGGCAGGAGTCAGACCATGGTCAATGGACTGCTGGTTTTTCATTTGATTTTTATAGTCTTCCTATGTTTTTTGAGCGACCTTTCTAAAAAGCGTCTTATACGTACCTTAGAAAGAGTCGCTCCAACAACTCCCCGCCGGGTTGTGACAACGCTTACCCATGTGTACAGTGCTGTGTAGGATGTATTAGCAAGTCCAGCAGACGTTACCAGACTGTGGCCGGAGCATGGGGAGAAGGTAAGGTATCGGTTCCGCTTAGTAGGGGAAACGCGAGATACAGACACACTGTTTCGGGATGGAGACTACCGAACAGTCACTGACGCGGCTGCCACCTCGGGTGCTCCAGCACTAGGCCTCAGGGATCATAGGCTCCAGGGGTAGTATGAGGCCGCGATCCCTAGGGTTGATGTCAGCAGTGGGGAGTAAGACGCTCCCTTGGTTTCCCCTCCCCCCAGTTCATGACCAGTTTCCTCCGAGTTTCACGCCATGAACGGAGTTCACGCTTCCGTCTCAGACGTTGTGTATCTAAAAGGACCCAGTTGCAGTATAGGCAGCTGTGTGACTGGTGCGTCAGTGTTCACTTGGGCGTCTGTGTTCACTGTAGGTTCACGGGGTGGTTGTGTACACTAATAGCATCTGGATCCACTCTGAGTTCACTAAGGTATTGATTGATCGATCCTGGAAGCGGGGTGAAGTCTCCCTGTATCCCACTCTCTTGAGCCGGGGTAATTCAGAGTTGATCGCGGCAGCAAATTTGTTAGCAGTTGGGCAAAAGCATTTGCACTGCAGGGGGGGGGGGGGGGGGGGGCAGATATAACCCTCATTCCGAGTTGATCACTCACTAGCTACTTTTAGCAACCGTGCAAACGCATTGTCGCCGCCCATGGAGGAGTTTATTTTCTGCAGCGGCGTACACTGGGATCCACAGAGATAACATCGGGGTGTAGAGTAGGATCTTGATCCGAGGCACCAACAGGCTAAAGCTTTGACTGTTCCCAAGATGCTCAGCGCCACCTCCTCTATAACCCCGCCTCCGTGCACAGGAGCTCAGTTTGTATGTTGGTGCCTGCAGTGCAGGCAGCTAACAGGCGCAGCCCGGAAAAGATCTTTTAAAAGTGAAGATTGAAGACTTCCAGGGCTGCAGCAGAGGCAGTGTCCGTGCTAGATGTCATTCTGACATCTCCTGCTGCAGCTCCCTCACCTCCCCAAGCGGCGCCGTATACTCCCGTGTGCCTGTTTGCCGGGTACTTACAGTGGAGGCTCCGGTTCTCTATTTCAGGCACACACACCAGCCGCAGCTCTCCGGGATCGCTTGGCCGCATTTAGGGAGGAGGTAAGAGGGTCCCCCAGGCGGGACCCGCTGGAAATCGCGATCTGGCGCGGCCATTAGGAGGCGGGCCGCGCGTGCTGGCGTGGACACTGTGTCAGTACAGGGACCCCACTAGACCACCAGGGCAGGGGCACAGGTAGTTTTTACTAAAAACCATTTTCATATGTCCCACAGTACCTGGTGGTGAAATCCAGCAAGGGGATAAGGCTCTGACCTGTAGCCCCTCCCCCAGCCCCCGGGTGCCATTTAGATTAAATGTTCCCGCGTCAGCGTTTGGGCGCCATCTTCACATGCTGAGCTGATCCTGGGACTGTTGGGGCAAAGCCTCCTCTGTAAAGCCGCCTGCATTATCACCGCTGTGCATTTTACAGGACACTTAAGTATTCTACGTGTCTGTTGACAGTGTTAGTTAAGAAACGGTGCATTACTTCAGGGTTATGTAGTACAAGTACCCTGTGATATACATCCAGTCTTTACTGTGCATTGTTATATCTATTACTCTGTATAGCTTTACTTAGTATTACGTAGTATTGCTAGTCCAGTACAGTTTTATTGCTTGCCATAATTTTTGCATTGTACATGTGACTGTGGTGTGTGCAGTGCCAGATTAAGGTCCACATGGGCCTGGAGCTGAAATTTATGAAGGGCCTATTGTGTGCCTCGACAGGAGGTGTGACAAGTGCTACAGTGGCGGTGGTCTAAATAGGGGGTGTGGCCTGTGCCATGGGTGTGACATGGAGGTCATACCTAGTGCCTACCTTCAACCACTTAACAGTGCTCGTCGAAATGGGAATATTTAAGTGGGGATATGGGAAATGAAATGGGAGTACTGTAGCGCGTGCCAAAAAAGGGGGGAAGACCACTGAAAAGGAGTGTGTCCTTAGAAGTATATGCATTAGTGTGCCCCCTCCCCTCCTAGCCTGTATATCCATCAGTGTGCCCCCTCCTCTCCTAGTCTGTAAATGCATCAGTGTGCCCCACCTGCCCTCCTAGTCTGTATGTGTATTAGTGTCCCCCCCCCCCCCCCTCCTAGCCTGTATATGCTGTAGCCTGTATGGATTCAGTATGGAACCCCAATGGTCATAAGATCAACGCAGGAATCTATATATATATATATATATATATATATATATATATATATATATATATATATATATATATATATATATATATATATGTTGAGTATCCAAATATTCCGAAATACAGACTTTTTTGAGTGAGATAGTGGAATCATTGTTTTCTGATGGCTCAATGTACACAAACTTTGTTTAATACACAAAGTTATTAATAATATTGTATTAAATGACCTTCAGGCTGTGTGTATAAGGTGTATATGAAACATAAATGAATTGTGTGAATGTAGACACACTTTGTTTAATGCACAAAGTTATAAAAGATATTGGATAAAATTACCTTCAGGCTGTGTGTATATGGTGTATATGTAACATAAATGCATTCTGTGCTTAGATTTAGGTCCCATCACCATGATATCTCTTTATGGTATCTAATTATTCCAAAATACGGAAAAATCCGATATCCAAAATACCTCTGGTCCAAAGCATTTTGGATAAGGGATACTCAACCTGTATGTATGTGTGTGTATATGTGTGTGTGTGTGTGTGTATGTATATGTGTATATATATATATATATATATATATATATATATACATACATATACATATATATATATATATATATATATATATATATATATATATACATACATACATACATACATACATACATACATACATACACAGGTATGTCAAAAAAAGATGAACTCCTCCTTCATTTACATCCTTCAAGATGCTCACTTAAAAATGCCAACACAGTCCAAATGCAGCCACAGAACAGATTCAATGAAGAGGGCGCTCTCCAAAAGTTACTTTACACAAAATTACATATTTAATTTATCAACTTGTCTTTATCACCACTCAGTAAAAGAAACTGCAAGCTTCTGAGATCCAATAATTATCATGGCAAATGCATAATACCAATATGCAAATCAATGCCATCTCATCTTTATACTTAGATTAGTTCGTCAACCTTGGTCCCTCTTGGGCCACTAGAGACATACACCAGAATGTTAATCAGCCGTGCATCAGAAGTCAGTAAAACAACAACTTACCCACAGAACACCACTTAAGCCATCTCAATAAAATAAAATCATACACCTGGCAGCCGGGGTCCGTGCATGCATTCCATTGCACTGCACATGCTCACCAGCACTTCCTATATCCTATGGGAACGTCATGCGTTCCACCTGAGAGTTCCACCGTAATGTGCATGCTCACCCACACTTCCGGTGTTACATTCCTTAGTGCGTTCCAGCGCCATTGCGCCTCCTCACTATACATATCTAATAATTGTTAGACTCACATCCGGCTGCTCAGAGAGTAAGAAACACTGTAAAGTGCAGTGTGCATAATACAATAAGTGTAAACATATACAATCTGCAGGATGTAGTTAAAATGCCGCCGCACGGAATCCCGGCAGCCAAAACACTGACACTGGACTCCCAAATGGCGGCATAATGCCAGCATCAAAATCCCGAAGGAGCTTGGGATCCCGTCATCAAAATCCCAAATTAGCTCAGGATCCCGGCATCAAAATCCCGCACATACTTTTAGCGGACACGATGGCATCCTGCAGCGGGGATGTGTGTGTTAAGTTTAGCCATTAGAAGGGGGGTTAGGGTGCATGAATGGGAAGGGTATGGATAGGTACCGGGGAAGGTAGGGTTAGAGTTAGGTACCAGCAGGGAGGGTTAGGGTTAGGCACCAGCAGGGGAGGGTTAGGCACCAGTCAGGGTAGGGGCCAGGGGAGGGTTAAAGTACTTTCAGGGGGGCTGTCGGGATTCTGACTCACGGCATCCTGTCTTAACGGTATATCATACCGAATCCCAATCTGCTGCCCAACTATATGTCACTAATAGACCCTACACATTAGGCGATTTCACTGAAAGATATGAATTATATCGTTCATATCTTTCAGTGTGGAGGCAGCAACGATGAACATATTAGCGTCCATATTAGCATGCATTAGCATGAATCTCGTCCATATTTGCATGCATTGCTTTGCGGCCGGGTGACGGGGGAGTGAAGAAACTTCACTCCCGCATCACTCCCCCCTCCCACTGCCAGGTTGCCCGCTGGACGTATCGGCCGTCAGGCACCTCGGCAGCATATTGCCTGATGTGTAGGGCCCATAACGCAAAATGACATAACCGAAAAAAGAACCCTCTGTTCCCGCAGTCTCAACCTCCCCAGCCCTGAGCCTAACCCTAACCCTGCGTGGTAATGCCTATACTTGACCCCCATTCCCACAGCTTAAACCTAACCCCACCCCCCTTCCTGCAGCCAAACTCTAACACCACCCCTACAGCCTAAACCTAACCTCCCCAACAACCCCCCCCCCCGGATTACATTTCAGGCAGTCTGGCAGTCAGTCATTCGTGATCCCAGCTGTCGGGATGCTGGCGTCGGGATTGTGATCCCAGTTGGGATGCCGGCACCAGCGTTTTAAGCAGTGTCGGGATTCCTGCATCTGTGTTGCGACTGTTGGGTTCCCGACGAATCCCGGGGAGTTGAGCAACAGAGTGTAGGATGGGATGAAGTGGGAGAGGAAGGGATTATATATTTCTGTAAATACATACATACATAATAAACAGATTTATTTTTTCTTGTAACCTTTATCTCCCCCCACAATCCACTTACCTGGTTTCTGCACCTTATAGAAGCAGCCAGGATCACATACTGGAGGGAAAAGAGGTCAGGAGAAGGCACTGGGCTGGCCCAAAATAGGGAGGAGACTGAAGGATGGGAGGCAGGATAGGAGGGACTAGCCTGCATAGGGGCTTGGAGCATTGGTGGCTGGTCCCAGGGGAGTGGCCAGCTACAATATTAGCTGTCCATCTAATTTCTGGAAAGCAGCAGCAGAGTGATAACAGTGAGAGGCTACAGCTGCAGAACGGTACCACATATCAAGCCACAGCTGCAGCCTCTGTACAGCCCCAATGCCAGCAGCAGCTGTAGTGGTACTAGCACAAGGCAATATACAGCCTGGATGCCTGCGATCATGGTGACTCCGCCCCCGACCGAAACCCCGCTCCCCCTGGCTACGGCCGCCGGGAGCACACTAAACTAATTCATTTGTACTGGAGGGGGCCAGCTGGCATCATGCCCCCGAGGCCAGCCCACCACTGTTTGCGATGCCCATGCAGAAAAGGGGAGGATTATTATTATTATTATTATTATTATTACATTTTATTTATAAGGCGCCACATGTGTTTCGCAGCGCCGTACAAAGGACAGTACAGGGGACGAAACATTGCATTACAGTAAATAAATAACAGAAGTAGAGTACAGGTAACAGAGCACCACACATTCTCAAGACATAGTACAGCTAAGATGTAAGTATTGAGGGAGTGATCATCGTACTACTAGAGGCTGGTGGTCATAGATGAAGATGAGCCTTTACTAGCAGGATAAAAATGGTCGTTGAGTAGGGGAGAGCTGTGAGTGAAATGTGTTGAGACTAGGGCTTAGATAACAAGAGGAAAGAGGGCCCTGCTCTGAAGAGCTAACAATCTATTGGGGAGGGGCGACAGACAGATGACAAGAGGTGCAGGCAAGCGGGAGGTAGCCTGATGGCAGTATGCAAGCAAAGCTGAGATGTTCACGGCATGAGGCAGGGGGTGGAGGCGCGGCTTCAGCTCTGGGTTATGCATTAGAAGGGTACGCTTTGATGAATAGGTGGGTTTTTAGAGCCCGTTTGAAGCTTTGCAAGGTTGGGGAGAGTCTAATGGAGCGGGGGAGTGCATTCCACTGAAGGGGTGCAGCACGTGCAAAATCCTGAACTCGTGCATGGGAAGCAGTGACCAGGGCGGTGGAGAGGCGACGGTCATTAGTCGACCGTAGGGGGCGGGAGGGAGTATGAAGGGAAAGGAGGTTGGAGATGTAGGGAGCAGTGGAATTAGAGATGGCCTTGTATGTAAGGGTGAGGAGTTTGAAGAGGATTCTGTAGGGGAATGGGAGCCAGTGTAGATTTTGTTGAAGGGGAGTGGCAGATGTGGTGCGGCGGGAGAGGAAGATAAGCCTAGCTGCGGAGTTCAGGACAGATTGGAGGGGAGCAAGATGGGAGCAAGCGAGGCCAGTGAGGAGGACATTGCAGTAATCAAGTCGTGAGATGACCAGTGAGTGGATGATGAGTTTAGTTG
The DNA here is from genome assembly GCF_028390025.1 of Pseudophryne corroboree. Lineage (NCBI taxonomy): Eukaryota > Metazoa > Chordata > Amphibia > Anura > Myobatrachidae > Pseudophryne > Pseudophryne corroboree. The sequence goes on from NC_086448.1 coordinate 635,530,935, forward strand.
CACTCTGGGAGAGATATGGCCTGATACGAGCAATGTTGCGTAGCTGGAAACGACAGGATTGTGCCAGAGCTTGTATGTGGGGTGCAAAGGAGAGGGAGGAGTCAAGAGTGACGCCCAGGCAGCGGAGTTGGGGAACGGGGGAGATGGTGGTGTTGTCAACAATGATGGAGATATTGGTTGGGGGTGTTGCTCTGGATGGGGGGAAGATGATGAGTTCCGTTTTGTCCATGTTGAGCTTTAGAGAGCGTTCAGACATCCAGGAGGAGATTGCAGAGAGGCAGCTGGAAACCTGAGAGAGGACAGAGGGGGACAGATCAGGAGATGAGAGGTAGAGTTGTGTGTCATCAGCATAGAGGTGGTATTGAAGGCCAAATGAGTTAATGAGCGCACCCAGGGAAGAGGTATACAGGGAGAACAGAAGTGGACCAAGGACAGAACCCTGAGGGACACCAACAGGAAGGATGGAAGGGTGTGAGGTGGTGCTTGAGGCAGACACAGAGAAGGAGCGGTTAGTGAGGTAAGAAGAAAACCAGTCAAGGACAGTGCTAGAGAGGCCAGCGTTTTGGAGTGTGCCGAGGAGGAGAGGATGATCTACGGTGTCAAAGGCAGCAGAGGATCTAAGAGAAGCTCCTCATCCGGCCGGGCCGTCTTCATCAGTGGCACTTTAGTCTGGGAGGGGGAGGAGCTGTAAGTAGAGAGTTGAGAGTCTCCTCCTCCACCCCTCAATGCTGGGCAGTCGCGTCACTGACAAAGCAGCAGCGCCGTCCGCTACTGGTCGGGAGGAGGTGCTCGAGGGGACAACGACTCCTCCCGTTTCAGACGGGATTTCAATGCATATTTACGGACTAGGACACAGTGACTTTCGGCGGGTGATGTACTGGCGACTGCAACATACAATGAGTCACTGATTGTAATGCCAGCAGTTATGAGGCTTCACTGCTGCGGGCTGTGGGCCTATTTTCAATGGGGGGCCTGGAGCTGCAGCTCCATCCGCCCCATTGTTAATCCGGCCCTGGGTGTGTGCATATAGCTGCTGCGTGATTTCTAGTCCGTGTATCTCACTCAGATTGCTATCCCTATATTCTGTACCCTGAGGGGGGCTAAGTGCATCAGGGTCATTAATTGATATAGGTGTTTCACAGTATATACTTATTGTGTATTTTTCTCTGTGATTTTCAGTCACTGTATGCCTCTTGAATCGTCTGTTTGTGATTTCGCACTGTACAGGGGGTTCTTGGTAAGGTATTATACTACTGATATTGTACTGTGTTGCCGGTGTTTACGCTTTCAGATATGTCGGCTTCAAGGGGCGACGGTGCTGTGGCTGATCCCACAATGCATGGTGGTGACGCTGCAGACACATTAGAGGAAAACATAGCAGCAGAGGGTTCAGGTTCTGGGAGTTCACTACCCTCCAGTAGGGCCGTAGCAACGGGGGTCCACAATGACCCACCTTGGGCTACTTTCTCTACTCTACTAAATACGCTTGTAACTTGACTTACTCCCCCTATGGGACCTCACGTGCCGGTACAGCCACATATTGTCCCTGCAGTTAATCCACCATGGTCAGATCTTCTGTCCACTCAGTTACAGCAATTGAACCACTCCATGAACAAACAAAAACCTAACCCTCGCCCGCCTAAGACCAAGGGGTCCTCTAAGCGGGCCATTACATCCTCACAATCCACCCATATTCCAGACACTTCGTCTGATGAAGACGGCGTGTATACTGATCCCTCAGACACTGATCCAGATGCTTCTGATGGGGAATCTGTTTCACAGGTGGATGTTCCTGACCTGTTGGAGGCTATCAGGCTGATTCTTCAAATTGATGATGACCCAGAACCTGTTGTTACCTCTAAGAAACCAGATAGAGTTAAACGTCAGAAGGTTATTAAACAAGATTTACCTCATTCTGACCACTTAGTTGACATACGTCGGGAATCCTAGGAAAGTCAAGGAAAGAAATTCACACCTCACAGGAAGATGCTGGCTCGCTATTCCCTCACTGCGGAGCGAAGTAAGAATTGGGGAAAGGCCACCGCCGGTGGATTCGCAAGTGGCGCGGCTGGTGGTGTCCTCTGCTCTGCCAGTAACTACCGTCACCACTCTGAAAGAACCGTCGGATAAGCGCGTGGAGGGTTGTTTAAAAGCCATTTACACCCTCGCAGGAGCTGTGCATCGACCCATTATTGCAGCTACTTGGGCTGCAGAAGCTATTGAAGCGTGGGCTCAGGAGGTGCACCGCATCTCATTACATTAAGGCGGCAGCTTCCGATGCCGGTATTCTGGCGGTCAAGGCTTCTACTACGTCTATTTTGGCTCGTTGGATTCTCTGGTTACGGTCCCGGTCTGTGGATCTGGACTCTAAGAAAACCCTGGAGGTGCTCCCTTTTAAGGGAGACGGCGTGTCTTCCTAGTACTGCTCCTTTGGTCCTGAAGGTTAAGAGTACTTCCTTACGATCCTTACGTCCTCCAGTTAAAGCAAGGGTCAGGCGTACCCGAAACAGGCTCGCACTTCCAAAACCGCTAAGCCCAAACCTAAACGTACCTGGGCTGCCCGTCAGCCTGCTTCCAAATCAGACAAGCCTACTGCATGACGGGACGGGACTCCCCCTGGGGCATCCCAGGGTGGGAGGCAGACTTCTAAGGTTTACCCAGGAATGGTTGAAGACCACTTCCGACGCCTGGGTAAGGGAAGTCGTCACTCACGGATACGCCATATCCTTCAAGATTCGTCCCCCTCATCGATTTTGCCTGACGGACATCCCTTCGGATCAGGTGAAGGCAAATACTCTTCATTTGGTTGTACAATCCCTCCTGGACACAGGAGTGGTAGTACAGGTGCCTCTGGCTGAGAGAGGCAAGGGGTACTATTCACCGCTGTTCCTAGTCCCGAAACCGAATGGTTCCTCCCGGCCCATTCTCAACCTCAAGTCCTTGAATAAATTTATGAGGGTCTCCGAGTTTTGTATGGAAACTCTTCACTCTATTGTTCTGCCTTTGGAGCCTGGGGACTATATCGTCTCCCTGGACATACAGGATGCTTACTTCCATATTCCGATTGCCATGTCGCATCAGCAGTACCTGTGGTTTGCTATTGGCAACCTCCATTATCAGTTTTGGGCTTTACCTTTTGGTTTGACCACGGCTCCGCGAGTCTTCATGAAAGTTATGGCGGTAATGACTGCTTTACTCCGCCGTCAGGGTGTCAGGATCCTACCGTATCTGGACGACCTGCTGATCCTGGCAAATTCCCCAGAAATTCTCCTCCGTCATGTGGATCTGACGGTCCAGTTTCTGAAAGCCCACGGGTGGCTCATCAACTGGAAGAAATCTTCCCTGGTCCCTGCTCAGAGCATGGTGCACCTGGGGGCATTGTTGAACACTCACAACCAGTGGTTGTTCTTGTCTCAGGAGAAGGTCCTGAACCTTCAGGACAGAATTCGATGCTTCCTTTCTCGACCACGAGTGTCCGTTCGTTCATTCGGCGATGCAAGTACTAGGCCTCATGGTGTCTGCTTTCGACATGGTGGAGTACGCTCAATTTCATTCCCGCTTTCTGCAGAGATTGTTTCTTGCCAAGTGGGACGGCCTGCCTCACCGGATCAGGTCTCACATGATCTCATTGTCTCCGGAGGTTTGTCGGTCACTGAGCTGGTGGCTCCAGGACTAACGATTGAGCAGGGGTTGTCCATTCTGGATCACCAACTGGGTCCTTCTGATGACGGATGCCAGTCTGAAGGGTTGGGGCGCGGTGTTGGAGCAACACTCCCTTCAGGGTCGGTGGACCAAGGAGGAGTCTCTCCTCCCGATAAACATTCTGGAATTGCGGGCGGTGTTCAATGCTCTGAACCTGGCTTAGCATCTGATACAGAACACGCCTGTTCAAGTACAGTCGGACAACGCCACCACGGTGGCGTACATAAATAATCAAGGTGGCACTCGAAACCGCATGGCAATGATGGAAGTGTCAAAGATTCTTCAGTGGGGGTCCTAAACTGGGAAGCAGACTTCCTCAGTCGTCGGGATGTACCCGCCGGAGAGTGGAGCCTCCATCCAGAAGTGTTTCAACTCCTAGTGGACAAGCGGGGCCTACCAGGCGTAGACCTGATGGCGTCTCGACACAATCACAAGGTTCCGGTCTTCGGAGCAAGGACAAGGGATCCTCAAGCAGCGTTCGTGGACGCACTGGCAATTCCATGGAACTTTCGGCTGCTTCTGATCGCCCCAGCGTGGCCCAGACAGCATTGGTTCTCCGACCTACAGGCTCTCTCGATAGAGCGTCCCCCTCTACTTCCGCGAAGCCCAGACCTCCTCGTTCAGGGCTCTTGTGTATAACTGGATTTGGCCCGGCTGGCTTTGACGGCGTGGCTCTTGAAGCTTCACTTCTGAGGGCCAAAGGATTTTCTGAGGCGGTGTCACAACCCGGTCCAGTTTGCCCTGCCGATGGGTCACTTACCCCTGGCGCATGCAGATTCGCTCCATCACAAAGTACCCGTGTCCGCTGTCACTTACAAGACATACAGGCTTCAGTATTTCCCAGGCCTGGTAGGCCACAAGCTACATCAAAGCCTGACCTAGAGTACTGCTGTGCCAAGTCCCAATCACCTGACCGTGGTTCAGCCAATCGTTAGCCAGTATGATCTCTCTGCACCATCTGATTCTGCTCAGCCTATCCCAACTAGCCAAGGGGTATATGTTCCGGTTACTGGCTCTCAGTCTTCGCTAGTTCATTGTCTAGCTCAGCTCTAACTGAGTGAAGTTAACTGTGCTTCCTTGCATTCCATTTCCCTGCAGGTGCAGTTTCTTTCCTAAGTGCTGCACAGTATTGTTATCCAGCTCTACACCTGTGCAGGCCTTTCCTTTGGCTGCACAGGTAATCTCATCAAGCTCCTGACTGCTGGTGCCAGCCAGCACCTGAGATTCCAGCCTGTTCCAGTTCCCTGGATCCACTCCAGTTATTCACAAACTACCATTGTGTTCAGTTTGCATCCAGTCCAAGTCATCTCAAGAGTGCTTCCTGATCCAGTTCTACAGTGACCATACAGTCTGAAAGCTGATTACCACACTGCTAAGGTCAGCCACTCCACCATACTGGACTGCAGCTAAAAGTAAGGAGAGTGTTGTACATCATTCCTGTATCATCGCAGTATTAGCCTGGTTACTACTATGACACTCTTCATTCCGCTCATACATCATCCATTCACCAACCCCAAAACCCTTGGTGGTCTAGTGGTCACGATCCGGCATTTTCTTGCCGAGACCCGGGTTCGATTCCCGGCCAGGGGATGGTATTTGCCAGCTTACTTATACACCTCCAAGTACTTGCACAGACATTTCCTGACTCCGGATTCACAAACAAATACCAGTCTGACAGGCGGTCATTCAAACCATCTTGGAGGCCCGGAAACTGGCTTCTGCTCGGATTTATCATAGGGTCTGGAATTCTTACTTTGCTTGGTGCGCAGCTAACGATCATGACGCTTACAAGTTTAGTGCGGCCAAACTTTTGGCCTTCCTGCAACAGGGTCTGGACTTGGGCCTTCGTCTGGCCTCCCTCTAGGTTCATATTTCTGCCTTGTCGGTTTCAGAGAAAAATTGCGACTCTGCCTGATGTTCATACATTCACTCAGGGTGTGTTGCGGATTCAACCTCCCTATGTTTCGTCTGTGGCTCCTTGGGATTTGTCGGTTCTGGAGGCTTTGCAAGAGTCTCCATTTGAACCTCTTGAGTCTTGCTACCTTAAGTGGCTTAGTCTTCAGGTTTTATTTCTGCTGGCTATTGCCTCTGCTAGACGGGTTTTAGATTTGGGCACCTTATCCTGTCTGTTTCCCTTTCTGATTTTCACCGTGACTGGGCGGTTCTTCGGACACGCCCTGGTTATCTACCGAAGGTGGTGTCTTCTTTCCACCTTAACCAAGAGATTGTGGTTCCGGCCTTTATCTCTCCTGAATTGTCATCCAAAGAGCGGTCTTTGGACGTAGTACGGGCTCTCCATATCTATGTGAAGAGGACAGCTTCCATTCAGAAGTCTGATTCTCTCTTTGTCCTTTTTGGTTTTCACAAACGTGGCTGGCCTGCGAATAAGCAGACCCTGGCCAGATGGATTAGAATGGTGATTGCACATGCTTATGTACAGGCTGGCCTTACAGCTCCTGCTACCATCAAAGCCCATTCTGATTGGTCTATTGGACCTTCTTGGGCGGCCTGCTGTGGTGCGACCCTTGAACAATTGTGCAAGGCGGCTACGTGGTCTTCAGTGAACACATTTATAAAGTTCTATGCCTTCAATACTTCCGCCTCCCAGGATGCTTCCTTTGGACGCCGGGTTCTTATGCCCGCTACAGTGCGTCCCCTCCCATAAGGAACTGCTTTAGGACATCCCCGATGTTATTCCCTGTGGAACCCCAGTGTACCCCGCTGCAGAAATGGAGATTTATGGTAAGAACTTACCCTTGTTAAATCTGTTTCTGCGAGGTACACTGGGTTCCACAGGGCGCCCACCCTGACGCACTTAGCTTCTTTGGGTTTGTACGGCATTAACCGCTGATCCCTTCTCCTGTCGTGAGAATGTGGTGTATGTGGCTACTAACGGTTGTCGTCTCTTTTACCTGCTACTGCATTGGACTGGTTAACGAAACTGAGCTCCTGTGCACGGAGGCGGGGTTATAGAGTAGAAGGTGCTGAGCATCTTGTAAGCAGTCAAAGCTTTAGCCTGTTGGTGCCTCTGATCATTATCCTACTATACACCCTGATGTTATCCCTGTGGAACCCGGTGTACCTCGCAGAAAGAGATTTAACAACGGTAAGTTCTTACCATAAATCTCCTTTTCGGTTTGCAAGTGTGTGAACGCGTTTGCAGCCGAGCGATACAAAAACATTTTGTGCAAAACAAGACTAGCCCTGTAGTTTTCCAGCGATGGAGGACCCTGAAATGACGTCAGACACCTGCCCTGCTAATGCCTGGACACGCCTGCGTTTTTCCAAACACTCTCAGAAATGGTCAGTTGACACCCATAATCGCCTTCTTTCTGTCAATCTCCTTGCGATTGGCTGTGCAAATGGATTCTTCACTAGAACCATTGCACAGCAACGATGCTCTCTGTACCCGTACGACGCGCGTGCTCATTGCAGCGCATACGCATGCGCAGTTTTGCCGTTTTTTTACCTGATCGCTGCGCTGTGAAAATCAGCAGCGAGCGATCAACTTGGAATGACCCACTAAGTCTCTATATACCTTTGGTACCAATAGTTGGGTAAGTGCCTGATGTATATGAGTCTGTAAACTATTGCTGCTGTTTTCTTTCGCTGTGTGACTGAATACGTTTAAACTCCTACATAAGGTAATGCAGTAATATGTTTCTCCTACATACTGTAGTTGAAATGTATCTGTAGTTGATTATGTGCTCACATTGCTTATTATACTAATGTATAACCTGTGACTGATTGCTAGTCTGATTGCCGACTTAACCATTTTCTGCCAGTTTGTGTCTTCCGATCCTCAATGTTGGTGCAAAGCAGGGAGGGATTGGATTGTATGTCACTTTAACAAATTTTAAAGTGATTGCAGTTACAATTTGTGTAGTTAACACTGTAAAGGTGTGTGATTTATCATGTCTGAGAGGCAAGGGTGAGGAGGATACACTCTCCACTTCAGCACCAACACTCATGTCATGTTTGTCTTGCAACCTCTCAGGATCTGGTTCAAAATGGATTATGTGCAAATTGTTTTAGCTTTCACTAAAGCCTCTTGAATAATCCGAGCCAGGCACAGGTTCAGGTTGAACCCCCATGGGCTACTTTTGCACAGACGTTATCCAGTATAACTGAGCGGATAGTGCCAGCTCCTATACCAGGGATAGGTCACCCTATTGCCCCTTACATGCAACATTCCACCTGGTGGTTATCACATCCAGTATAGGAATCGGCAGCCTCTCAACAGAAACAGGCTGAAAGGCCGGTGGTAAGTAAATCACATAAACCTGAAACAGTCTACACATGTTTCAGATGAGGACTCGTCTGAGGATGAGGACTCATCGCACTCTGGGTCTGCATACAGAGATGAGGAGGAAGGCCCCAGCTCAGTGGACATTCCTGAGCTAATTAGTGCTATGAAAGCCATTCTATCCTTAGAGGAGGCAGCAGAGCCTTTGTTAAAATCTATGGCACCTGTTTTTAAACGTCCCTAAATAGTTTGGACTGAGTTTCCTGGGTCAGAACAGCTGATGGAAATTATGCAAGAGGCCTGGGTTACACCCAGTAAGATGTTTAGAATTCCAAGGAAATGGATTTCCAATTATCCTCTTCTGGCTAGGAACTGTTTAGAAAGGGAGGTGGCTCCCAAAGTAGATATGCATGTCCTCCGATTGGTGCGAAAATCTGCATTACGTCTGCCTTCAACATCATTAAATGATGTCATGGATAGGAAAATAGATGGTAAAACCATTTTCTCCTGGTCTGGGGCAATCATAAGACTAGCCATGGCTTCGACTTGGATGGCAAGAGCAGTGGCAGCCTGGGCTGATGCATTGTAGGATGACCTTTCAATGGCATCTAGAGAGCAAAATCCCATATTGCACATATCAAACAGGCAGCTATATTTATGGAATAAGCAGCCTTGGATATGGGTACAATTGCCTCTCAGGCATCAGCAGTAGCAGCTCGCAGAGCGGTTTGGCTATGTTCTTGGAAAGCTGACTCAGAATCTAAGACTCCAAGAAATTGAAGTTTCCTTCCACACATTAATCCAAGCCTAGATTTCCAGCTTTTCGGCCCTTTCGGACTAGAAGAAAAGCCAAAGGAAAGGGTTATGGCAAACAGTCTCAATCTGACAAGTCTGGTAAGACCAAAAAGCATTGGGCTACCAGAGGGCCGGCTTCCAAATCCGAAGATAAACCATCAATCAGCCTGATGGTGCGGGCCTCCATCTGGGGGACCCCAGGGTGGGAGGCCGACTTCTTCAGTATGCACAGATCTGGCAGCAGTCTACCACAGATGCCTGGGTGCAAGAAGCGGTATCTCACGGTTATGCATTTGCTTTCAAGAAACACCCTCCTCAAAAGTTTTTTTGTACCAGCCTGTCTTCACTAGAAACGAAGGCCAGGGCTTTGCAAGAGGCAGTTCAGAAGTTGCTTCAGTCAGGAGTGATAATTCCAGTTCCTCCTGCACAACCAGGACAAGGTATTTATTCCAACCTGTTTCTAGTCCAGAAGCTAAATGGGTTGTTATAGTCGATCTCAAAGTGCTGAACAAGTACATTTGGTTGCCTCGGTTTCATATGGAAACTTTACGTTCCATTATTTTGCCCATGGATGCGGAGGATTTTATGGTATCCCTGGATATCCAGGATGCTTACCTTCATGTTCCTACAGCACTGTACCACCAGTGCTATCTCAGGTTTGCTATACTCCAGCAACATTTTCAGTTTCAGGGCCTACCATTTGGCCTGACCACAGCTCCCAGAGTGTTCACCAAAATGATACTGGTAATGGCATCTTATCTCCATCAACAGGGGTTAAGGATTTTTCCATACCTCAACGATTTATTAATCCTGGCACAATCTACGGAATTGCTTCAGTGTCCTCTACGGCAGACAATAGCTTGTTTACAGAGACACGGTTGGCTCATAAATTGGGCAAAGTCGTCCCTGGTTCCGCCACAACGGATGACTCACTTGGGGGCTGTGTTGGATTTGAGTCTTCAGAGAGTAATTTTACCTCTGAACAAAATATCCAAAATTCAGTCAAGGATTCAGGAGCTGCTACACAGTCAAAGGGTATCCATTCACGCAGCAATGCATGTGATGGGGTTGATGGTATCGACATTCAGCATGGTGGAGTATGCTCCGTTCCATTCCGGGCCTCTGCAATGTCTGATCCTTTCCAAGTGGAATGATTTTCATCAGACAATAAAAACAGACTATGGTCTTTCCTCTGGAAGTAAGGAGGTAATTAGCCGGTGGCTGCAGACATCCCATCTGAACAAAGGGAGACCCTTTTTGGATGTCCGATTGGGAAATTCTGACAACAGATGTCAGCCTTCAGGGCTTGAGAGTGGTGTTGGGAAGGAGTTGATTCCAGGGGCAGTGGACCAAGGGAGAGAGTTGCCTCCCAATAAATATATTGGAAATTCGGGCCATATATGTGGAACTTATTCAGGCAAAAGGACATCTTTCAGGGGAAACCAGTCCAAATCCGCTCGGACAATGCAACGGTAGTAGCGTACCTCAACCATTAGGGAGGAGCTCGCAGCCAAAACGCCATGAAGGAGGCAAGTCGCACGTTAAAGTGGGCAGAACTTTATCATCCAGCCTTGTCCACAGTGTTCATTACCGGAGTCCTAAACTGGGAAGCTTATTTTCTCAGTCGACACGCCATTCATGCAAACGAATAGGCTTTACACCCCAAGGTCTTACAGATTCTGGTAGAGAAATGGGTTAAGAACAAAGGATCCCAAAGCGAGCTTTGTAGATGCCCTGTCAGTGAGATGGGACTTTCGTCTGGCCTATGTGTTTTCCCCCAATCACCCTATTACCCAGGGTGATGCGAAAGGCAAAACAAGGAATGGGCGCGGTGATTCTAATAGCTCCGGCTTGGCCCAGAAGACATTGGTACACCGATGTGCAGAGGTTGTCGATGGATGCTCTATTCCTACTCCCTCAACGTCCAGTTCTACTGTCTCAGGGTCCTTGCAATCACAAGCAACTTGATCGACTGTCTTTGACGTCATGGCTCTTGAGACTTCCATCCTGAAAGCAAGAGGATTCTCGCAACAGGTAATTCAAACAATGCTCAGAGCAAGGAAACCCTCCTCAGCTCGCATTTATCACCGAAAATGGCAAGCCTATATTCAATGGTACAGTGACTGGAAATTTGATCCTAGGCCTTTCAGAGTTTCCAGAGTCCTAGCATTCCTTCAGTTAGGAATGGACAAAGGTCTAAGGGTGGCTTCCTTGAGAGTGCAAGTGTCAGCATTGACTGTGTGGTTCCAAAATTGCTAACCTACAGGATGTGCGCAGTTTTTTTCAGGGAATGCTGCACATTCAACCTCCTTTTGTTCCTCCCTACAGTGCCTTGGGACTTAAGTTTAGTCCTAAAGCCCTTCAAGTTACCCCATTTAAACCACTAAAACGAATGGTTTTTAAATGGTTGACAGCTAAAGTTCTCTTTCTACTGGATATGGGGGGTAATTCCAAGTTGATCGCAGCAGGAAATTTTTTAGCAGTTGGGCAAAAGCATGTGCACTGCAGGGGGGGGGGGCAGATATAACATGTGCAGAAAGTTAGATTTGGGTGGGTTATTTTATTTCTGTGCAGTGTAAATACTGGCTGCTTTATTTTTACACTGCAAATTAGATTGCAGATTGAACACACCACACCCAAATCTAACTCTCTCTGCACATGTTAAATCTGCCTCCCCTGCAGTGCACATGGTTTTGCCCAACTGCTAACAAAAATCCTGCTGCGATCAACTTGGAATTACCCCCATTGCTTCAGTTAGAAGAGTTTCAGATTTAGGTGCATTGTTATGTTGCTTTCCTTTTCTGATATTTTTTATCTAGATAGAGTGGTTCTCAGAACCAAATATAGGTTTCTTCCTAAGGTGGTGTCTAAATTTCACCTTAACGAAGAAATTGTAGTCCAGGCCTTACAAGGGCTGGACCTTTATGCGGGAGATGCATCGCTGGACGTAGTCCGTGCTTTAAGGATCCACGTGGATTGTACCAGTGCCATCAGAAAAACAGACACTCTTTGTTCTCTACGGATTTCAAAAGAGAGGATGGCCTGCTGACAAGCAGACACTGGCGAGGTCGCTTCGGATGACGATTTCAAAAACATATTATCAAGCTGATCTTCCTGTTCCGGCTAATGTCTCTGCTCACTCTATTCTTAAGGTAGGTCCGTCATGGGCAGCACAACGTTGTGCTTCAGCAGAACTGATATATGTAAGGCAGCCACATGGGCCAGTATTTACTAAAAATCCGAGTTTGTCCGATTTGTGTTTTTTTTTCTAAGTCCCAATCCGGGAATTCACTAAGCACCAATCTCGGCAGTGTTTGGACTATTCGTAATGGTTTGATTTGCAAAGTTCCGAAATACGAATGAATAGACCATCGGTCAAACGCGGCTGTTATTTCATAGAATACGGGCATTCACTATTCATTCGTATTTGGGTGTTAGTTTCTGAGTGCTCAAGTGCGGGTCTGTTTTTTTTAGATTCGTTTAAAAAAGCAGCAAAAAAAATAGACCTGCTTTTTCCAGTCGAGTTTGGATAACCATGCACGGATCAGTGAGATCTGTGCATGGTTATCTATGGGAAAGGGTCTGTTTAGTGTAAAATCTAAAAAAAAATTGCGTGGGGTCCCCCCTCCTAAGCATAACCAGCCGGTCCTGGTTGAAAAAATATGGGGGAAAAAATGACAGGGGTTCCCCCATATTTAATCAACCAGCACCGGGCTCTGCGCCTGGTCCTGGTTCCAAAAATACGGGGGACAAAAAGCGTAGGGGTCCCCCGTATTTCTCTATCGTCCTAAGTGGATGCTGGGGTTCCTGAAAGGACCATGGGGAATAGCGGCTCCGCAGGAGACAGGGCACAAAAAAGTAAAGCTTTTACCAGATCAGGTGGTGTGCACTGGCTCCTCCCCCTATGACCCTCCTCCAGACTCCAGTTAGATTTTGTGCCCGAACGAGAAGGGTGCAATCTAGGTGGCTCTCCTAAAGAGCTGCTTAGAGAAAGTTTAGCTTAGGTTTTTTACTTTACAGTGAGTCCTGCTGGCAACAGGATCACTGCAACGAGGGACTTAGGGGAGAAGTAGTGAACTCACCTGCGTGCAGAGTGGATTTGCTGCTTGGCTACTGGACACTAGCTCCAGAGGGACGATCACAGGTACAGCCTGGATGGTCACCGGAGCCGCGCCGCCGGCCCCCTTGCAGACGCTGAAGAGAGAAGAGGTCCAAAATCGGCGGCTGAAGACTCCTGAGTCTTCATAAAGGTAGCGCACAGCACTGCAGCTGTGCGCCATTTTCCTCTCAGCACACTTCACACAACAGTCACTGAGGGTGCAGAGCGCTGGGGGGGGCGCTCTGAGAGGCAAATAAAAACCTTATTAGAGGCAAAAAATACCTCACATATAGCCCACAGAGGCTATATGGAGATATTTAACCCCTGCCTAACTTCAAAAATAGCGGGAGACGAGCCCGCCGAAAAAGGGGCGGGGCCTATCTCCTCAGCACACAGCGCCATTTTCTCTCACAGAAAAGCTGGAGAGAAGGCTCCCAGGCTCTCCCCTGCACTGCACTACAGAAACAGGGTTAAAACAGAGAGGGGGGGCACTGATTTTGGCGATATTGTATATATATAAAAGATGCTATAAGGGAGAAACACTTATATAAGGTTGTCCCTATATAATTATAGCGTTTTTGGTGTGTGCTGGCAGACTCTCCCTCTGTCTCCCCAAAGGGCTAGTGGGTCCTGTCCTCTGTCAGAGCATTCCCGGTGTGTGTGCTGTGTGTCGGTACGTGTGTGTCGACATGTATGAGGACGATGTTGGTGAGGAGGCGGAGAAATTGCCTGTAATGGTGATGTCACTCTCTAGGGAGTCGACACCGGAATGGATGGCTTATTTAGAGAATTACGTGAGAATGTCAACACGCTGCAAGGTCGGTTGACGACATGAGACGGCCGACAATCTATTAGGACCGGTCCAGGCGTCTCAGAAACACCGTCAGGGGTTTTAAAAACGCCCATTTACCTCAGTCGGTCGACACAGACACAGACACGGACACTGAATACAGTGTCGACGGTGAATAAACAAACGTATTTCTCATTAGGGCCACACGTTAAGGGCAATGAAGGAGGTGTTACGTGTTTCTGATACTACAAGTACCACAAGAAAGGGTATTATGTGGGAGTGAAAAAACTACCTGTAGTTTTTCCTGAATCAGATAAAATAAAATGAAGTGTGTGATGATGCGTAGGGTTACCCCGATAGCAAATATTGGCGTTATACCCTTTCCCGCCAGAAATTAGGGTACGTTGGGAAACACCCCTTAGGGTGATAAGGCGCTCACACGCTTATCAAGTGGCGTTACCGTCTCCAGATACGGCCGCCCTCAAGGAGCCAGCTGATAGGAAGCTGGAAAAATATCCTAAAAAGTATATACACACATACGGTGGTTATACTGCGACCAGCGATCGCCATCAGCCTGGAGATGCAGTGCTGGGTTGGCTTGGTCGGATTCCCTGACTGAAAATATTTTATTCATGTAGAGCATTTAATAGGATGCATTCTATATATATGTATGTGAGATGCACAGAGGGATATTTGCTCTCTGGCATCAAGATAAGTGCGTTGTCCATATCTCCCAGAAGATGTCAGGGACACGACAGTGGTCAGGTGATACAGATCCCACACGGCAGATGGAAGTATTGCTGTATAAAGGGAAGGAGTTATTTGGGGGTCGGTCCATCGGACCTGGGGACCACAGCAACAGCTGGGAAATCCAACCCTTTTTTACCCCAAGTTACATCTCAGCTAAAAAAGACACCGTCTTTTCAGCCTCAATCTTTCCTTTCCCATGAGGGCATGCAGGCAAAAGGCCAGTCATATCTGCCCAGACATAGAGGTAAGGGAAGTAGACTGCAGCAGGCAGCCCTTTCCCAGGAAAAGAGGCCCTCCACCGCGTCTGCCAAGTCCTCAGCATGACGCTGGGGCCGTGCAAGCGGACTCAAGGTGGGGGGGTAGTCTCAAGAGTCTCAGGGCGCAGTGGGATCACTCGCAAGTTGACCCCTAGATCGTACGAGTATTATCCCAGGGGTAAAGATTGGAGAGTCGAGACATCTTCTCCTCGCAGGTTCCTGAAGTCTGCTTTACCAACGGCTCCCTCCGACAGGGAGGCAGCATTGGAAACAATTCACAAGCTGTATATCCAGCAGGTGATAATCAAAGTACCCCTCCTACGACAAGGAAAAGGGTATTATTTTTCCACACTATATTGTGGTACTGAAGCCAGACGGCTTGGTGACACATAGTCTAAATCTAAAATGTTTTGAACACTTACATAAAAGGTTCAAATCGAGATAAAGTCACTCAGAGCAGTGATAGCGAACCGGAAAAAAGGGGACTATATGGTGTCCCTGGACATCAAGGATTACCTCCATGTCCAAATTTTGTCCTTCTCATCAAGGGTACCTCTGGTTCGTGGTACAGAACTGTCAATATCAGTTTCAGACGATGCCGTTTGAATTATCCACGGCACCCCGGGCCTTTTTACCAAGGTAATGGCCGAAAAGATGTTTCTTCAAAGAAAAAAGGCATCTAAATTATCCCTTACTTGCACGACCTAAAAAGGGCAAGTTCCAGAGAACAGTTGGAGGTCGGAAGAGCACTATCTAAAGTAGTTCTTCGACGGCACGACTGGATTCTAAATATTCCAAGAATCGCAGCTGTTTTCCGACGATACGTCTGCTGTTCCTAGGGATGATTCTGGACACGGTTCAGAAAAAGGTTTTTCTTCCCGAGGAAAAAGCCAAGGAGTTATCCGACCTGTCAGGAACCTCCTAAAACCAGGAAAGGTGTCTGTACATCAATGCACAAGAGTCCTGGGAAAAATGGTGGCTTTTTACAAAGGGATCTGTTGGACAAATGGTCAGGGTCGCATCCTCAGATGCACCTGCGAATAACCCTGTCGCCAAGGACAAGGGTATATCTTCTGTGGTGGTTGCAAAAGGCTCATCTATTGGAGGGCCGCAGATTCGGCATACAGGATTTGATCCTGGTGACCACGGACGCCAGCCTGAGAGGTTGGGGAGCAGTCACACAAGGAAGAAACTTCCAGGGGGTATGGACGAACCTGGAAAAGTCTCTTCACATAAACATTCTGGTACTAAGAGCAATCTAAAATGCTCTAAGCCAGGCGGAACCACTCCTGCAAGGAAAACCGGTGTTGATTCAGTCGGACAACATCACGGCGGTCGCCCATGTAAACAGACAGGGCGGCACAAGAAGCAGGAGTGCAATGGCAGAAGCTGCCAACATTCTTCGCTGGGCGGAGAATCACGTAATAGCACTGTCAGCAGTGTTCTTCCCGGGCGTGGACAACTGGGAAGCAGACTTCCTCAGCAGACACGATATTCACCCGGGAGAGGGGGGTCTTCATCCAGAAGTCTTCCACATGCTAATAAACTGTTGGGAAAGACCAATGGTAGACATGATGGCGTCTCGCCTCAACAAGAAACTGGACAAGTATTGCGCCAGGTCAAGAGATCCACAGGCAATAGCTGTGGACGCACTGGTAACACCTTGGGTGTACAAATCAGTATATGTGTTTCCTCCTCTGCCTCTCATACCAAAGGTATTGAAGATTATACGGTGAGGAGGAGTAAGAACAATACTAGTGGCTCCGGATTGGCCAAGAAGGACTTGGTACCCGGAACTTCAAGAGTTGGTCACGGACGACCCGTGCCCTCTACTTCTGAGAAGGGACCTGCTACAACAGGGTCCCTGTCTCTTTCAAGACTTACCGCGGCTGCGTTTGACGGCATGGCGGTTGAACGCCAGATCCTAAAAGGGAAAGGCATTCCAGAAGAAGTCATTCCTACCTTGATTAAGGCAAGGAAGGAAGTCACCGCGAAACATTATCACCGCATTTGGCGAAAATATGTCGCGTGGTGCGAGGATCGGAGTGTTCCGACGGAGGAATTTCAACTGGGTCGTTTCCTACATTTCCTACAATCAGGATTGTCTATGGGTCTCAAATTGAGATCTATTAAGGTTCAAATTTCGGCCCTGTCAATATTCTTCCAAAAAGAATTGGCCTCAGTTCCTGAGGTACAGACTTTTGTTAAAGGAGTACTGCATATACAGCCTCCTGTGGTGCCTCCGGTGGCACCGTGGGATCTAAATGTAGTTTTAGATTTCCTCAAATCCCATTGGTTTGAACCATTGAAAAAGGTGGATTTTAAATATCTCACATGGAAAGTGACTATGTTACTGGCCCTGGCTTCCGCCAGGAGAGTATCTGAATTGGCGGCTTTATCTTATAAAAGCCCTTATCTAACCTTCCATTCGGATAGGGCAGAACTGAGGACTCGTCCGCATTTTCTCCCTAAGGTGGTATCAGCGTTTCACCTGAACCAACCTATTGTGGTGCCTGCGGCCACTGGCGACTTGGAGGACTCCAAGTTGTTGGACGTTGTCAGAGCCTTAAAAATATACATTTCAAGGACGGCTGAAGTCAGAAAATCTGACTCGCTGTTGATACTATATGCACCCAACAAGTTGGGTGCCCCTGCTTCTAAGCAGACGATTGCTCGTTGGATTTGTAACACAATTCAACTTGCTCATTCTGTGGCAGGCCTGCCACAGCCTAAATCTGTTAAGGCCCATTCCACAAGGAAGGTGGGCTCATCTTGGGCGGCTGCCCGAGGGGTCTCGGCATTACAATTCTGCCGAGCAGCTACGTGGTCGGGGGAAAACACGTTTGTAAAATTCTACAAATTTGATACCCTGGCAAAAGAGGACTTGGAATTCTCTCATTCGGTGCTGCAGAGTCATCCGCACTCTCCCGCCCGTTTGGGAGCTTTGGTATAATCCCCATGGTCCTTTCAGGAACCCCAGCATCCACTTAGGACGATAGAGAAAATAAGAATTTACTTACCGATAATTCTATTTCTCGGAGTCCGTAGTGGATGCTGGGCGCCCATCCCAAGTGCGGATTATCTGCAATACTGTACATAGTTATTGTTAACAAATTCGGGTTATATTGTTAAGGAGCCATCTTTAAGAGGCTCTTTCTGTTATCATACTGTTAACTGGGTTTAGATCACAAGTTGTACGGTGTGATTGGTGTGGCTGGTATGAGTCTTACCCGGGATTCAAATTGCCTCCCTTATTGTGTACGCTCGTCCGGGCACAGTACCTAACTGGAGTCTGGAGGAGGGTCATAGGGGGAGGAGCCAGTGCACACCACCTGATCTGGTAAAAGCTTTACTTTTTTGTGCCCTGTCTCCTGCGGAGCCGCTATTCCCCATGGTCCTTTCAGGAACCCCAGCATCCACTACGGACTCCGAGAAATAGAATTATCGGTAAGTAAATTCTTATTTTTTTAAACCAGCATTGGGCTCCACTAGCCAGGTACATAATGCCACAGCCGGGGGACACTTTTATACTGGTCCCTGCGGCCCTGGCATTACATACCCAACTAGTCACCCCCGGCCGGGGTACCCTGGAGGAGTGGGAACCCCTTAAATCAAGGGGTCCCCCCCTCCAGCCACCCAAGGGCCAGGGGTGAAGCCCGAGGCTGTCCCCCCCCATCCAAGGGGCGGCGGATGGGGGGCTGATAACCTTGTGAAAAAATGTGAATATTGTTTTTAGTAGCAGTACTACAAGTCCCAGCAAGCCTCCCCCGCAAGCGGTTGACCGAAAGTAACCTCACCGCTGACCGCAAAGTTCCCACCATTGGCTACAATGGAGCGCATAGGCGCTACATTGTATCTGTGCCGTGTGCTGCCTGACAGAAACTACAGGAGCACACAGCCAATAAGGAGAGTGCCACGACGTGGCGCTCCCTGATTGGCAGAAGGGACCCTCTTTGACAGGAGTCAGGGGGGGGTCCTGGCAGTCGGGGAAAGGGGTCCCATGTGTAAACATGGGACCCCTTTCAGTGCGTGGTCGGGTTTCCGTTTTTTTGTTTTGCCAAGTACGTGGATTATTACAAAAGGACACGACACACAGGATTTAGGGGAGTATAATTTTATTTTCAGGTACCCTGGAATCGCCGTCGAGACGTGGCCCGAGTCGGCATGTGAACATAGGTAAGTATGTGTGTGTCGGAATGTATGTAATAAAGTTGTACTTTCAAGGTGTGTGTGTCCTGTTTTTATTTGGGTATTTTTTTTGCAGAAGAACTATAGGTACCAGTGGGCCCGTTTAACCCCCCGCATGCTGGTACTTGTGGTTCTCCAAGTACCAGCTTGCGGGGGAGGCTTGCAGGGACTTGTAGTTCTTGTGCAAAAAACAATATTCTTTTTTTTTTACACTTGGCTATCAGTCCCCCATACGCAGCCCTTTGATGGGGGGGGACCGCCTCGGGCTTCACCCCTGGCCCTTGGGTGGCAGGAGGGGGGGGGGGACTCCTTGATTTAAGGGGTCCCCACTCCTCCAGGGTACCCCGGCCAGGGGTGACTAGTTAGTGATTTAATGCCAGGGCCGCAGGGACCTATGTAAAAGTGTCCCCCGGCTGTGGCATTATCTCTCTGACTAGTGGAGCCCGGTGCTGGTTAAAAAAATACGGGGGACCCCTACGCTTTTTGTCCTCCGTATTTTTTGCACCAGGACCAGGCGCAGAGCCCGGTGCTGGTTGCTCAAATATGGGGGAACCCCTGTCAATTTTTTCCCCATATTTTTGCTACCAGGACCGGCTCAAAGAGCCAGAGGCTGGTTATGCTTAGGAGGGGGGACCCCACGCAATTTTTTCCAGATTCTTAAACACTTTAAAAACCTTTTTAAGGTACACAATGAAGCCCTGCACGGATCTCACAGATCCGGCCGGGATTCCTTGTGTTTTGTCAGGCAATGTTTTACTCATCACTCCCGTAAAACACTGCCTGATATTACGAATCACATCGACATCGGAAAAAACGATTGTGCAAAACTCGGCAGCTTAGTGAATGATCGTATCAGGATTCAAAAAGTTGCAGTAAAATGCACCCGATACCATTCGAGTTCAAACACCCTTCAAAACGGCCAAAACACGAATCTTTGGAAATATACCCCATGGTCTTCAATTAACATTCATTAGACATTATGCCTCGGATACCTTTGACTCTCTTGACACTGAATTCGGGCGATGGATTCTCCTGTGCAATCAGGAGCGTCCCCACCGTTTTGGGACATCCCAATGTTATCCTGTGGATAACCTAAGGACCCTGCAGGAGAAATAATCATTATGGTAGACTTACCGTTGATAACTCTATTTCTCCTAAGTCCACAGGGATTCCACCCTGACGCACCTGATTTGAGGATCATTTTACTAATACCCATTTCTCTAACGTCCTAGTGGATGCTGGGACTCCGTCAGGACCATGGGGAATAGCGTGCTCCGCAGGAGACAGGGCACATCTAAAAAAGCTTTTAGGTCACATGGTGCGTACTGGCTCCTCCCCCTATGACCCTCCTCCAAGCCTCAGTTAGGTTTTTGTGCCCGTCCGAGAGGGTGCAATCTAGGTGGCTCTCCTAAAGAGCTGTTTAGAAAAGTTTTTTTTTAGGTTTCAATCTCAGTGATTCCTGCTGGCAACAGGATCACTGCATCGAGGGACTTAGGGGAGAGATTTCCAACTCACCTGCGTGCAGGATGGATTGGAGTCTTAGGCTACTGGACACTTAGCTCCAGAGGGAGTCGGAACACAGGTCAGCCTGGGGTTCGTCCCGGAGCCGCGCCGCCGATCCCCCTTACAGACGCTGAAGAGACGGCAGAACGGAGGTCCGGAAAGCAGGCGGCAGAAGACTCCTCAGTCTTCTTGAAGGTAGCGCACAGCACGGCAGCTGTGCGCCATTGTTGTCACACGGCTCACTGACTCAGTCACGGAGGGTGCAGGGCGCTGCTGGGGGCGCCCTGGGCAGCAATATAATTACCTTTAGTGGCAAAATAAATACATCACATATAGCCATTAAGGCTATATGTATGTATTTTAACCCAGGCCAGTTTCTTAAAAACCGGGGAAAAGCCCGCCGAAAAAGGGGCGGAGCTTATTCTCCTCAGCACTCAGCGCCATTTTCCTGCTCAGCTCCGCTGGTGAGGAAGGCTCCCAGGTCTCTCCCCTGCACTGCACTACAGAAACAGGGTAACAAAGAGAAGGGGGGCATAAATTGGCGATATTTATATATTAAGAGCGCATATATAGTAAACAACACCTTCTAGGGTTGTTTATATACATTTATAGCGCTTTTGGTGTGTGCTGGCAAACTCTCCCTCTGTCTCCCCAAAGGGCTAGGGGGTCCTGTCTTCGATTAGAGCATTCCCTGTGTGGCTGCTGTGTGTCGGTACGTGTGTGTCGACATGTATGAGGACGATGTTGGTGTGGAGGCAGAGCAATTGCCGATGATGGTAATGTCACCCCCTAGGGAGTCGACACCGGAATGGATGGCTTTAGTTATGGAATTACGTGATAATGTCAGCACATTACAAAAGTCAGTTGACGAAATAAGACGCCCGGCAAACCAGTTAGTACCGGTTCAGGCGTCTCAGACACCGTCAGGGGCTGTAAAACGTCCTTTACCTCAGTCAGTCGACACGGGTACCGACACAGATGAATCTAGTGTCGACGGTGAAGAAACAAACGTATTTTCCAATAGGGCCACACGTTATATGATCACGGCAATGAAGGAGGCTTTGCAGATCTCTGATACTGCTGGTACCTCAAAAAGGGGTATTATGTGGGGGGTGAAAAAAACTACCTGTATTTTTTCCAGAATCAGAGGAATTGAATGACGTGTGTGATGAAGCGTGGGTTAACCCCGATAGAAAACTGCTAATTTCCAAGAAGTTATTGGCATTATACCCTTTCCCACCAGAGGTTAGGGCGCGCTGGGAAACACCCCCTAGGGTGGATAAGGCGCTCACACGTTTATCAAAGCAAGTGGCGTTGCCGTCTCCTGATACGGCCGCCCTCAAGGATCCAGCAGATAGGAGGCTGGAAACTACACTGAAGAGTATATACACACATACTGGTGTTATACTGCGACCGGCAATAGCCTCAGCCTGGATGTGCAGTGCTGGGGTAGTGTGGTTGGATTCTCTGACTGAAAATATTGATACCCTGGATAGGGACAGTATTTTATTGACTCTAGAGCAATTAAAGGATGCTTTCCTTTATATGCGAGATGCTCAGAGGGATGTTTGTACTCTAGCATCAAGAGTAAGCGCGATGTCCATATCTGCCAGAAGAAGTTTATGGACGCGACAGTGGTCAGGTGATGCGGATTCCAAGAGGGATATGGAAGTATTGCCATATAAAGGAGAGGAATTGTTTGGGGTCGGTCTTTCGGACCTGGTGGCCACGGCAACTGCCGGCAAATCCACTTTTTTACCTCAGACCCCCTCCCAACAGAAAAAGACACCGTCTTTTCAGCCGCAGTCCTTTCGCTCCTATAAAAAGCGACCAAAAGGACAGTCTTATCTGCCGCGAGGCAGAGGAAAGGGTAAGAAAGGGCAGCAAGCAGCCCCTGCCCAGGAACAGAAGCCCGCCCCGGCTTCTACAAAGCCATCAGCATGACGCTGGGGCTTTACAAGCGGACTCAGGAACGGTGGGGGGTCGACTCAAGATTTTCAGCAATCAATGGGTTCACTCACAAGTGGACCCGTGGGTCCTGCAGATAGTATCTCAGGGTTACATGCTGGAGTTCGAAAGGTCTCCCCCTCGCCGGTTCCTAAAGTCTGCTTTACCAACGTCTCCCTCAGAAAGGACGTCGGTTTTGGAAGCCATTCACAAGCTGTATTCTCAGCAGGTGATAGTCAAGGTACCCCTCCTACAACAGGGAAAGGGGTATTATTCCACACTATTTGTGGTACCGAAACCGGACGGTTCAGTAAGGCCTATTCTAAATCTGAAATCCTTGAACCTGTACATAAAGAATTTCAAGTTCAAGATGGAGTCACTCAGAGCAGTGATAGCGAATCTGGAAGAAGGAGACTTCATGGTGTCCTTGGACATAAAAGATGCTTATCTACATGTCCCGATTTACCCCTCACACCAAGGGTATCTCAGGTTCGTGATACAAGACTGTCATTATCAGTTTCAAACGCTGCCGTTTGGGTTGTCCACGGCCCCTCGGGTCTTTACCAAGGTAATGACCGAAATGATGGTTCTTCTACGAAGAAAAGGCGTATTAATTATCCCTTACTTGGACGATCTCCTGATAAGGGCAAAGTCCAGAGAACAGCTGGAAGTCGGTGTAGCGTTAACACAAGTAGTGCTTCAGCAACACGGGTGGATTCTAAATCTTCCAAAATCTCAATTGACCCCGACAACACATCTGCTGTTCCTGGGCATGATTCTGGACACGGTTCAGAAAAAGGTATTTCTCCCGGAAGAGAAAGCAAGGGAGTTATCCGAACTTGTCAAGAACCTCCTAAAACCAGGAACTGTGTCAGTACATCAATGCACAAGAGTCCTGGGAAAGATGGTGGCTTCGTACGAAGCGATTCCATTCGGCAGATTCCATGCACGAACATTTCAGTGGGATCTGCTGGACAAATGGTCCGGATCGCATCTGCACATGCATCAGCGGATAACACTGTCACCGAGAACAAGGTTGTCTCTCCTGTGGTGGTTGCAGACTGCCCATCTGTTAGTGGGCCGCAGATTCGGCATACAGGACTGGGTCCTGGTGACTACGGATGCCAGCCTACGAGGTTGGGGAGCAGTCACAAAGGGAAGAAACTTCCAGGGCGTGTGGTCAAACCTGGAGACGTCTCTTCACATAAATATACTGGAGCTAAGAGCGATCTACAATGCTCTAAGCCTGGCAAAATCGCTGCTTCAGGGTCAGCCGGTGTTGATCCAGTCCGACAACATCACGGCAGTCGCCCACGTAAACCGACAAGGCGGCACGAGAAGCAGGAGTGCAATGGCAGAAGCTGCAAGGATTCTGCGCTGGGCGGAGAATCATGTCGTAGCACTGTCAGCAGTGTTCATCCCGGGAGTGGACAACTGGGAAGCAGATTTCCTCAGCAGACACGACCTTCACCCGGGAGAGTGGGGACTTCATCCAGAAGTTTTCCACATGATTGTGAACCGTTGGGAAAAACCAAAGGTGGACATGATGGCGTCTCGCCTCAACAAAAAATTGGACAGGTATTGCGCCAGGTCAAGAGACCCTCAGGCAATAGCTGTGGACGCTCTGGTAACACCGTGGGTGTACCAGTCAGTGTATGTGTTCCCTCCTCTGCCTCTCATACCAAAGGTACTGAGAATTATACGGAAAAGAGGAGTAAGAACAATACTGGTAGCTCCGGACTGGCCAAGAAGAACTTGGTATCCGGAACTTCAAGAGATGCTCACGGAGGATCCGTGGCCTCTACCTCTAAGAAGGGATCTGCTTCAGCAGGGACCTTGTATGTTCCAAGACTTACCGCGGCTGCGTTTGACGGCATGGCGGTTGAACGCCGGATTCTAAAAGAGAAGGGCATTCCTGAGGAAGTTATTCCTACTTTAATTAAAGCCAGGAAAGAAGTGACCGCACAACATTATCACCGCATTTGGAGAAAATATGTTGCGTGGTGTGAGGCCAAGAAGGCTCCAACGGAAGAATTTCAATTGGGTCGATTCTTACATTTCCTGCAAGCAGGATTGTCTATGGGCCTCAAATTGGGGTCCATTAAAGTTCAAATTTCGGCCTTATCAATTTTCTTCCAGAAGGAATTGGCGTCAGTGCCTGAAGTACAAACTTTTGTCAAAGGTGTACTACATATACAACCCCCAATAGTGCCTCCAGTGGCACCGTGGGATTTGAACGTGGTTCTAAATTTTCTCAAATCTCATTGGTTTGAGCCTTTAAAATCGGTAGATTTAAAATACCTTACATGGAAGGTAACCATGCTGTTGGCCCTGGCTTCAGCCAGGAGAGTTTCGGAGTTGGCAGCTTTGTCATACAAAAGCCCATATCTGATATTCCATTCGGACAGGGCAGAATTGAGGACACGTCCTCAATTTCTCCCTAAGGTGGTTTCGGCATTTCACTTGAACCAGCCTATTGTGGTGCCTGCGGCTACTAGCGACTTGGAGGACTCCAAGTTACTGGACGTTGTCAGAGCATTAAAAAATATATATTTCAAGGACAGCTGGAGTCAGAAAATCTGACTCGTTGTTTACATTGTATGCACCCAACAAGTTGGGTGCTCCTGCGTCTAAACAGACGATTGCACGTTGGATATGTAGTACAATCCAACTTGCACATTCTGTGGCAGGCCTGCCACAGCCTAAATCTGTAAAGGCCCATTCCACAAGGAAAGTGGGCTCATCCTGGGCGGCTGCCCGAGGAGTCTCGGCATTACAACTTTGCCGAGCAGCTACGTGGTCAGGGGAGAACACGTTTGTAAAATTTTACAAATTTGATACTCTGGCTAAAGAGGACCTGGAGTTCTCTCATTCGGTGCTGCAGAGTCATCCGCACTCTCCCGCCCGTTTGGGAGCTTTGGTATAATCCCCATGGTCCTGACGGAGTCCCAGCATCCACTAGGACGTTAGAGAAAATAAGAATTTACTTACCGATAATTCTATTTCTCATAGTCCGTAGTGGATGCTGGGCGCCCATCCCAAGTGCGGATTGTCTGCAATGCTTGTACATAGTTATTGTTACAAAAATCGGGTTATTACTGTTGTTGTGAGCCATCTGTTCAGAGGCTACTTCGTTTGTGTTATCATACTGTTAACTGGGTTCAGATCACAAGTTGTACGGTGTGATTGGTGTGGCTGGTATGAGTCTTACCCGGGATTCAAGATCCTTCCTTATTGTGTACGCTCGTCCGGGCACAGTACCTAACTGAGGCTTGGAGGAGGGTCATAGGGGGAGGAGCCAGTACGCACCATGTGACCTAAAAGCTTTTTTAGATGTGCCCTGTCTCCTGCGGAGCCCGCTATTCCCCATGGTCCTGACGGAGTCCCAGCATCCACTACGGACTATGAGAAATAGAATTATCGGTAAGTAAATTCTTATTTTCTCTAAACGTCCTAGTGGATGCTGGGGACTCCGTCAGGACCATGGGGATTAGCGGCTCCGCAGGAGACAGGGCACAAAAATAAAGCTTTAGGATCAGGTGGTGTGCACTGGCTCCTCCCCCTATGACCCTCCTCCAAGCCTCAGTTAGGTTTTTGTGCCCGTCCGAGCAGGGTGCAATCTAGGTGGCTCTCTTAAGGAGCTGCTTAGAAAAAGTTTTAGGTTTCTTATTTTCAGTGAGTCCTGCTGGCAACAGGCTCACTGCATCGAGGGACTTAGGGGAGAGAAGTTCAACTCACCTGCGTGCAGGATGGATTGGCTTCTTAGGCTACTGGACACCATTAGCTCCAGAGGGAGTCGGAACACAGGTCTCACCCTGGGGTTCGTCCCGGAGCCGCTCCGCCGACCCCCCTTGCAGATGCTGAAGATTGAAGGTCCAGAAACCGGCGGCAGAAGGCTCTTCAGTCTTCATGAAGGTAGCGCACAGCACTGCAGCTGTGCGCCATTGTTGTCACACACTTCACACCATTAGGTCACGGAGGGTGCAGGGCGCTGCTGGGGGCGCCCTGGGCAGCAATGTATAATACTTTTTATGGCTAAAAAATACATCACATATAGCCCTTGAGGCTATATGGATGTATTTAACCCCTGCCAGATATCTCAAACTCCGGGAGAAAAGCCCGCCTGAATAGGGGGCGGGGCTTATTCTCCTCAGCACACAGCGCCATTTTCCTGCTCAGCTCCGCTGTGAGGAAGGCTCCCAGGACTCTCCCCTGCACTGCACTACAGAAACAGGGTAAAACAGAGAGGGGGGGCACTTTTTTTGGCGATATTTTATATATTTAAGCTGCTATAAGGATACAACACTTATATAAGGTTGTTCCCATATATATTATAGCGCTTGGGTGTGTGCTGGCAAACTCTCCCTCTGTCTCCCCAAAGGGCTAGTGGGGTCCTGTCTTCAATAGAGCATTCCCTGTGTGTCTGCTGTGTGTCGGTACGTGTGTGTCGACATGTATGAGGACGATGTTGGTGTGGAGGCAGAGCAATTGCCGATAATGGTGATGTCACCCACCAGGGAGTCGACACCGGAATGGATGGCTTTGTTTATGGAATTACGTGATAATGTCAGCACATTACAAAAATCAGTTGACGACATGAGACGGCCGGAAAACCAGTTGGTACCTGCCCAGGCTTCTCAGACACCGTCAGGGGCTGTAAAACGCCCTTTACCTCAGTCGGTCGACACAGACCCAGACACGGACACTGAATCTAGTGTCGACGGTGAAGAAACAAACGTATTTTCAAGTAGGGCCACACGTTATATGATCACGGCAATGAAGGAGGCTTTGCATATCTCTGATACTGCAAGTACCACAAAAAGGGGTATTATGTGGGGGGTGAAAAAACTACCTGTAGTTTTTCCTGAATCAGAGGAATTGAATGATGTATGTGATGAAGCGTGGGTTAACCCAGATAGAAAAGTGCTAATTTCAAAAAAGTTATTGGCATTATACCCTTTCCCGCCAGAGGTTAGGGCGCGCTGGGAAACACCCCCTAAGGTGGATAAGGCGCTCACACGCTTATCAAAACAAGTGGCGTTACCGTCTCCTGATACGGCCGCCCTCAAGGATCCAGCTGATAGGAGGCTGGAAACTACCCTAAAAAGTATATACACACATACTGGTGTTATACTGCGACCAGCCATCGCCTCAGCCTGGATGTGCAGTGCTGGGGTGGTCTGGTCGGATTCCCTGACTGAAAATATTGATACCCTGGATAGGGACAGTATTTTACAGACTTTAGAGCAATTAAAGGATGCTTTTCTTTATATGCGAGATGCTCAGAGGGATATTTGCACTCTGGCATCGAGAGTAAGTGCGATGTCCATATCTGCCAGAAGAAGTTTATGGACACGACAGTGGTCAGGTGATGCGGATTCCAAATGGCATATGGAAGTATTGCCGTATAAAGGGGAGGGATTATTTGGCGTCGGTCTATCGGATCTGGTGGCCACGGCAACGGCCGGGAAATCCACCTTTTTACCTCAGACCCCCTCCCAACAGAAAAAGACACCGTCTTTTCAGCCGCAGTCCTTTCGGTCCTATAAGAACAAGCGGGCAAAAGGACAGTCATATCTGCCCCGAGGCAGAGGAAAGGGTAAGAGAGGGCAGCAAGCAGCTCCTTCCCAGGAACAGAAGCCCTCCGCGGGTTCTGCAAAGCCCTCAGCATGACGCTGGGGCTTTACAAGCGGACTCAGAAACGGTGGGGGGTCGACTCAAGAATTTCAGCGCGCAGTGGGCTTGCTCACAGGTGGACCCCTGGATCCTGCAGATAATATCTCAGGGTTACAGGTTGGAATTCGAGAAGTCTCCCCCTCGCCGGTTCCTAAAGTCTGCTCTGCCAACGTCTCCCTCAGACAGGGCGACGGTATTGGAAGCCATTCACAAGCTGTATTCTCAGCAGGTGATAGTCAAGGTACCCCTCCTACAACAGGGAAAGGGGTATTATTCCACACTATTTGTGGTACCGAAGCCGGACGGCTCGGTAAGACCTATTCTAAATCTGAAATCTTTGAACCTGTACATACAAAAATTCAAGTTCAAGATGGAGTCACTCAGAGCAGTGATAGCGAATCTGGAAGAAGGGGACTTTATGGTGTCCCTGGACATCAAGGATGCTTACCTGCATGTCCCAATTTGCCCTTCACATCAAGGGTACCTCAGGTTCGTGGTGCAAAACTGTCATTATCAGTTTCAGACGCTGCCGTTTGGATTGTCCACGGCACCTCGGATCTTTACCAAGGTAATGGACGAAATGATGTTTCTTCTACGAAGAAAAGGCGTATTAATTATCCCTTACTTGGACGATCTCCTGATAAGGGCAAGGTCCAGAGAACAGCTGGAGGACGGAGTAGCACTAACCCAAGTAGTGCTGCAACAACACGGGTGGATTCTGAATTTCCCAAAATCTCAGTTGACCCCGACAACACGTCTGCTGTTCCTGGGAATGATTCTGGACACGGTTCAGAAAAAGGTGTTTCTTCCGGAGGAGAAAGCCAGGGAGTTATGCGAACTTGTCAGGAACCTCCTAAAACCAGGAAAAGTGTCTGTGCATCAATGCACAAGAGTCCTGGGAAAGATGGTGGCTTCTTACGAAGCAATCCCATTCGGCAGATTCCACGCACGAACTTTTCAGTGGGATCTGCTGGACAAATGGTCCGGATCGCATCTGCAGATGCATCAGCGGATAACCTTATCGCCACGGACAAGGGTGTCTCTTCTGTGGTGGTTACAGAGTGCTCATCTGTTAGAAGGCCGCAGATTCGGCATACAGGACTGGGTCCTGGTGACCACGGATGCCAGTCTGAGAGGCTGGGGAGCGGTCACACAGGGAAGAAACTTCCAGGGAGTATGGTCAAGCCTGGAGATGTCTCTTCACATAAATATACTGGAGCTAAGAGCGATTTACAATGCTCTAAGCCTGGCAAAACCCCTGCTTCAGGGTCGGCCGGTGTTGATCCAGTCGGACAACATCACGGCAGTCGCCCACGTAAACAGACAGGGCGGCACAAGAAGCAGGAGAGCAATGGCTGAAGCTGCAAGGATTCTTCGCTGGGCGGAAGATCATGTGATAGCACTGTCAGCAGTGTTCATTCTGGGAGTGGACAACTGGGAAGCAGACTTCCTCAGCAGACACGATCTACACCCGGGAGAGTGGGGACTTCATCCAGAAGTCTTCCACATGATTGTGAACCGTTGGGAAAAACCAAAGGTGGATATGATGGCGTCTCGCCTCAACAAAAAACTGGACAGGTATTGCGCCAGGTCAAGAGACCCTCAGGCAATAGCTGTGGACGCTCTGGTAACACCGTGGGTGTTCCAGTCAGTGTATGTGTTTCCTCCTCTGCCTCTCATACCCAAAGTACTGAGAATTATACGGCAAAGGGGAGTAAGAACGATACTCGTGGCTCCGGATTGGCCAAGAAAAACTTGGTACCCGGAACTTCAGGAGATGCTCACGGAAAATCCGTGGCCTCTACCTCTAAGACGGGACCTGATTCAGCAGGGACCGTGTCTATTCCAAGACTTACCGCGGCTGCGTTTGACGGCGTGGCGGTTGAACGCCGAATTCTAAGGGAAAAAGGCATTCCGGAAGAGGTCATCCCTACACTGGTTAAAGCCAGGAAGGAGGTGACTGCACAACATTATCACCGCATTTGGAGAAAATATGTTGCGTGGTGCGAGGCCAGGAAGGCCCCCACGGAGGAATTTCAATTGGGTCGATTCCTACATTTCCTGCAAACAGGATTGTCTATGGGCCTCAAGTTGGGGTCCATTAAGGTTCAAATTTCGGCCCTGTCGATTTTCTTCCAGAAAGAATTGGCTTCAGTTCCTGAAGTCCAGACTTTTGTAAAATGAGTACTACATATACAGCCCCCGATTGTGCCCCCAGTGGCTCCGTGGGACCTTAATGTAGTTTTGGATTTTCTCAAATCCCATTGGTTTGAGCCACTCAAATCGGCGGATTTGAAATATCTTACATGGAAAGTAACCATGCTACTGGCCCTGGCTTCAGCCAGGAGAGTGTCAGAATTGGCGGCTTTATCGTATAAAAGCCCATATCTGATTTTCCATTCGGACAGGGCAGAACTGCGGACGCGTCCTCATTTTCTGCCTAAGGTGGTGTCAGCATTTCACCTGAACCAGCCTATTGTGGTGCCTGCGGCTACTAGCGATTTGGAGGATTCCAAGTTGCTGGACGTTGTCAGGGCATTGAAAATATATATTTCAAGGACGGCTGGAGTCAGAAAATCTGACTCGCTGTTTATACTGTATGCACCCAACAAGCTGGGTGCTCCTGCTTCTAAGCAGACGATTGCTCGTTGGATTTGTAGCACAATTCAACTTGCACATTCTGTGGCAGGCCTGCCACAGCCTAAATCTGTCAAGGCCCATTCCACAAGGAAGGTGGGCTCATCCTGGGCGGCTGCCCGAGGGGTCTCGGCATTACAACTCTGCCGAGCAGCTACGTGGTCGGGGGAGAACACGTTTGTAAAATTCTACAAATTTGATACCCTGGCTAAAGAGGACCTGGAGTTCTCTCATTCGGTGCTGCAGAGTCATCCGCACTCTCCCGCCCGTTTGGGAGCTTTGGTATAATCCCCATGGTCCTGACGGAGTCCCCAGCATCCACTAGGACGTTTAGAGAAAATAAGATTTTACTTACCGATAAATCTATTTCTCGTAGTCCGTAGTGGATGCTGGGCGCCCATCCCAAGTGCGGATTGTCTGCAATACTTGTACATAGTTATTGTTACAAAAAAATCGGGTTGTTCTTGTTGTGAGCCGTCTGTTCAGAGGCTCCTACGTTGTCATACTGTTAACTGGGTTCAGATCACAAGTTGTACGGTGTGATTGGTGTGGCTGGTATGAGTCTTACCCGGGATTCAAAATCCTTCCTTATTGTGTACGCTCGTCCGGGCACAGTATCCTAACTGAGGCTTGGAGGAGGGTCATAGGGGGAGGAGCCAGTGCACACCACCTGATCCTAAAGCTTTATTTTTGTGCCCTGTCTTCTGCGGAGCCGCTAATCCCCATGGTCCTGACGGAGTCCCCAGCATCCACTACGGACTACGAGAAATAGATTTATCGGTAAGTAAAATCTTATTTTCACACAGCCATAAATTTCCCGGGTTAAAACACATAAACGCGCATCAACCCGGGAAATTTCTTGGTGTGAAAGGGTACAGGGACAAAAACCTGGGATTTCTGTCTCTGCATTTCAACCCTGCAATCGACCAGGGTTGGTCCCGCGATCGTCCCTGGAACCTGGACAGTGTGAATGGTGCAGGGACATGTCCCACCTTCCCGGGTTGCCTCTGCTGATGCTGATTGGCTATTCAGGGCACTTCCTAGTCTTGTGGTTTTTCTGAGACGCCCATTTTCAGAAAATGCAGGGCCATCCCGGGTTCAGTATGAAAGGTGCAGACCCGGGATGTCTCGGCAAAAAATGCTGGTGTGAAAGGTGCCAACCCGGGAATGTCCCTGCATGAGCCCGTGGCAGAATTCCCGGGTTTTGTCCCTGCATTTCTGGTGTGAAAGGGGTATTACTAACCTCTTTCTTCTTGTAGGGAAGGGTGTGCATGTGTGTGTTCTTCTCACCTGATTAGGGCTCTCTATGATGCTCCTGCCTTGAGCTTTGGAAAACAACTGAATTGCCTGAGTCAGGAGGCGGGGATATAGGGATGGGCCCGTTGCATTCTGGGAGGCCGAAAGCTTTGATCGTTTGGTGCCAATCCGCTGTCTCTTCCCCATATCCCAATGTTATCCTGTGGATCCTGTGGATTTAGGAGAAATAGAGTTATCAACGGTAAATCTACCATAACAAATGTGTTGTCCCCTTTGTATATTTCCTTGCATTTATTTCAAGCGTACATAAACATGAGTTTATGATTTAATGAGAAAGTAACACTTCCTTCCATAATTCATGGTAAAAGCTCCAGCTAATACGGAAATTATAGGTCTTGTATAAATTTAGCACTGATACAGTGCTGTATATTAATTTACGCATGTTTATGTACACTTGAAATAAATATAAGGAAATATACAAAGGGAACAACACATTTGCTTTGTTTTTCAAATCTTTATTCACATTTTGTTCTCTATCACATCTAATTTTTCTTTTTCTTTGGATTTTAATACTTCGCTCGACCATTAATAAAGTAAAAATTTAAGTCCCATAATAATAATAATTTTAAATAATTTAGGTTAACAGGCATTTAAGCCTTTATTTGACATTACTGCTGTGGATATATATATATATATATATATATATATATATATATATATATATATATATTGATAATAACAACTGTATTAAAACTTGTTAGTTGGGTTGTGTGCACCCTAATTGTACCTGGTTTCTCCTTCCTTTCCCCTCTCTATGGGGATTTGATATTATATCCTTATTCAAACCAGTTGGTAGCACCTTTTGAGCCTTCAACCTTCCGTTCACATGTACATATGTGAATCCCCAAAACAGGGGTTTTGAACAGATATGATAGAAGGCGTCCCAACTTTGTAACATACACTACAATTAACTCATCTCGGTGCGGGTTACCCTCCAGACTTGGTGGGAGTTTTTGCTTTACCAGTGTTGGAACCCCTTAAGTCTACCATAACGATTATTTTGTACTACTTTGGGCCACCGTGAAGTGCTGCTACTGCTGCGATGGCTCGCGAGTTCATTGCATATAATTGGATTTACCCTAATAAGTTTTATAGGTTTAAGAAAGAAGATAAGTGCATGCATAGCAAAATGTGAATCAATCAGGCTTATCTGTTTATAATTACATAGATTCCCAGAAGTTCAGTGAGGCTTTGTCTAGTCTTTTCTCTTACGTCCTAGTGGATACTGGGGTCCACACTAGTACCATGGGGTATAGACGGGTCCACTAGGAGCCTTGGGCACTTCAAGAAATCAATCGTGTGCACTGGCTCCTCCCTCCATGACCCTCCCACCAGACTCAGTTTAGAAAATGTGCCAGCAGGAGCCGGTCACGCTTTGGAAGCTCCTGAAGTGTTTCCTGCATTTATTTTCGGTTTTATTTTCAGGCAGGTTTGGTTGGCAACAGACTGCCTGCTACGTGGGACTTTTGGGGGAAGGGGGGATGGCCCAACCTCCCTAGGGTTAATGGTTCCGTTTCCCGCTGATAGGACACTGAGCTTCTGAGGGGTCCTATTCGCAAGCCCCACCGCGGAGTGTACAGACCCGCAGCACACTGCCACCCCTAACTGAGCCAGAAGTAATAAGAGTGGTGAGTAAGTGGCCGGCGTCCCGGTTAGCGGGTCGCCGGCTGTGATGGTGGCATGAAGGTAGGAGCGCAGCGCTGCATGCACGCTGCGCTCCAGACTTCAGGTACACTGTAGTGTCTGCTGTGAGGGGCGGCTGGAGCCACATCTATTACCTGCAAAACTGGCACTATTACAGGGGTCCTGATCCCCTACAGACATGCTTCCACACCTCAGCCAGTATAAAGACCAGGAAGACCGCACGCCATTACAGGGGCGGGGCCTTCACTATGAACGGATCCAGCAGCTCACCAGCGCCATTTTCCCTCTGCAGCTTTACACGGGCAGCCTGTTAGGGAAGCGCAGCTCCTCCACATGGACTCCAAAGCACCTCAGCGGTACCAGGGGGTCATAGCAAAGGGAGGAGCAATATTTTGGTGTATTAAGCCCTTTTAAGGGTACTTAGTTTGCGACCCAGCTAAGTTTAATCTTTAGCTATAGGGGCGCTGTGTGGCTGACTCCACTGTACACTGTCTCCCTAGGAGGGCTCTGTGTGGTTTAACTGTGCGTTAACCTTTTCCTTACTGTGTGTGTGTGTGTGTGTGTGTGTGTGTGTGTGTGTGTGTTTCTTTCACATTTATCATGTCAAAGGAGTTTGTATCATGCACAGCACAGTGTTTTTCTCAGAGGGATCACTACATTGTACTCGGGATAGTACACATTGTCAAGCTAGTGGATCTGAACCTGTATGGTTAGATTCATTAAAAGGGATGATTTCAAATATTTCAAATAAATTGTCCCAAAATGAAAAGGAGACACAATATTTAAGGCAGTCTGTAGATGACCTCATGAATAGGGATTCAGTGGTCATCCCGGCGTCTCAGACCCCTGTTATCTGTCCACAGAAAAGTACTCTCGCCCAAATCGTGCAGGCTGATACCGACGATGATGTATCGGACCCAGAGGAGGGGCAGGTGGACTTGCAGGGGGGGGGATGCAAGTGTAGCAGAGGGAATACAGGCCCTGATTGAAGCTATAAGAGGTGTATTACACATTCCTGACAAGGTGTCAGAGGACTAGGAGGAATCCGTTTTTAATGTGAGAAAGAAATCCTCTGCTACTTTTACAGCTTCTAAGGAATTGAATTCTCTTTTTTTGAAGCAATTTGGATTAATCCTGACAAGAAGTTTCAGATTCCAAAACGGTTACTCACCTCCTTCCCGTTCCCTCAAGATGATAGGAAAAAATGGGAAAAACCACCGATAGTGGATGCTTCGGTTTCCAGGCTGTTTCGTAAAATTGTTTTACCTGTTCCTGGGGCAGCGTCATTGAAGGATGCTGCAGACCGCAAGATTGAGACCACTCTCAAATCTCTGTACACAGCTGCGGGGGTTTCCCAAAGACCCACTATAGCTTGTGCATGGATCACTAGAGCCAATGCAAAATGGACAGGTAATCTAATTGACGGGTTAGATTCCTTATCCAGTGGGGAGATTATTTTACTCCTACAGCATATACAGGATTCTGCTAACTTTATGGTAGGATGGTAGGGGCCATAAAGGAGTTTGGATTGCTCAACGCACGCACCACTGCTATGGCAGTGTCAGCACGCAGGGGCTTGTGGCTACACCAGTGGACTGCGGGATGCGGATTCCAGGAAAGGCGTGGAAATCCTCTCTTTCACAGGTGAAGCCCTTTTTTGAGAATAACTGGATACGTGGATATCCAAGGCTACGGCTGGAAAGTTTACATACCTTCCTTCCGCAGCACCCCCGGCTAGGAAATCCTATTCTGCACCACCGTTGCAGTCCTTTAGCACGGTGAAGTTTAAAGGTAAGGCCAAGGGTTCTTCTACTGCCTTAGAGGTAAACCCAGAAAACCTGCAAATACAGTCTCACAGGATCAGACCTCCGGTTCTGCTTCCGCAAAGCCTTCACAGCATGATGGTGGACCGCACTGCCTGGTCAACAGGCAGGTTGCGATATTTCAGTCACGTATGGTCCACCTCATGCCTGGATCCATGGGTAAAAGATCTTATCGTTCGGGGCTAAAGACTGGAGTTTCAAAAACTCCCACCTCACAGATTCTTCAAATCCGGCTTACCAGCTTCACCGGAAAGCAAGTATGAACTTGCAAGCAGCAATTCAAAATCTAGTACAGACTCAGGTT
The DNA here is from genome assembly GCF_028390025.1 of Pseudophryne corroboree. Lineage (NCBI taxonomy): Eukaryota > Metazoa > Chordata > Amphibia > Anura > Myobatrachidae > Pseudophryne > Pseudophryne corroboree. The sequence goes on from NC_086448.1 coordinate 635,566,613, forward strand.
ATTGTTCCAGTTCCTCTTCAACTACAAAACAAGTGTTTCTATTTCAACTTGTTTGTTGTACTGAAACCGGACGGTTCGGTGAGGCCCATTTTAAACCTCAAGTCACTGAACCCGTATTTACGGGGTGTTCAAATCAAGATGGAGTCGCTGAGAGTGGTGATCTCAGGTCTGGAGGAGGGAGAATTCCTAGTGTCTCTGGATATCAAGGATGTGTACCTTCATATTCCAATCTGGCCGCCTCATCAGGCTTATCTAAGGTTTGCGTTGCAGGACTGTCATTACCAGTTCCAGGCCCTGCCCTTTGGGCTCTCCACGGCCCCGAGGGTATTTACCAAAGTGATGGCAGAGATGATGTTTCTCCTCCGCAAACAAGGAGTGAACATAATACCGTACCTGGATGATCGACTGATAAAAGCACCATCCAGGGAGAGGTGGTTGCACAGCATTGCCCTCTCCACACGACTTCTCCAGGATCACGGGTGTATTCTGAACCTGCCAAAATCTCACCTGGAACCAACATGGAGGCTTCCGTTACTGGGGATGATACTGGACACGGAGGTACAGAAAGTATTCCTTCCTCTTGAAAAGGCATTGGTAATTCAGTCAATGGTGCGGGACGTCCTCATGCCGACACGGATATCGGTGCATCTGTGCATTCGCCTTCCGGGGAAGATGATAACCTCTTACGCGGCATTGCAGTATGGAAGGTTTCACGCAAGGCCCTTCCAGCTGGATCTGCTGGACAAATGGTCCGGATCGCATCTTCAAATGCACCAGAGGATACGTCTGTCATCAAGAGCCAGGATTTCTCTTCTGTGGTGGCTACAGACTTCTCACCTGACTGAGGGCGGAAGGTTCAGGATTCAAAATTGAATTCTGCTGACCACGGACGCAAGCTTCAGAGGTTGGGGAGCAATCACCATAGTAGAACACTTCCAAGGAAAATGGTCAAGACAAGAAACCATTCTTCCGATCAATGTTCTGGAACTAAGATAACAACGCCCTTCTGCAAGCAGCACATCTTCAAGATTGAGCCATCCAAGTTCAATTGAACAATGTGACGGTGGTGACATACATAAACAGACAAGACGGACAGAAGAGCAGAGCAGCAATGTCAGAGGTGACAAGGATTCTCCTCTGGGTAGAGAGAGACGCTCTGGCGCTGTCTGCGATCTTTATTCTGGGAGTGGACAACTGGGAAGCAGACTTCCTCAGCAGACACGACCTCCACCCAGGAGAGTGGGGCCTTCACCCGCAGGTACTCTGGTGCTTGATTCGTCGGTGGGGGACTCCACAGATCGACATAATGGCCTTTCGTCTCAACAATAAGCTCCAGCGGTATTGCTCCAGGTCAAGAGACCCACAGGCGGTGTTGGTGGACGCTCTGGTGACTCCGTGGGTCCATCAGATGGTGTATGTCTTTCCACCACTTCCATTGATCCCAGGAATTATCAAAAGAATAAAAAGGGAAAGGATTCAAGCAATTCTCATTGCTCCGGATTGGCCAAGAAGGGTTATTGATGCAGATCTACTGGACATGCTTCTGGAGGACCCGTGGCCTCTATCTCTTCGGGAGGATCTTCTACAGCAGGGACCGTTTGTCTATCAAGACTTAACGCGGCTACGTTTGACGGCATGGAGGTTGAGCGTCAGATTCTAGCCCGCAACGGTATTCCGGACAGGGTAATTCCTACCTTGATTCATGCAAGGAAAGGGGTAACGTCAAAATATTACCACCGAATTTGGAGAAAATTAGTCTCTTTGTGTGAAACAGGAAATTTCCTGCAGTGGAATTTCAACTGGGTCGTTTTCTGCTTTTTCTGCAGTCTGGTGCAGATGTGGGCCTACGTTTAGGATCCATAAAAGTCCAGATTTTGTCCTTGTCCATTTTCTTCCAGAAACAGTTGGCTTCGCTTCCTGTGGTTCAGACCTTCTTGAAAGGTGTTCTACACATCCAACCGCCCTTTGTGCCTCCCACGGCACCTTGGGATCTTAACGTGGTGTTGAAATTTCTGCAGTCAGATTGGTTTGAGCCTTTACAGGAGGTGGATGTAAATTTTCTTAAATGAAAGTCCGTCACACTATTGGCCTTGGCTTCGGAACGGCGTGTTTCGGAATTGGCAGCCTTGTCTCACAAGAGCCCTTATTTGATTTTTCATGACTATAGAGCTGAACTCAGAACTCGTCGGCAGTTTCTTCCAAAGGTGGTGTCTGCACTTCATATCAACCAGCCAGCCAATTGTGGTTCCGGTGCTTGCTGACACCTCTTTTACTTCAAAGTCCCTGGATGTTGTGAGGGCTTTGAGAATTTATGTCAAATGGACGGCTCGTCACAGAAAATCGGACTTGCTGTTTGTGCTTTGACACCCAAGATAATTGGGTGTCCTGCTTCTAAGCAGTCTACTGCTCGCTGGATCACGCTGACTATCCAGCATGCTTACTCTATGGCAGGCTTGCCAGTTCCTAAATCTGTTCATGCTCACTCTACTCGGTCGGTGGGTTCTTCCTGGGTGGCTGCCCGGGGTGTCTCTGCTTTACAACTCTGCCGAGCAGCTACTTGGTCTGGTTCCAACACGTTTGCTAAGTTCTACAAGTTCGATACCTTGGCCTCTGAGGACCTTCAGTTTGGTCAGTCAGTTCTGCAGGAACCTCAGCACTATCCCACCCGGTTTGGGAGCTTTGGTACATCCCCATGGTACTAATGTGGACCCCAGTATCCTCTAGGACGTAAGAGAAAATAGGATTTTAATTACCTACCAGTAAATCCTTTTCTCGTAGCCCGTAGAGGATACTGGGTGCCCGCCCAGTGCTTTTTGTTTCCTGCAGGGTTACTTGGTTAAGTTTTGTTGTGGGATCAGCCGTTGCTGTTCCTGTTCATGTTGTGTTAACATGGTTTTCTTGTTTGTGTGTACTGGTTTGAATCTCACCACTATCCTTTCTGAATCCTTCTCTCAAAAAATGTCCGTCTCCTTGGGCACAGTTTCTGGAATGAGTCTGGTGGGAGGGGCATGGAGGGAGGAGCCTGTGCACACTGTTGATTTCTTGAAGTGCCCAAGGCTCCTAGTGGAACCGTCTATACCCCATGGTACTAATGTGGTCCCCAGTATCCTCTGCGCCCTAGAGTATCAGAATTTTTTTCAAGGCACCCCTAGGCCAACAGGTTTTTTTTTTTTTTTTTTTTTGAGAGAGAGCTTTACAGTGATAAAGGTGAGCAAAAAAAATTGTGGGTCCTGGGGATACCTAACTTTCAAAAATATTGTTTTCATACCTCCCTGTAACATTTGGACATCTATTATATCCGTTACAAGGAATTGCCAGTGTTCACCAGTCATTCCTCCAACCAGCTGGCCTGGCTATCATTACTGGAAGCCTGAGAAGTCTTTGCTCTGCCTTTCCTTTTTACCATTCCTTTTGCTGTGGTGGCCTGATTTATTATATCACACTACTTTTGGACTCTTCCAGTTTCATACCTTGCTTATTCCTATACAGTGTTGAGACACTTGACTCTGTGCATCCACTGTTTTGTGGAATGGAGAAGTTTATAGCCAGACCACAGAGGGTCCCTTAAAAAGAGCGCTGCAGCTAAGCATAAGGATACGGCCCTGTCTGATGCTCCAACTTCACCTCACTTCCCTCACAGGGAAGATACTTCAAATTTAGTTGCTGACCCTGCCCGTTTTAGTTCACAGTCCCTAGAACGAGCCCAAGAAATTGCGGATCTCCTTTCCCCGTTGTGAGACAAAAAATGTGTTGGGCCCGTTGAATTGAAAACGTCAGTGGATACAGCCCTCACTCAACTATTACAACACTTCACCCGCCTTGACAAAGCGAAACAAAGAATTTCATAATTGGAAGATGAAGTTACTGCTGTAAAGTTCTTGGTCCATAAACCCGAATCTATTACTACCTTTCAAGATAAACATGAAGATCTTGAGAACTGTAATCTACTTAACAACATAAGTCTTATTGGTCTACTGGAGATGGTTAAACCGAAGGACTTAATGCAATTGATATTGAAGTGGCTACCTTCAGAGCTGGGCATGGACGTGGATGATGGTCCACTACTCATAAACGGTGTCCACAGAATTGGTCCTCCTAGCCAAGCCACTTTAAAGCGGCCGTGATCGGTCTTTATGCTCATACTCCATTATGCAGACAAGGTCAAGTTGATGGCTTCGTATCACAAATATTCTGATCTTCTCTATGAATGATCTAAATTAATTCTGTTCCATGACTTTTCCTACAACGTAGCTATGAGTTGACTACTCTTCAGTGTGTTAAGATCTCTTTGATGGTAGTTTCCGCTTCACCCTCCTCTACCCAGC